>NC_053041.3:317580-622660 GCF_002575655.3 Aegilops tauschii subsp. strangulata | reverse complement strand
ACTTACACAAACAAACAAGAACCTCGCAACCAACGCAATAAAGGGGTTGTCAATCCGTTCACGACCACTTGCGAAAGTGAGATCTGATAGAGATAATACGATAAGATAAATATTTTTGGTATTTTTATGATATAGATTGGAAAAGTAAAGATGCAAATAAAAGTAGATTGTAAACTTATATGATAAAAGATAGACCCGGGGGCCATAGGTTTCACTAGTGGCTTCTCTCAAGATAGCATAAGTATTCGGTGGGTGAACAAATTACTGTCGAGCAATTGGTAGAAAAGCGGATAGTTATGAGATTATCTAGGCATGATCATGTATATAGGCATCACGTCTGTGTCAAGTAGATCGACTCGTGCCTTCATCTACTACTATTACTCCACACATCGACCGACTCCTGCCTGCATCTAGAGTATTAAGTTCTTGAAGAACAGAGTAACGCATTAAGAAAGATGACATGATGTAGAGGGATAAACTCACGCAATATGATATAAACCAAGAGACTTGCAAAGATAACCAATCACACATAAAAGAATTCATAGAAGATTCAATTATTTCTCATAGATAAACTTGATCATAAACCCACAATTCATTGGCTCTCGACAAACACACCACAAAAAGAGTTACATCGAATAGATCTCCAATTAGATCGAGGAGAACTTGGTATTGAGATTCAAGGAGAGATAAGAAGCAATCTAGCTAATAACTATGGACCCGAAGGTCTATGGTAAACTACTCACAACTCATCAGAGAGGCCTTGGAGATGATGTAGAGGCCCTCCGTGGTCGATTCCCCCTCCGGCGGAGCGCCGGCGAAGGCTCCAAGATGGGATCTCGCGGATACAGAAGGTTGCGGCGGTGGAATTAGGTTTTCGTGGTGCTCCTCGAAGGTTTCATGGTACGTGGGTATATATAGGAGGAAGAAGTAGGTCGGTGGACGCTCGAGGGGCCCACAAGGGTGGGGGGCGCGCCCACCCCCAGGGGGCGCGTCGGGCACCCTCTTGGCCGCCTCGGTTGTTACTTGACGTCCACTCCAAGTCTTCAGGTTTGCATTTGTTCCAAAAAGATCGCTCCTGAAGGTTACATCCCGTTTGGACTCCGTTTGATATTCCTTTTGTTCGAAACACTGAAATAGGCAAAAAAGAACATCAATTTGGGCTGGGCGTCCGGTTAGGAGGTTAGTCCCAAAAATGATAGAGAAGTGTAAAGTAAATCCCATAAACTGCCAAAACAAGTAATATAATAGCATGGAACAATCAAAAATTATAGATACGTTGGAGACGTATCATTCTTCAAAATTAAAAAGAAATCTGATGGCACCATAGACCGTTATAAGGATAGACTAGTTGCAAAAGGTTTCAAGAAAAGGTACGGTTTAGACTATCAGGATGCTTTTAGTCCTGTCATAAAGGCTGCTACTATTCGTCTTGTTTTGTCTATTGCTGTATCCAGAGGATGGAGTCTACGCCAGCTAGATGTACAGAACGCATTTCTTCATGGTGTTCTGGAAGAGGAAGTATTCATGAAACAACCTCCTGGATTTGAAAATAGACAAAAACCCCTCCACATATGTAAGCTTGACAAGGCTTTGTATGGACTCAAGCAAGCTCCTAGAGCATGGTATTCTCGGTTGAGTTCAAAGCTTCAGGAACTTGGGTTTGCTCCCACTAAGTCCGACACCTCATTGCTTATTTTCAACAAGTCAAATATCTCTATATTTGTACTCATATATGTTGATGATATTATTGTCACAAGCTTGTCTGATGAAGCTATTTCAGCACTGCTCAAGGATTTGAACTCTGAGTTTGCTCTTAAGGATCTAGGAGACTTGCACTACTTTCTTGGCATTGAGGTAAAAGGGAATGGAGATGAGCTTCACCTATCCCAAGAGAAGTATGCAACTGATCTTGTAGCAAGAGCAGGGTTGCAAGGTTGCAAGGCAGCCCCAACACCTCTACCCAGCTATGAAAAATTATCCTTAACAGAAGGAAAGCTCTTGAATCAAGAGGACAACACCAGGTATAGAAGTATGGTTGGTGCACTGCAATATTGAACTCTGACTAGGCCTGATATTTCCTTTGCTGTGAAGAAAGTATGTCAGTTCCTTCATGCACCCACTACAGTACATTTGACAGCTGCAAAACGCATACTTAGATATGTCAAGAACACTTTCAGTGTTGGACTCACCTTCACCATGTCACCATCAACACTTGTCAGTGCCTTTTCTGATTCTGATTGGACAGGTTGCGTTGATGACAGGCGCTCAATAGGCGGTTTTGCAGTTTTCTTTGGTCCAAATTTAATCTCATGGTGTGCTAAGAAACAAGCTACTGTGTCTAGATCTAGCACAGAAGCAGAGTACAAAGCACTAGCAAATGCCACTGCAGAAATTATCTGGGTTCAGTCATTACTGAAAGATCTTGGGATATACTGGAAACAAGCTCCATGTTTATGGTGTGACAATCTAGGTGCCACATATCTTTCTGCTAATCCAATATTTCATGCAAGAACAAAACATATCGAAATAGATTTTCATTTTGTCAGAGAAAGAGTTGCAGAAAAGAAGCTGGACATTCGGTTCATTCGATCTCAAGATCAAGTTGCAGATGGCTTCACTAAAGCTTTGTATATGAGAAGTTTTGAAGAATTTAAGCGTAATCTCAACTTGTCCAAGTTGTGATTATGGGAGAGTGTTAAACAACATGATGGTCAGGTCCAAGGGGCGCTCCACCGCACCGGTTAGGTTGAGATAAGTCTCGGTCTAGGTTTGTTAGAGTATATGGTTGTAATCTCTTTATGTTTATCTTATCTCTACTTTTCTTGTACCTCAAGATGTAATCTCAACAAACCTGTATGCTTAGCAGGGATATGCCCCTGCCTATATTAACACGAAACCGTCGCGTTGAGAGAGGTACGACGTTCTCCGCTTCTTCACATATGCACGTCTCCTGCTTAGCCGCCGTCTCCAATGATCCAGCCGCCAAAATCAAGATGGAGCAAATCAATATCAACTTGATAGCCACGAAGCCGGTCGCTAAGCCCACCATCTCGCCGATCAGTATGGTGTGAGGTCTGGCTAGGCGAGGATCCTTCCGCACAGCACGGCAACGACGTTGTACATCAAGATCAATCGGCTGGCCGGTTGGACATCAATTACCTGGTGTCGTGTCAACGTCCTCCTGACCCCTTTGTAATACTTTCTTTCTGATCAATCTGGTAATTAATGGTGGCCGAAAATTCAAAAAAATTAATGGTGGCCGGCAGGCCGGCCAGGGTTGCCGCCATCTCTAAACTTGACGACCCCTCCACCACGACGTTCTGAATTGCTACACTACCTAAGAGTAGTAGAGTTGTAAGTCTACGAGACAAGCGGCAGTTCATGGCGATGATGGCCGATGGAGCTTAGATATTGATGCGGAGGCATTAAAATCATGGTGGTCAAAAGAATTGGTAACATAAGGCAGCGTAGGACGATACTAGCATTTTTTTTATTCAACAATATTTTATTTATTTCCTAACCGATATGTTCATTGAAAGGAAATATTTTTCAGTTTGTAGCTAATATGTTTGCAGAAACACAAGTAATTGCTAAGGTACAATTTATATTGGCATGGGTCATGATTGTACGTCGCTCCAAGAGATCTTTTCGCTGCGAAGATACCGGTACAGGCAGTCTTCAACGATAGCTTTCCAGCGACACACAGGTGCATGGATTTAGGCGCCTGGGTTGATTAATGGAGAAAGCACGAAACAAGGTTGGCTACTGGATCCACCCCACGGAATGCACGCTGGTGATTTCCCATGTCCCGCCGGAGAAGGTCACTATTTTTTTTTTAGAAAAGGAGGATGACCCCCGGCCTCTGCATCTGGACGATGCATACGGCCACTTTATTAATTATTCTCACAAGACCTTACAAAGTCATACAACAGCAAGACTAAAGCCACTTTCTAAGCAACAACTGTCGCTACACCTATCCAATCGATGAAGGGGCGCTGATAGTCTGGGCCTAATACCAAACAGACATCGCAGCCAAACCTAAACATCTAAGACCTGAGATCCCAACTAGGACGCCCGCCGGGTATGGGGTACCTACCAGTCCGGCGCACTCCTCAACCAGGACGCCTGCCGGGTATGAGGCCGCCGCAGCCACCTGCCACCAAACCATCTTCAGAGCTGTACTGTTGCATCTACCTTGCACGGTCTAGCTACCGTCGACGCCACCACGACGCCAGACAGCTCCACCGCTCTGCGCTCGTCCATCCCGACGCGGACACTCTGAAAGATCTGTCGTGCGTAGCACCTGCCGACTAGGCATGACTCAGCGTAGCACCTGTCGGCCAGGCATGACTTGACATCTCTTACCAGATGCATCTGACGCGGTTAGAACGCCGCTCCTCCTGCCAACCTCCACACCATTGCCGCTGCTGGAGCTGACACACGAAGCCCTTCACCCATAGCAACTCCCCCGAACGCCCAAGCCTCCCAAGACGGCGCCTCCATGGAGGTTACGACGCAAAGGGCGCCGCCGTCCAATCCAAGACGGATTTTGGACTTTCGTCCGGGAACGGGACGGAGGTGGATAGGAGGGACCTCGACTTCGCCATCAAGATGGGTAACGACGTCAAAGCCGTCGCCGATGCCGGGCCGAGCTAGCCGACCAAAGTTTCCTCCGGTCCTCTTCCTGTACCACCAATCTCCATCTGCTTTGGATCTGGCAGCAGCCAAGACCCGAAAACTCCAGAGAGGGAAGCACCATAAGGCTCAACACCTCCGGCGTAGATCCATCCAGGTGCCGGATCAAAGAAGACCTGACCTGGTCAGCGACGAAAGCCACCATCCTGCGCCGGCCACTAATTAATCATCATTAATTTCAACAGTTTATTGGTTGGACAAAGGTGAAACTCCATGGTCCAATGCGACTTGGTGGAGCAAGGTTATATTGCTGGATCAAGATGTGCCTATAATATTCCCAGAAGTCTTTCACCTACGTACTTTTTTTCTTATCAAGTTATATTTTTATGTGATGTCTGATTTATTCCTTTCTAAAGTCAATTGGTAATGAAAGCCTAATGTGAAAATAATTAGTCTTATGGTGACATCATGAGTGTTTAGTTTGCTCTGTTCTTGGACAGCAAGTTCTATTTTCTGGTCAACATTTGGTTTTTATCTTATTTGACAATCTGTGTAATTTCGCTATGCGGCTAGACAGGCCTCCTTCATGAATACATGCGCTGCTTTACAATATATAATCCTATAAAAAAAGTAAACTGGAGCCTGAGCAATACACTGCTTTGATTTCCTGAATCTCCGGTAAAAAATTTGAGGTGCACCAATGTACCAAAATTTTACTTTTGAAGTTGACATTATGGAAAAAATATTTGATAATGGTTACCAAATATAAAAATCACAATACTAGGTTGAAATTATACTGGTAGATCTTTATGATAGTTATGTTATACATTTAGTGTACATCAGCACAAAAAACTGATAGATAACAACATATTTCCACTATTCAAATTTCTTATTTGTTTCTTATTTTACATACAAATAAATCAACAAAATGGCGAACAAACCTGTGGTTGGATGGTTATAGGGACTGTGGTATCCCCAGCCCATCAGGGTTCAAGTCTTGGTGCTCGCATTTATTGTAGGATTTATTTCCGGATTTCCGGCGATGCGCATTCAGTGGGAGGAGACGTTCCCGTCGACGACGTGGTGCCTACAGTGACTTCGTAAATTTCAAGATGATACGCTGGCTCAGTCTTTCGGAGGTGCTCATAGGGGTAGGGTGTGCGTGTGTGCGTTCATAGGGGTGAGTGTATGCGCATGTATATGAGCGCTTGCGTCTATACTGTGTTAAAAAGAAACTAAATCAACAAAATGCATTATAAACATAACTTTGCTGCAAGTGTGTGAAATGTTTATGAAGGTATGTGATTCATCATATTATCATCTATTTCAACAGATGCCTTTACATGGTACTCTCTCCGATTAAGTGTAGCAATTTTGAACTAAGGTTGAGCTAGCCTTAGTTAAAAACTGCGATACTTATTTTGGATCGGAGGGTGTGATACTTTACGATATGTGTGTTGTGTTCCATCAATAATATCTGAATACATCTGTGCTGACATATGTGTTTTTTGTGCCATCAATAATACTCCTGCATTTCTAGCATAAGAAACAAAACGAGGGTGATTTTAAATTACAAGCAAGAAAATGTCCGTGACCTATTGCTTTTTTTCTCAGTTTTTTTATGTTTCTACCATGTCATCCATAGAACATATGCTCAATGCCTCAGTTGATTAACCAGTTCTTTTCGTTTGTGGGTTAAATTAGGGTTTTGTTGTTGCACTCTATAATAGAAACATTTGTATCCTCAGCATAATGTTGCCGTTCCCCAGAAATTTATATAATTATTTTATGTCTTCATGTTGTTAGCTGAAGTTTACATTCTTCGTATAGAATTTAATGAGCTTGGTTGATGAGATTTCAGCTATTCTAAATTACTTAAGTGCACCCTCTCAACAACATTTTCTAAGCTATGAAGGAAACCCATATGATCCTGCCGCCCACGTAGGTTGCTTGCTGTCGTAGAAAAACAGTTCGGTATTCTGGTCACAGTGATCACCCAGTTCAAAACTTACTTATATATAGGATATAGTGGAGTGAATCACCAACAAATTCTCATCAACTCACATCAACATGGTTCCACCCACATTTTGTAGCCCTTGCATATTACTATAACCTGGAGTAAAATTCATTAGAAATTGTTACCTTGACGCAAGCATCACCGTAGGCAAGGGTGCACGGTAGACATAAAGTTAGTAACTTAGCAAGTAGTATGTTGTTTGTAATCTCTACATGCATACCTTGGAGTTGTGCCACTGGCAGCTTTAAAACAGCACACTACGTCCATTCCATTCAATAATTCTTTTCCACCTCTTCTCATACCTATGAACATTCACCTAAAAGATAATATTTCTAAACTTTCAGGGTGTACGTAGATTCAAATAAGTTTTCGATCGTAATATAAATAATACTAATACTATAATTGTCATTGTGTTTAATTGAAACATAAAGTAGCTAGCCCGTGCATCTGCACGGGTTGACGACTTGTATGATCACAGTTTATGAAAACTAGCGGAAAACTAGCGGAAGACTTTGTAGTTGCTATTTCAACATCCAAACCTTGTAAAACTCCTCCCCTTGTCCTCTCTAACATACATGCCACATGTAAAAAACATATAGTACTTCCGTCCTGGAGTGGATATTATTTTAGATATAGAAATTTTCTTTTCAACGCGGGAGACGTCGGTTTGCAACCGGGTAGGTTTGGCATCCAAAATGATGAGAAGTACCAAAATATCCTTCCTGTGTACCGGTATAAACTACATAGTTCCAGCGGAAGAAAATTACATGTGGTCATGGCAGTGGGTAGCGTGATCGGACGGTTCAAATGACGAAATCACTAAGACGCCCAGTGTTGATCACGGCCGTCAGTGGCACAACGCCTGGGGTCTAGGCCATGCACCAAGCGGTAGGACAGCACAGACGTGGCAATTGTTGATCACTGGAGGTCTTTTCGAATAGGCATGCCTCATCTCACACATAGATATAGTTGTTCAAATGTACTCTCTCCGTTCCATTCTCTCCATTCCATAATAGTTGTCGTCGAAATGAATGTATCATCTGTTTGAGCATCAAGTAACATGGGACGGAGGGAGTAGCCACTTAATTAGCGTAAATGATCCCTGCCAGCTGGCAGGCTAAGTTATGCCCGGTCACAGGAGAGGAGAACACACATCCTTATGTCTTCCTCCCCCACGAGCCTTATCTCTTTCTCTTTATTTCCTGCCCATCTTTTTCTCTCTCCATACTTATATCCATAGCTTAACCTAGGTGTCAGGACCCCGATTCTATGCCACACCGATCTAGCATGTAACACCTCATATCATTTTGCGGCCTCACGCACGGTATTCTCACCGGTGTCACCTTACCATGCCCGGGACCGTTTGCGTCTTTTGGCACACGTATATGATGGTGCCGCTAGCATCCATATGACAAAGAACCCGGGCTGACATGGCTAGTCGTGAACCCAAAGTGGGACTACCTTACAGGGACAGGCATACATGACCCAACAACGAACGTTTCGGTCAGCAGCGAGTGAATCCGGGCTGTAGCTGCTGGGCTAGCAGGACTCCAGAGAATCCGGGCTGTAGCAGACTAACAGGACTCCGGTAGACACCGCGTGACATTTCCTCGAAGGGACAGACACAGGAACGAAGAAGGACACATGCCGGCCAGCCTAAGTGTTCCGGAGCAGTAGCAAGCTACCAGGTTCAGTGGAAGCACTAGGAGACATGTCCCGGTAAGAGAGGCTACTAAAGATAAACAACTAGATAGTCAGATCCCACACATAGCAATACACATTACACGTACGCATAACATGCAAGTATGTGCTGTACGACATGGCATCACAACATAACTCAACAACTCATAGAGATAAGGCTCAAAGAGCCATCATAGCATTTATTACAAACAGGGGTCACATGACCCAACATTCAGAGCATACAAGCAGCAAGCGGAGGCATTATATGTCTGAGTACAGACATCTACAAATGAAAAAGGCTGAAGAGCCTGACTATCTACAACATCCGATCAAGATCGTAGCTGAGGTACAAGCTACTTGTCGAAGTCCACGGAAACTAGTAAGACCGAAGTCTCCGCTGCAAAAACATGAATAAAGCAACATGAGTACAAAGGTACTCAGCAAGACTTACGTCAGATCCTATCATACATGCATTTGTATCAATAGGGTAATGTGGGGTTTAGTTGCAGCAAGCCAGCTTTGACTCAGTGGCTATCCTGTTCTACGACTACGAGAAACTTCTTTGAGGTGAGATGGCGCACACGAGTCCACTAACCACCACACAATACACTACTATGGATTCATCCCCGTCTCCCTACGAGAAAGCCATCCATTGCACTCACACTTGTCTTGAGCATTTTAGAGTATCCACTTCAAGTTGTCTATGTACCACGTAAGCATCCAAGAAGTCCATAACTGCGGACTCGGCTATTCGAATATATCATGTTAACCCTGCAGGGGTGTACTTCTTCACACACGCTCTCGCCACTTACCGCCATGTACACGTCATGTAACTTAGCAACCTTCAAGCGGAAGCCTGGCGAGGGTGTCGTCCACGACCTGACTAACCACACAAGCCTATTCGGGTTCCATCCGCAAGGGAGTCCGGCCGAGGTTTCCATCACGGCCCCAAACGATGTGAGCAGGGTTCCCAAGCCCACCAACTGGGTGCCACTTAGTACACCGTGCCACGTGTGCCTAGTCTGTCCCAAGCCCACCCTGCCGGGTGCCACTTGGTAGAAAAATAACACTACCTACAAACACCAGAAACTAGTTGCGACTCCTGGACAGAGATCAAGTTGGTTAAGAAGTCGAGAGGGCTTGGACCGCCCGGAGCCCAATGTGTGGTAGTAACTAGTCATTGGACGACATACATAGAACTCAGAGCTTAAGGACGGTTCCAATGAGACAACCCACCATGTACTCCTACATGGCCTCTCACCGCTACCTTTACCAAATCGTATTCACACACTTAACTCTCAGCATCAGAACATAGCATTGCACTCCAATTCATTCCCAATGAATCAGACCTGACACACTCTAAGCAGTAGTAGGCATGGCATGGTAGGAACACAACAATGGCTTCAATCAACTCCTACACACGCTAGTGGGTTTCAACTATTTACTGTTGTAATGACAGGTCATACAGAGGAATGGGTTCAACTACCGCAGCACAAAGTAGCAATTGAATCATTGTTGTCCTAATGCAATAACAGAGAGCAGGAGCGAGAGAGTAGGATTGTGTCGAAATGAACAAGGGGGTTTTCTTGCCTGGTGGATCAACAGAGGGGGCACTGCTCCTCAGACAGGTACTCTGGAACACTCTCCGGAGCAGGACCTATCGAGAAGGAACGGTGTCGACAGTCAAAACACAAGCATATGCAACAATATGATGCATGATCATGGCATGCATATGTGATGCTGTTTGAGCTAATGCAACTAGCTGTTATTTGGATGGAGTCCATTTGAACCAAAGATTCAAATGCATCTCCAAAATAAGGCCTTTATAAATGCCATTTACATGTTTTCACTTATACAGTAGGTATAAGTTGGTTTGTCATCAATGAAACTAGTAGAGATGGATAGATTGAATTTTTCTGATAATTTTTCATATATAAATTATTTCAATCTGAGCTACGGTTGAATTTCTATGATTTTTTGAAGTTTATAGCATTTTCTGGAATTTCCTGATTTAATTTAAATCCATAAAATGAATAACTGCGTCATGCTTGCGTCAGGAAGTCAACAGTGCTGATTAGGGTCAAACCTAACGTGTGGGGTCCACACGTCAGTGACACAGTGTTAAACAGGGGGGTTTACTATTCTAATTAAAAGATTAGGGCGCAGGGGCCCACTGTCACTGTCAGGTTTTAGTTAAATGGTGATTAGCCTTAAGCTAATCACCTGGCAGGCCGGGCCCGCACGTCAGGCCGGCAAGGTTGTCACCGGCGACCTCTGGTCGCGGCGGAGTTCGTGCTGCAGGGCACGGGGGCGGCGGCTGAGAGCACCGTGGCGTAGCCCGTGCTCTCCCGCATCTAGTGGGGCAGGTGGGAGGAGCTGGGGAGGCCGGAGCTCGCCGGAGCGGAGCTCGCGGCGGCAGCCGGAGCTCGGGCTCGAGCGGCTGCGGGGCTACAAAGCACGGGGGAGCAGGTGTAAAGGGGGAACCGATGCAGGAGCTCACGGTGGATTCGGGAGCGTCGACGGAGAGCTCGGGGAAGGGCTGGAGTCGGCGGGGCGGCGATGGGGATCCACGGTGGCCGGAGGCGAAGATCGCAACGGCGACGGCTCCACGGGGCGTCCGGCGATGCACGGCTTGGCGGAGAGGTGGGGGACGACATGGCGGAGCTCGCAAGCACGACGGGCGGTCGAGGGGAGCACGGAGGACGCGAGGGCAGCGAGGGACGACGACGGTGGCGTTTGGCCGAGAGAGAGAGAGCGAGAGGAAGAGGGAATGGGCACGGGAGAGAGCAAGAGAGGCTTGGGGGGGGGGGGGGGGTGCGTGGCGACGCACGCGTGGTCCAGGCGACGGGGTGGGAGAAGCAGGAGGTGGCGGGAGACGTGGCCGCGGCCGGACGCGTGGCCGCGCGCGCCGGCGCGTGCCCCTGTCCTTCTATCGTCGCCAGGAGGACGACGGTTGGCGGTTGGGCCTTTGGGCCGCACCGTCGGGCCGGCTGAGGCGCCAGATGGCTACAGGTAAACGCCAGGTAAGCTTTTTCCTTTTTGTTTATTTTCTATTTTTCTGACATTTGTTTGATTTAATAAAATAGTAAACCATTTTATTTTCTTATGCCAATTTTTGTAGGGCTAGTGGTATTATTCCAGAGCTCCTCAAAAAATGGCATAATTTTTGGACAATATTTTATATATATAACAATATATATCCAAAGCAAATAATTACTGCATTAATTCCAAATGCCCAAAATAAATACTTATGAGCTCCTAAAAATATTGGTTTGTTTTTTATCTCTGTCCAATATTTTCATAGAACAACATGAACATTTTCTTGGACCTTTTTGGAGCAATTTTTATCTGGGTCATTTCCAGAAATGATTCTGAGGGTTTCACAAATCCCCATTACAAATTTAAATGGAATTTAAACATGATGCACACATGACTAGCTAGCCTTGAGCATACCAGAACTAGGGATGTGACAACTCGCCCCCACTTGATAGATTCTCGTCCCAAGATTCAGGGGTCGACGGAAAGAAAGTGGGGTACTCCAGTCCAAGACGATCTTCTCGCTCCCAAGTAGCTTCTCTCTCGGAATGATGAGACCGCTGAACCTTGAGAAACTTGATGTTCTGACGTCGGGTAACACGCTCTGCTTGATCAAGAATGCGAACCGGGTACTCTTGGTAAGTGAGGTTATCTTAGAGATCAAGCGTTTCGTGGTCCACTCCGCGGATGGGATCCGAGAAGCAATACCTGAGTTGAGAGACGTTGAATACATCATGCACTCTGGAAAGATGTGGGGGTAATTCCAACTGGTAGGCAACCTCTCCTCGTTTAGCGAGAATGCGAAAAGGACCAATGTAACAAGGAGTCAACTTGCCCTTGATACCGAAACGATGGGTACCCTTCAAAGGAGTAACCCGAAGGTAAGCTTTGTCTCCAACTTCATAAGTCATATCCTTATGATGACGATCATACTGACTCTTTTTGACGAGACTGGGCTGTTTTCAAGTTCTCACGAATGATGCGAACTTGCTCTTCTGCCTCCTGGATCCTGTCCGGTCCAAAGAATTGTCTTTCATCGATTTCTGACCAGTTCAAAGGTGTTCGACATCTTCGTCCATAGAGAATCTCAAAAGGAGCTTTCTTGAGACTGGATTGATAGCTATTGTTATAAGCAAACTTGGCAAAAGGAAGAAATTTCTCCCAATCCATACCGAATGAGATAACGCAAGCTCTAAGCCTGTCTTCGAGGATTTGGTTGACCCTTTCCACCTGACCACTCGACCGAGGGTGGAAAGCAGTACTGAAGGAAAGATGGGTTCCCATGGCAGTCTGGAAACTCTCCTAGAAATGAGAAGTGAGAAGACTACCACGGTCTGAATTGATCTCTAGTGGAACACCATGAAGTGACACTATTCGAGAAATATATAAGTCAGCGAGCTGACTAGCAGTGATACTCTCTCGAACAGGTAGGAAGTGCGCCACTTTGGAGAGACGATCAATGACTACGAAGATAGCATTATTCCATCTCTTGGTCCTGGGAAAGCCGGTGATGAAGTTCATACCAACTTTATCCCATTTCCATTCAGGAATAGCTAAAGGCTGAAGGGTGCCAGTAGGTCTCTGATGCTCTGCCTTAACGCGATGACAAACATGACAGTTAGTAATAAACTGAGCGATTTCTCTCTTCATCCTAGTCCACCAGAACCTCTGGCGTAGGTCCTGATACATCTTAGTACTACCGGGATGAATTGTGAGAGGAGATTCATGCGCCTCCTTAAGAATCAATTGTCGCAGATGTTGATTCTTGGGAACCACCAAGCAATTCTCAAAGAAAACAACACCTCAATCATCCATAGAAAAACATCCACCAACTCCCTTCTTAATGTTTCTCTTGATCCTGGAAATTCACATGTCCTGCTTTTGAGCAGTGATAATTCGATCCTCAAGATCAGGTTTCACCACCAAGGTAGAGAGGAATCCGTGAGGAGCAATGTGAAGGTTAAGCTTACAGAATTCCTCATGGAGAAGTGGTTGGCCCTACTGCAACGTGAGATTGTTGCAATAGGATTTACGACCTAGCGCATCAGCCATGACATTGGCTTTGCCTGGAGTGTAAGTAATCCCTAGATCATAATCTGAGATCACCTCCAACCAACGTCTTTGCCTAAGGTTCAAATCTGGTTGGGTGAAGATATACTTGAGACTCTGGTGATCGGTGTAGATCTCGCAACGTTTACCAAGAAGGTAATGTCGCCAGGTCTTGAGTGCATAGACCACGGCTGCAAGCTCTTGATCATGTGTAGGATAATTCTCCTCATGTGGATGCAACTGTCGAGATGCATAGGCAATCACATGATGATAGCATAAGAATGCAACCTAGTCCCTGTCGTGAGGCGTCGCAGTAGATAACAAAGTCCTTCGTGAAATCCGGTGGCACAAGTATGGGAGCAGAAGTCAGGCGTCTTTTCAGTTCCTGAAAACTGTACTCACACTGTGGGGACCACTCAAACTTTTTATCTTTCTTGAGAAGTTCCGTGATGGGTTTGGCTACTTTGGAGAAGTTTTCAACAAAGCGGCGACAATAGCTGGCTAGACCAAGGAAACTCCTAACTTGTTTGACTGTTTCAGCTGGAGTCCAATCAAGAACGGCCTTAACTCTCTCGGGATTGACAGCAATGCCCTTACCAGAGATTACGTGGCCTAGGTAGGTCACTTCTGGCAACCAAAATTCACACTTGGAGAACTTGGCATAAAGGCGGTGCTCTGTGAGTTTTTCTAACACAAGTCTAAGATGTTCGGCATGCTCTTCCTCGTTCTTCGAGTAGATAAGAATATCATCGAGATAAACCACGACGAATTTATCTAAGTACTCCATGAACATCGAGTTCATCAAGCGAGAGAATGTAGCTGGAGCGTTGGTTAGACCGAAGGACATGATGGTGTACTCGTACTGGCCATAACGAGTGACAAAGGCTGTCTTAGGAATGTCCCCGTTTCTGATCTTGATTTGGTGGTAGCCTAACCTCAAATCCATCTTAGAAAAGACTGAGGATCCAGCGAGCTGATCATACAGGTCGTTGATCCTGGGAAGCGGATATTTGTTCTTTATCGTGACCAAATTAACGGGACGATAATCTACAACCATCCGGTCCGTACCATCCTTCTTCTTGAGGAAGAGGACGGGGCAAACCCAAGGAGAAGAACTAGGACGGATGAAACCCTTTTGCAAGGACTCATCACGTTGTTTCTTAAGCTCGGCTAGTTCTAAGGGTGCCATTTTGGAAGGTCTTCTAGAGATTGGAGTGGTTCCTGGGATAAGATCTATGACAAACTCTACATCTCTCTCACGTGGAACACCTGGCAGTTCCTCTCGAAAGACATCCGGAAAGTCACGGACTACCGGGATATCTTCAAGGTCTGGAAGAGGGATGGCATTAAGAGAATAGAGCTGACGGTTGCACCTCTAGTGGAGACAGTGACTATCTTGCCAGATGGGTGTGTAAGCTGAACAGACCTGGTGTAACAATCAATCTTGGCATAATGAGCTTTCATCCAGTCCATACCCAAGATGATGTTAATATTTGTAGACTTGAGGGCTATAAGTGGTGCAAGGAATACAAGTCTGTCAACAAGGATTTCATTACCATGGCTTACACTTGAAGTTTGCCATTTGGATCCAGGGGTTTGAATGACTAGTGGAGAGGGCATATCACAAAATGACATGTTGTGCAAGTTAGCATAGCTTTCAGAAATGAAGGAATGAGATGCTCCGGTATCGAACAGAACCGAGATGACAATTGACAAGGAGTGAACCAAGAACGAAATCTGGACCATCATGAGCGTCTTTAGCTGAGACGTGATGCACACGTCCAGGTTTAGTGCGAGCTGGCTTGGCACTGATCGTCTTGCTTGATGGCTTAACACAACCAACAGTTTTCTCGGGCTGCGGTGGAGCATAGCTGGTCTAAGAGCAGTCACGTGCATAGTGTCCTGGCTTCCCGCATGTGTAGCAAGTCCCTGAAGTTGGACGTGGACCCGCACTGACAAGCTGTTGTTGGGGAACGTAGTAATTTCAAAAAAATTCCTACGCACACGCAAGATCATGGTGATGCATCGCAACGAGAGGGGAGAGTGTATCTTTATACCCTTGAAGATCGCTAAGCGGAAGCGTTTATCAACGCGGTTGATGTAGTCGTACACCTTCACGATCCGCTCTGATCAAGTACCGAACATACGGCACCTCCGCGTTCAGCACACGTTCAGCTCGATGACGTCCTCGCCTTCTCAATCCAACAAGACGGGCGAAGTAGTAGATGAGTTCCGGCAGCACAACGGCGTGGTGACGGTGTTGGTGAGGAGCAATCTCCGCAGGGCTTCGCCTAAGCACTACGGAACTATGACAGAGGATAAACTAGAGGGGACGGGGTTGCCGGCACATGGCTTGGTGTTTCTTGATGTGTCTTTGGTGCTAGCCCTGCCCCTCTATTTATATGTTGAGCTTTGGGGTCGAAACTCGGAGTAAAAGCCTCCACAAAGTCGGTTTCACCCGAAAGTCAAGAGTCCTTCTCGGACTCCAGGGCCAGACGCCAGGGTTCCTGGCGTCTGGACCCAGACGCCAGGGACCCTGGCGTCTGGCCCCTGGACTCCGCAAAACTTTCTTTTGCGCTTTCCGAAAACCCTGTGGGCTTTCCCCTTTGGCCCAAATAATGTGTTCTCGTACCCAAACATTTCAGGAAACATCTGAAACCCCTTCCGGTGAATTCGGGAACCCTTCCGGAGACCAAACAACAGTATCCCATATATTAAACTTTATCTCCGAACCATTCCGGAGTTCCTCGTCATGTCCGTGATCATATCCGGGACTCCGAACAACATTCGGTCACCAACATACATAACTCATATAATACTATATCGTCAACGAACGTTAAGCGTGCGGACCCTACGGGTTCGAGAACTATGTAGACATGACCGAGACATTTCTCTGGTCAATAACCAATAGCGGAACCTGGATGCCCATATTGGCTCCTACATATTCTACGAAGATCTTTATCGGTCGAACCGCATAACAACATACATTGTTCCCTTTGTCATCGGTATGTTACTTGCCCGAGATTCGATCGTCAGTATGTCAATACCTAGTTCAATCTCGTTACCGGCAAGTGCCTTTACTCGTTATGTAATGCATCATCCCGCAACTAACTCATTAGCTACATTTGCTTGCAAGGCTTATAGTGATGTGCATTACCAAGTGGGCCCAGAGATACCTCTCCGACAATCGGAGTGATAAATCCTAATCTCGAAATACGCCAAATCAACTAGTACCTTCGGAGACACCTGTAGATCAGCACCTTTATAATCACCCAGTTACGTTGTGACATTTGGTAGCACACAAAGTGTTCCTCCAGTACACGGGAGTTGCATAATCTCATAGTCATAGGAACATGTATAAGTCATGAAGAAAGCAATAGCAACATACTAAACGATCAAGTGCTAAGCTAACGGAATGGGTCAAGTCAATCACATCATTCTCCTAATGATGTGATCCCGTTAATCAAATGACAACTCATGTCTATGGTTGGGAAACTTAACCATCTTTGATTAACGAGCTAGTCAAGTAGAGGCATACTAGTGACACTATGTTTGTCTATGTATTCACACATGTATTATGTTTCCGGTTAATACAATTCTGGCATGAATAATAAACATTTATCATGAAATAAGGAAATAAATAATAACTTTATTATTGCCTCTAGGGCATATTTCCTTCAGTCTCCCACTTGCACTAGAGTCAATAATCTAGTTCACATCACCATGTGATTTAACACTAATATTCACATCTGCATGTGATTAACACCCATAGTTCACATCGTCATGTGACCAACGCGCAAAGGGTTTACTAGAGTCAATAATCTAGTTCACATCGATATGTGGTTAACACCCAAAGAGTACTAAGGTGTGATCATGTTTTGCTCGTGAGAAAAGTTTAGTCAACGGGTCTGTCACATTCAGAGCCGTATGTATTTGCAAATATTCTATGTCTACAGTGCTCTGCATGGAGCTACTCTAGCTAATTGCTCCCACTTTCAATATGTATCCAGATTGAGACTTAGAGTCCTCTGGATCGGTGTAAAAGCTTGCACCGATGTAACTCTTTACGATGGGCTCTTTTATCACCTCCATAATCGAGAAATATTTCCTTAGTCCTCACTAAGGATATTCTTGACCGCTGTCCAGTGATCTACTGTTAGATCAAAATTGTACTCCCTTGCCAAACTCAGAGCAAGGTATACAATAGGTCTGGTAAACAGCATATCATACTTTATAGAACCTATGACTGAGGCATAGGGAATGATTTTTCATCCTCTTTCTTTTTTCTGCCATAGTCAGGTTTTGAGTCTTACTCAACTTCACACCTTGCAATACAGGCAAGAACTCCTTCTTTGACTGTTCCATTTTGAATTACTTCAAAATCTTATCAAGGTATGTACTCATTGAAAAATCTTATCAAGCGTCTTGATCTATCTCTATAGATCTCGATGCTCAATGTGTAAGCAGCTTCACCAAGGTCTTTATTAAAAAACTCTTATTCAAGTATCCTTTTATGCTATCTGGAAATTCTATATCATTTCCAATTAAGAATATGTCATCTACATATAGTATTAGAAATGCTACAGAGCTCCCACTCACTTTCTTGTAAATACAGGCTTCTCCAAAAGTCTGTATAAAACCATATGCTTTGATCAACTCATCAAAGCATATATTCCAACTCCGAGATGCTTGCACCAGTTCATAGATGGATCTCTGGAGCTTGCATATTTTGTTAGCACCTTTAGGATTGACAAAACCTTCTGGTTGCATCATATACAACTCTTCATTAATAAATCCATTAAGGAATGCAGTTTTGACATCCATTTGCCAGATTTCATAAAATGTGGCAATTGCTAACATGATTCGGACAGACTTAAGCATCGCTACGGGTGAGAAAGTCTCATCGTAGTCAACCCCTTTGAACTTGTCGAAAACCTTTCGCAACAAGTCGAGCTTCGTAGACAGCAACATTACCATCAGCGTCAGTCTTCTTCTTGAAGATCCATTTATTCTTGATGGCTTGCCGATCATCGGGCAAGTCAACCAAAGTCCATACTTTGTTCTCATACATGGACCCCATCTCAGATTTCATGGCCTCAAGCCATTTCGCGGAATCTGGGCTCATCGTCGCTTCCTCATAGTTCGTAGGTTTATCATGGTCTAGTAACATGACTTCCAGAACAGGATTACCGTACCACTCTGGTGCGGATTGTACTTTGGAAGACCTACGAGGTTATGTAGTTACTTAATCTGAAGGTTCATGATCATCATCATTAGCCTCCTGACTAATTGGTGTAGGAATCACTAGAACTGATTTCTGTGATGAACTACTTTCTAATAAGGGAGAAGGTACAATTACCTTATCAAGCTCTACTTTCCTCCCACTCACTTCTTTTGAGAGAAACCTTCTCTAGAAAGGATCCATCTTAGCAATGAGTGATAGAAGGTGTACCCAAAAGTTTCCGTTGGGTATTCTATGAAGACGCACTTCTCTGATTTGGGTTTGAGCTTATCAGGTTGAAACTTTTCACATAAGCATCGCAACCCCAAACTTTAAGAAATGACAACTTTGGTTTCTTGCCAAACCACAGTTCATAAGGCGTCGTCTCAACGGATTTTGATGGTGCCCTATTTAAAGTGAACGCGGCTATCTCTAATGCATAACCCCAAAACGATAGTGGTAAATCGGTAAGATACATCATAGATCGCACCATATCCAATAAAGTGCGGTTATGACATTCGGACACACCATTACGTTGTGGTGTTCCAAGTGGTGTGAGCTGTGAAACTATTCCACATTGTTTTATATGAAGGCCAAACTCGTAACTCAAATATATTCCTCCACGATCAGATCGTAGAAACTTTATTTTCTTGTTATGATGATTCTCCACTTCACTCTGAAAATCTTTGAACTTTTTCAAATGTTTTAGACTTGTGCTTCATTAAGTAGATATACACATATCTGCTCAAATCATCTGTGAAGGTCAGAATATAACGATACCCACCTAGAGCATGAACACTCGTTGGACCGCACACATCGGTATGTATTATTTCCAACAAGTCAGTAGCTCGTTCCATTTTTTCGGAGAACGGAGTTTTAGTCATCTTGCCCAAAAGGCACGGTTCGCAAGCATCAAATGATTCACAACCAAGTGATTCCAAAAATCCATCTTTATGGAGTTTCTTCATGCGCTTTACACCGATATGACCCAAACGGCAGTGACACAAATAAGTTGCACTATCATTATCAACTTTGCATCTTTTGGCATCAATATTATGAATATGTGTATCACTACGCTCGGGATCCAACAAGCTATTTTCATTGGGTGTATGACCATCGAAGGTTTTATTCATGTAAACATAACAACAATTATTCTCTGACTTTAAATGAATAATCGTATTGCAATAAACATGATCAAATCATATTCATGCTCAACACAAACGCCAAATAACATTTATTTAGGTTTAACACTAATCCCGAAAGTATATGGAGTGTGTGATGATGATCATATCAATCTTGGAACCACTTCCAACATACATCGTCACTACACCCTCAACTAGTCTCTGTTTATTCTGTAACTCCTGTTTCGAGTTACTAATTTTTAGCAATCAGACAAGTATCAAATACCCAGGGGCTACTATAAACACTAGTAAGGTACACATCAATAACATGTATATCAAATATACCCTTGCTCACTTTGCCATCCTTCTTATCCACCAAATATTCAGGGCATTTCCGCTTCTAGTGACCATTTCCTTTGCAATAGAAGCACTCAGCTTCAGGCTTTTGTCCAGCTTTGGGCTTCTTCGCGGGAGTGACAACTTGCTTGTCATTCTACTTGAAGTTCCCTTTCTTTCCCCTTGCCCTTTTCTTGAAACTAGTGGTCTTGTCAATCATCAACACTTGATGCTCTTTCTTGATTTGTACCTTCATTGATTTCAACATCACGAAGAGCTCGGGAATCGTTTTCGTCATCCCTTGCATACTATAGTTCATCACGAAGTTCTATTAACTTGGTGATGGTGACTAGAGAACTCTGTCAATCACTATCTTATCTGGAAGATTAACTCCCACTTGATTCAAGCGATTGTAGTACCCAGACAATCTGAGCACATGCTCACTAGTTGAGCGATTCTCCTCCATCTTTTAGCTATAGAACTTGTTGGCGACTTCATATCTCTCAACTCGGGTATTTGCTTGAAATATTAACTTCAACTCCTGGAACATCTCATATGGTCCACGACTTTTCAAAACGTCCTTGAAGTCCCGATTCTAAGCCATTAAGAATGGTGCACTAAACTATCAAGTAGTCATCATATTGAGCTAGCCAAACGTTCATAACGTCTGCATTTGCTCCTGCAATAGATCTGTCACCTAGCAGTGCATCAAGGACATAATTCTTCTGTGCAGCAATGAGGATAAACCTCAGATCACGGATCCAATCCGCATCATTGCTACTAACATTTTTCAACATAGTTTTTCTCTAGGAACATATCAAAATAAAAATAGGGGGCAACAACGCAAAGCTATTGATCTACAACATAATTTGCAAAATACTATCAGGACTAAGTTCATGATAAATTAAAGTTCAATTAATCATATTACTTAAGAACTCCCACTTAGATAGACATCCCTCTAATCATCTAAGTGATCACGTGATCCAAATCAACTAAACCATGTCCGATCATCACATGAGATGGAGTAGTTTTCAATGGTGAACATCATTATGTTGATCATATCTACTATATGATTCATGCTCGACCTTTTGGTCTCAGTGTTCCGAGGCCATATCTGTATATGCTAGGCTCGTCAAGTTTAACCTGAGTATTCTGCGTGTGCAACTATTTTACACCCATTGTATTTGAACGTAGAGCCTATCACACCCGATCTTCGCGTGGTGTCTCAGCATGAAGAACTTTCGCAACGGTGCATACTCTGGGAGAACACTTATACCTTGAAATTTAGTGAGAGATCATCTTATAACGCTACCGTCAATCAAAGCAAAATAAGACGCATAAAGGATAAACATCACATGCAATCAATATAAGTGATATGATATGGCCATCATCATCTTATGCTTGTGATCTCCATCTCCAAAGCACCGTCATGATCACCATCGTCACCGGCATGACTCCTTGATCTCCATCGTAGCATCGTTGTCGTTTCGCCACCTATTGCTTCTACGACTATCGCTACCGCTTAGTGATAAAGTAAAGCAATTACAGGGCGATTGCATTGCGTACAATAAAGCGACAACCATATGGCTCCTGCCAGTTGCCGATAACTTGGTTACAAAACATGATCATCTCATACAATAAAATATAGCATCACGTCTTGACATGTCACATCACAACATGCCCTACAAAAAACAAGTTAGACGTCCTCTACTTTGTTGTTGCATGTTTTGCGTGGCTGCTACGGGCTTAGCAAGAACCTTTCTTACCTACGCATCAAAACCACAACGATAGTTCGTCAAGTTAGTGATGTTTTAACCTTCTCAAGGACCGGGCGTAGCCACACTCGGTTCAACTAAAGTTGGAGAAACTTATACCCGGCAGCCACCTATGTGCAAAGCACGTCGGTAGAACCAGTCTCGCGTAAGCGTACACGTAATGTCGGTCTGGGCCGCTTCATCCAACAATACCGCCGAACCAAAGTATGACATGCTGGTAAGCAGTATGACTTGTATCGCCCACAACTCACTTGTGTTCTACTCGTGCATATAACATCTACGCATAAAACCTGGCTCTAATACCACTGTTGGCGAACGTAGTAATTTCAAAAAAATTCCTACGCACACGCAAGATCATGGTGATGCATAGCAACGAGAGGGGAGTGTGTATCTTAATACCCTTGAAGATCGCTAAGCGGAAGCGTTTATCAACACGGTTGATGTAGTCGTACACCTTCACGATCCGCCCCGATCAAGTACCGAACGTACAACACCTTGATACGTCTCCAACGTATCTATAATTTTTGATTGTTCCATGCTATTATATTACCCCTTTTGGATGTTTATGGGCTTTATTTTACACATTTATATCATTTTTGGGACTAACCTACTAACCGAAGGCCCAGCCCGTATTGCTGTTTTTTTGCCTATTTCAGTATTTCGAAGAAAAGGAATATCAAACGGAGTCCAAATGGAATGAAACCTTTGGGGGCGTGATTTTTGGAACGAACGTGATCTAGAGGACTTGGAGTGCAAGTCAAGCAGCAGCCGAGGCGGCCACGAGATAGGAGGGCGCGCCCCCTATCTTGTGGGCCCCTCGGGAGGCCACCGACGTACTTCTTCCTCCTATATATGCCTACGTACCTCAAAAACATCCAGGGAGCCAACGAAACACAATTTCCACCGCCGTAACCTTTTGTATTCGCGAGATCCCATCTTGGAGCCTTCGCCAGCACTCCGCCGGAGGGGGAAGTGACCACGGAGGGCTTCTACATCAACACCTTAGCCCCTCCGATGAGTTGTGAGTAGTTTACCACAGACCTTCGGGTCCATAGTTATTAGCTAGATGGCTTCTTCTCTCTTTTTGGATCTCAATACAATGTTCTCCCCCTCTCTTGTGGAGATCTATTCGATGTAAACTCTTTTTGCGGTGTGTTTGTCGAGATCCGACGAATTTTGGGTTTATGATCAAGTTTATCTATGAGAAATATTTGAATCACCTCTGAATTCTTTTATGTATGATTGAGTTATCTTGGCAAGTCTCTTCGAATTATCAGTTTGGTTGGGCCTACTAGATTGATCTTTCTTGCCATGGGAGAAGTGCTTAGCTTTGGGTTCAATCTTGCGGTGTCCTTTCCCAGTGACAGCAGGGGCAACAAGGCACGTATTGTATTGTTGCCATCGAGGATAAAAAGATGGGGTTTATATCATATTGCATCAGTTTATCCCTCTACATCATGTCATCTTGCTTAATGCGTTACTCTGTTCTTTATGAACTTAATACTCTAGATGCAGGCAGGAGTCGGTCGATGTGTGGAGTAATAGTAGTGGATGCAGGTAGGAGTCGGTCTACTTGTTGTGGACGTGATGCCTATATACATGATCATGCCTAGATAATCTCATAATTATTCGCTTTTCTATCAATTGCCCGACAGTAATTTGTTCACCCACCGTAATACTTATGCTATCTTGAGAGAAGCCTCTAGTGAAACCTATGGCCCCCGGGTCTATCTTTTATCATATAAGCTTTCAATCTACTATTATTTGCATCTTTACTTTTTGCATCTATATTATAAAATACCAAAAATATATTTATCTTATCATACTATCTTTATCAGATCTCACTTTCGCAAGTGGCCGTGAAGGGATTGACAACCCCTTTATTGCGTTGGTTGCGAGTTCTTTGTTTGTTTGTGTAGGTGCATGGGACTTTTGAGGAGCCTCCTACTAGATTGATACCTTGGTTCTCAAAAACTGAGGGAAATACTTACGCTACTATTGCTGCATCACCCTTTCCTCTTCAAGGAAAACCAACGCAAGCTCAAGACGTAGCAAGAAGGATTTCTCGCGCCGTTGCCGGGGAGGTCTTCGCTCAAGTCAAGGAATACCAAGTACCCATCACAAACTCATCTCCCTCGCATTTACATTATTTGCCATTTGACTCTTGTTTTCCTCTCCCCCACTTCACCCTTGCCGTTTTATTCGCCCTCTCTTTCCCAATCTCCTCCTCTCTCTCTCTCTCGCTTGCTTTCTTCTTCCTTGCTTTTGTTTGCCGTTATGTCTGAAGTTGGGGAGATTATCGTCGATATGGACAATAATGATAACATGGAAAATTCCGAGGCTCCGGCTGAAGAACCCCCTATATTTCATACTAAAAAGTTTCGGATCGGTAGTGGTAACATTATTGGAAAAAGTGTTATTCAAGATTTCTTTAATTGTGCGGTGCTTTATGTTCCATGGGTGGTTCTATTCTTCATAGAACTAGTAGTTTTGCGGATGCCATAGCTATGCTTGTCGTTGAACTTGAAAGACAATTTATGCATATGCATCCTTGCATATAAAGAATTTTTCTGGAATTTTCCAATATTGAGCATTCTTCTGTTAAATGCGTTGTTACTATCTTTTTGGCTCATGAGTTTAGATTTATAATAAGAGATGCCAAAGAAATCTTTGCGCACTATAGGGTGGACGCCGGTCGTCCTCCCATAGAGGCGGTCCTCTTTGATCAAGAGGAAATTAGGCGTTTTCAATCTTCGGACTATGTTGCTTTTAATGAAAACCTTAGAAAAAGGTTCCTACCAATGTCTTGGTTGATAGAATTACCGAACTTAATAATGATTTTGCCCTTCGAAACAATGAGCTAGGATACTCTCTTGAGTATAGGCTCACGAGATTTTGCCAAAAGAATGCTTTTAGTGATGAATTAGTTGTGCATTATGAAGGGCCAAAGGAGGAACCCGTTCCTCCTGAGATTGATCTTGGGGACTTTTGTCGCGCTAAATTTAGCCCTTTTGATTACTTTTTCTTGCCTCAAAGGAAACTTGCTGCCGAACGTAGAGAATATGAGATGAGCTTTCAAGATCTATCTTATTATTATGGCACTACTTAGATTTATCTTCGCTTTTATGCCTAGCTAGGGGCGTTAAATGATAGCGCTAGTTGGGAGGCAACCCAATTTTATTTGTGTTTTTTGTTTTTGTTCCTGTTTAGTAATAAATTTTGCTTCTAACTTCTGTTTAGGTGTGTTTCTATCTTTTAATTAGTGTTTGTGCTAACTAGAACCTATAGGATAACCTATGATGATAGTTGATTTGATTCTGCTGCAAAACAGAAACTTTGCGCGCACGAATTTAGTTTTGTTAAATCGCAGAAAGGTGCTTTTGCGTTGATTCTTTTTTCTGCTGATCAATAGACAAATTTTCCAGGACTTCCTATTTTGGTAGGATTTTTAGAGTTCAAGAAGTTTGCGTTAGTTACACATTGCGACAGACTGTTCTGTTTTTGACAGATTCTGTTTTTCGTGTGTTGTTTGCTTATTTTGATGCATCTATGGCTAGTAAAATAGTTTATAAACCATATAGAAGTTGGAATACAGTAGGTTTAACACCAAAATAAATAAAGAATGAGTTCATTACAGTACCTTATGTGGTGGTTTTGTTTTCTTTCACTAACGGAGCATATAAGATTTCCTGTTGAGTTTTGTGTTGTGAAGTTTTCAAGTTTTGGGTAAAGCTTTGATGGACTATGGAATAAGGAGTGGCAAAAGCCTAAGGTTGGGGATGCCCATGGCACCCCAAGATAGTCAAGAATAGCCAAAAGCCTAAGCTTGGGGATGCCCCGGGAAGGCATCCCCTCTTTCGTCTTCGTTCATTGGTAACTTTACTTGGAGCTATATATTTATTCGCCACATGATATGTGTTTTGCTTGGAGCGTCGTGTATTATATTAGTCTTTGCTTTTTAGTTTACCACAATCATCCTTGCTGTACACACCTTTTGGGAGAAGCCTACTTGATTAGAATTTGCTACAATACTCTATGTGCTTCAAATATATCTTTTGAGCTTGATAGTTTTTGCTCTAGTGCTTCACTTATATCTTTTAGAGCACGGCAGTGGCTTATTTTTTGTAGAAATTGCTAGTCTCTCATGCTTCACTTATATTATTTTGATAGTCTTTTATAACAGCATGGTATTTGCTATGGTTATCAAATTGGTCCTAGAATGGTAGGCATCCAAGTTGGGTATAATAAAAACTATCATAGGAAGTGAATTGGATGCTATGATCAATTTGATATACTTGATAATTGTTTTGAGATATGGAGATAGTAATGTTAAAGTCATGCTAGTTGGGTTATTATGAATTTAAAGAATGCTTGTGTTGAAGTTAGCAAGTCCCGTAGCATGCACGTATGGTTAAAGTTGTGTAAAAAAATTGAAACATGAAGTGTACCTGGCTTGTGCATCCTTATGAGTGGCGGTCGGGGACGAGCGATGGTCTTTTCCTACCAATCTATCCCCCTAGGAGCATTCCCGTAGTGCTTGATTTTTGATGACTTCTAAATTTTTGCAATAAGTATATGAGTTCTTTTGACTAATGTTGAGTCCATGGATTATACGCATTTTTACCTTTCCACCATTGCTAGCCTCTTCGGTACCGTGCATTGCCCTTTCTCACCTTGAGAGTTGGTGCAAACTTCGCCGGTGCATCCAAACCCCGTGATACAATACGCTCTATCACACATAAACCTCCTTATATCTTCCTCAAAACAGCCACCATACCTACCTATTATGGCATTTCCATAGCCATTCCGAGATATATTGCCATGCAACTTTCCACCATTCCGTTCATCATCATCATGACATACATTACTTTTGTCATATTGCCAGTGCATGATCATGTAGTTGACATCGTATTTGTGGCAAAGCCACCATGCATAATTTTTTATACATGTCACTCTTGATTCATTGCACCATCCCGGTACACCGCCGGAGGCATTCATATAGAGTCATATCCTGTTCTAGTTTCGAGTTGTAATTCATATGTTGTAATCAATAAAAGTGTGATGATCATCATTATTAGAGCATTGCCCAAAAAGAAAAAAAAGAAAAAAAAAAGAAGAAAGGCCAAAATAAAAAAAGAAAGGCCCAAAAAAAAGAAAAAAGAAAAGAAAAAAAAGAAAATAAATAAAAGGGGGAATGTTACTATCTCTTTTTCCACACTTGTGCTTCAAAGTAGCACCTTGTTCTTCATGTAGTGAGTCTCATATATTGTGCTTCAAAGTAGCACCTTATTCTTCATATAGTGAGTCTCATAGGTTTTCTTTTTCATACTAGTGGGAATTTTTCATTATAGAACTTGGCTTGTATATTCCTACAATGGGCTTCCTCAAATGCCCTAGGTCTTCGTGAGCAAGAAAGTTGGATGCACACCCACTAGTTTTCTTTTGTTGAGCATTCATTTATAGCTCTAGTGCATCTGTTGCATGGCAATCCCTACTCCTCATGTTGACATCAATTGATGGGCATCTCCATAGCCCGTTGATTATCCTCGTCAATGTGAGACTTTCTCCTTTTTTGTCTTCTCCACACAATCCCCATCATCATATTCTATTCCACCCATAGTGCTATATCTGTGGCTCACGCTCATGTATTGCGTGAAGGTTGAAAAAGTTTGAGATTATTTAAGTATGAAAGATTTGCTTGGCTTGTCATCGGGGGTATAGAAGTTGGGAACATCTTTGTGTGACGAAAATGAAGCATAGCCTAACTATATGATTTTGTAGGGATGAACTTTCTTTTGCCATGTTATTTTGAGAAGACATCATTACTTTGATTAGTATGCTTGAAGTGTTACTATTTATTTTATCAATATGAACTTTTATTTTGAATCATTTGGATCTGAACATTCATGCCACAATAAAGAAAATTACATTGAGAATTATGCTAGGTAGCATTCCACATCAAAAATTCTGTTTTTATCATTTACCTACTCGAGGACGAGCAGGAATTAAGCTTGGGGATGCTTGATACGTCTCCAATGTATATATAATTTTTGATAGTTCCATGCTATTATATTACACCTTTTGGATGTTTATGGGCTTTATTTTACACATTTATATCATTTTTGGGACTAACCTACTAACCGGAGGCCCAGCCCGTATTGCTGTTTTTTTGCCTATTTCAGTATTTCAAGAAAAGGAATATCAAACGGAGTCCAAACGGAATGAAACCTTCGGGAGCGTGATTTTTGGAACGAGCGTGATCCAGAGGACTTTGAGCGCAAGCCAAGCAGCAGCCGAGGCGGCCACGAGATAGGATGGCGCACCCACCCCTACAGGGCGCGCCCCCTGTCTTGTGGGCCCCTCGGGCGGCAACCGACGTACTTCTTCCTCCTATATATGCCTACGTACCCCGAAAACATCCAGGGAGCCAACGAAACACAATTTCCACCACCGTAACCTTCTGTATCCGCGATATCCCATCTTGGGGCCTTCGCCGGCGCTCCGCCGGAGGGGGAAGCGACCACGGAGGGCTTCTACATCAACACCATAGCCCCTCCGATGAGTTGAGAGTAGTTTACCACAAACCTTCGGGTCCATATTTATTAGCTAGATGGCTTCTTCTCTCTTTTTGAATCTCAATACAATGTTCTCCCCCTCTCTTGTGGAAATCTATTCGATGTAAACTCTTTTTGCGGTGTGTTTGTCGAGATCCGATGAATTGTGGGTTTATGATCAAGTTTATCTATGAGAAATATTTGAATCTCCTTTGAATTATTTTATGTACGATTGAGTTATCTTTGCATGTCTCTTCGAATTATCAGTTTGGTTTGGCCTACTAGATTGATCTTTCTTGCCATGGGAGAAGTGCTTAGCTTTGGGTTCAATCTTGCGGTGTCCTTTCCCAGTGACAGCAGGGGCAACAAGGCACGTATTGTATTGTTGCCATCGAGGATAAAAAGATGGGGTTTATATCATATTGCATCAGTTTATCCCTCTACATCATGTCATCTTGCTTAATGCGTTACTCTGTTCTTTATGAACTTAATACTCTAGATGCAGGCAGGAGTCGGTCGATGTGTGGAGTAATAGTAGTGGATGCATGCAGGAGTCAGTCTACTTGTTGCGGACGTGATGCCTATATACATGATCATGCCTAGATAATCATATTCGCTTTTCTATCTATTGCTCGACAGTAATTTGTTCACCCACCGTAATACTTATGCTATCTTGAGAGAAGCCTCTAGTGAAACCTATGGCCCCGGGTCTATCTTTTATCATATAAGCTTTCAATCTACTTTTATTTGCATCTTTAGTTTTTGCATCTATATTATAAAATACCAAAAATATATTTATCTTATCATACTATCTCTCTCAGATCTCACTTTCGCAAGTGGCCGTGAAGGGATTGACAACCCCTTTATTGCGTTGGTTGCGAGTTCTTTGTTTGTTTGTGTAGGTGCGTGGGACTTTTGAGGAGCCTCCTACTAGATTGATACCTTGGTTCTCAAAAACTGAGGGAAATACTTATGCTACTATTGCTGCATCACCCTTTCCTCTTCAAGGAAAACCAACGCAAGCTCAAGACGTAGCACACCTCTGCGTTCAGCATACGTTCAGCTCGATGACGTCCTCTCCTTCTCTATCTAGCAAGACGAGCGAAGTAGTAGATGAGTTTCGGCAGCACGACGGCGTGGTGACGGTGTTGGTGAAGAACAATCTCCGCAGGGCTTCGCCTAAGCACTACGGAAACTATGACGGAGGATAAACTATAGGGGACGGGGTTGCCGGCACACGGCTTGGTGTTTCTTGATGTGTCTTTGGTGCTAGCCCTGCCCCTCTATTTATATGTTCAGCCTTGGGGTCGAGACTTGGAGTCAAAGCCTCCACAAAGTCGGTTTAACCCAAAAGGCAAGAGTCCTTCTCGGACTCCAGGGCCAGACGCCAGGCTTCCCGGCGTCTGGACCAATACGCTAGGGACCCTGGCATCTGGCCCCTGGACTCCGCAAAACTTTCTTTTGCACTTTCCAAAAACCTTGTGGGCTTTCCCCTTTGGCCCAAATAACGTGTTCTTGTACCTAAACATTTCAGGAAACATCCGAAACCCCTTCCTGTGAATTCCGGAACCCTTCTGGAGACCAAACAACATTATCCCATATATTAAACTTTATCTCCGGACCATTCCGGAGTTCCTCGTCATGTCCGTGATCATATCCGGGACTCTGAACAACATTCGGTCACCAACATACATAACTTATATAATACTATATCGTCAATGAACGTTAAGCGTGCGGACCCTACGGGTTCGAGAACTATGTAGACATGACCGAGACATTTCTCTGGTCAATAACCAATAGCGGAACCTGGATGCCCATATTGGCTCCTACATATTCTACGAAGATCTTTATCGGTCGAACCGAATAACAACATACGTTGTTCCCTTTGTCATCGGTATGTTACTTGCCCGAGATTCGATCGTCGGTATGTCAATACCTAGTTCAATCTCGTTACCGGCAAGTGCCTTTACTCGTTATGTAATGCATCATCCCGCAACTAACTCATTAGCTACATTTGCTTGCAAGGCTTATAGTGATGTGCATTACCGAGAGGGCCCATAGATACCTCTCCGACAATCGGAGTGACAAATCCTAATTCGAAATACGCCAACTCAACAAGTACCTTCGGAGACACCTGTAGAGCACCTTTATAATCACCCAATTACGTTGTGACGTTTGGTAGCACACAAAGTGTTCCTCCGGTAAACAGGAGTTGCATAATCTCATAGTCATAGGAACATGTATAAGTCATGAAGAAAGCAATAGCAACATACTAAACGATCAAGTGCTAAGCTAACGGAATGGGTCAAGTCAATCAAATCATTCTCCTACTGATATGATCCTGTTAATCAAATGACAACTCATGTCTATGGTTAGGAAACTTAACCATCTTTGATTAACGAGCTAGTCAAGTAGAGGCAAACTAGTGACACTATGTTTGTCTATTTATTCACACATGTATTATGTTTCCGGTTAATACAATTCTAGCATGAATAATAAATATTTATCAGGAAGTAAGGAAATAAATAATAACTTCATTATTGCCTCTAGGGAATATTTCCTTCAGTGGTCTACTAATAGGCCTGGGTGAAGCATACGACTGAGCTGGGGGAGGCACCACATAAGATGGCCTCGGTGTTAAACCGGGTGGAAGAGCAGAGTTCGGAACCCAAATCCGGCGCTTCTGAGAACTAGAACCGGAGGAAAAACCCATATCACGGGTGTGCTTACGAGACTCCTCGTAAGTGGGCTGAGCTGTCTCTGCATTAATGGCCTTGTTCATAAGAGCTTGGAATGTATCACAATGATGCAGGTGGAGATCACGACGCAACTTGGGGTTGAAACCCTTCTGGAACCTAGCCTACTTCTTGGCGTCAGTGGACACCTCTTTTGTAGCATAACGGGCGAGGTTCTCAAACTCTCTGTTGTAAGCATCAACAGCCATATTACTCTGGGTGAAACTACAGAACTCTTCTCTCTTGCGATCAATGAGGGCCTAGGGAATGTGATGCTCATGAAAATCCTCAATGAAATCCCTCCAGGTAGGAATCTGGCCAGCTGGAAGCATAACCTCATAGTTCTGCCACCAAAGACTAGCAGGACCTTCCAGGTGGTATGTGGCATAGGTGACCTTGTCATTTTCAGCTACGTTCGCGGAACACAACTTATGAGTGATGCTACGGAGGCAGTCATCTGCATCGAGTGGCTCAATAGAATGATGAAAGGTGGGTGGGTGCAAGCGAATGAAGTCATGAATGGTCGCACACTCTTTGAACTGATGTGCGGTGTTCTCCTCGATACGTGCCAACAGGCGGTTGACTCACGATTGTTCCTCTCCATCTCTAACATGAACTCTGCCAATGAAGGTTGGTCGGGAGGATCCTCATCCCTACCATCTCCATGGTTCTGGCTACGAGCAACAGAACTTCGCTTAACTGATGACATCCTAAGAAATGAAACCACGGACGGAATTAGCATCAACTATAGGCCATAGAATGTAGGACAAGGGAATTAGTAACTCTCAAAGTCCTAGGGCAATTCTGGCACCATAACGACAGTAGAATGCTCAAAATGGGACATCCTGCTAAAAATGGGGTAGTACAATAACTCAACATCACCACTCAAGGTTTTGAAATAATACTGAACAGGCTACACCGGAAGTACTCGAAACTGGGATATGACTCTGATCAACCAATCCTATGGGACTACGGAGTAGTAACACGTGATCCTGATAGACGGAGGAGAAAGCCTAGTTCCTTAACCCCGTAGGAAAGATAGGATGACTCAAATCAGGAGGCCATGAGGTATAAGGAGTAAAAAGAGCCTTACGTTCCTTCCCACAATCAATTCCCTTACATAACTAAAGAATTTCTAGACTCAACTTCGACCAGTTTGGCTTAGTAATCCTACAGGCAGTCAGGCTCTGATACCAAAGCTGTCAGGACCCTGATTGTATGCCACACCGATCTAGCATGTAACACCTCATATCACTTTGCGGCCTCACGCATGGTATTCCCACAGATGTCGCCTTACCATGCCTGGGACCGTTTGCGCCTTTTGGCACACGTATATGATGGTGCCGCTAGCATCCATATGACAAAGAACCCGGGCTGACATGGCTAGTCGTGAACCCAAAGTGGCACTAACTTACAGGGACAGGCATACATGACCCAGCAACGAACATGTCGTTCAGCAGCGAGTGAATCCGGGCTGTAGCAGCTGGGCTAGCAGGACTCCGGAGAATCCGGGCTATAGCAGGCTAACAGGACTCTGGTAGACACCGCGTGACATTTCCCTGAAGGGACAGACACAGGAACGAAGAAGGACACATGCCGGCCAGCCTAAGTGTTCCGGAGCAATAGCAAGCTACCAGGGCTCAGTGGAAGGACTAGGAGACATTTCCCGGTAAGAGAGGCTACTAAGGATAAACAACTAGATAGTCAGATCCCACACATAGCAATACACATTACACGTATGCATAACATGCAAGTATGTGTTGTACAACATGGCAACACAACATAACTCAACAACTCATATATATAAGGCTCAAAGAGCCATCATAGCATTTATTACAAACAGGGGTCGCATGACTCAACATTCAGAGCATACAAGCAGCAAGCGGAGGCATTACATGTTTGAGTATAGACATCTACAAATGAAAAAGGCTGAAGAGCCTGACTATCTACAACATCCGATCAAGATCGTAGCTGAGGTACAAGCTACTTGTCGAAGTCCACGTAAACCAGTATGACCGAAGTCTCCGCTGCAAAAACACAAATAAAGCAACATGAGTACAAAGGTACTCAGCAAGACTTACATGAGATCCTATCATACATGCATTTGTATCAAGAGGGTAATGTGGGGTTTAGTTGCAGCAAGCCAGCTTTGACTCAGTGGCTATCCTGTTCTACGACTACGAGAAACTTCTTTGAGGTGAGATGGCGCACACGAGTCCACTAACCACCACACAATACATTACTATGGATTCATTCCCGTCTCCCTACGAGAAGGCCATCCATAGCACTCACACTTGTCTTGAGCATTTTAGAGTATCCACTTCAAGGTGTCTATGTACCACGTAAGCATCCAAGAAGTCCATGATACGTCCATTTTGCATCATGCTTTTATATCAATATTTATTGCATTATGGGCTGTTATTACACATTATATCTCAATACTTATGGCTATTCTCTCTTATTTTACAAGGTTTACCATGAAGAGGGGGAATGCCGGCAGCTGGAATTCTGGCTGGAAAAGGAGCAAACATTGGAAACCTATTATGCACTGCTCCAAAAATCCTGAAACTCCACGAAACATGTTTTTTAAATTAATAAGAATTATTGAGCGGAAGAAATACACCAGGGGGCCCACACCCTGTCCAGGAGGGTGGGAGGCGCGCCCACCCCTACTGGGCGCGCCCCCTGTCTCCTGGGCCACCTGGTGGCCCCCTGGTGTCCATCTTCTGCTGTATGAGGGCTTTTACCCTGGAAAAAATCGTGGGCAAGCTTACGGGACGAAACTCCACCGCCACGAGGTGGAACCTTGGCGGAACCAATCTAGGGCTCTGGCGGAGCTATTCTGCCGGGGACACTTCCCTCCAGGACGGGGAAATCATCACCAACGTCATCACCAACGATCCTCTCATCGGGAGGGGGTCAATCTCCATCAACATCTTCACCAGCACCATCTCCTCTCAAAACCCTAGTTCATCTCTTGTATCCAATCTTGTATCAAAACCAGAAATTGGTACCTGTGGGTTGCTAGTAGTGTTGATTACTCCTTGTAGTTGATGCTAATTGGTTTACTTGGTGGAAGATCATATGTTCAGATCCTTAATGCATATTATTACTCCTATGATTATGAACATGAATATGCTTTGTGAGCAGTTACGTTTGTTCCTGAGGACATGGGTGAAGTCTTGCTATTATTAGTCTTGTGAATTTGGTATTTGTTCGATATTTTGATGAGATGTATGTTGTCTTTTCCTCTAGTGGTGTTATGTGAACGTCGACTACATGACACTTCACCATTATTTGGGCCTAGAGGAAGGCATGGGGAAGTAATAAGTAGATGATGGGTTGCTAGAGTGACAGAAGCTTAAACCCTAGTTTATGCGTTGCTTCGTTAGGGGCTGATTTGGATCCATATGTTTAATGATGTGGTTAGGTTTACCTTAATACTTCTTTTGTAGTTGCGGACGCTTGCAATAGGGGTTAATCATAAGTGGGATGCTTGTCCAAGTAAGGGCTGTACCCAAGCACCGGTCCACCCACATATCAAATTATCAAAGTACCGAACGCGAATCATATGAGCGTGATGAAAACTAGCTTGACGATAATTCCCATGTGTCCTCGGGAGCTCCTTTCTCATTATTAGAAATTGTCCAGGCTTATCCTTTGCTACATAAAGGATTGGGCCACCTTGCTGCATTTTATTTACTTTATTTACTTGTTACCCTTTACTATTTATCTTTTCACAAAACTATCTATCATCTACAATTTCAGTGCTTGCAGAGAAAACCTTACTGAAAACCGCTTATCATTTCCTTCTACTCCTCGTTGCGTTCGACACTCTTAATTATTGAAAGGACTATGATAGATCCCCTACACTTGTGGGTCATCAATACTCTTTTCTGGCGCCGTTGCCAGGGAGGGTAGCGCTTTTGGTGAGTGGAACTTGGTAAGGAAACATTTATATATTGTGCTGAAATTTTCTATTACTTGTCACCATGGAAACTAATCCTTTGAGGGGCTTGTTCGGGGTATCTTCAACCCGACCAAAAGAGCAAAGAGTTTCTCCTCAACCTACTGAACTTTTTGAAAATATTTACTTTGAGATTCCTTCAGGTATGATAGAGAAACTGCTAGCTAATCCATTTGCAGGAGACGGAACATTGCATCCCGATTTACACCTTATCTTTGTGGATGAAGTTTGTGGATTATTTAAGCTTGCAGGTATTCCCGATGATGTTGTCAAAAGGAAGGTCTTCCCTTTATCTTTGAAGGGAGATGCATTGACATGGTATAGGCTATGTGATGATACGAGATCTTGGAATTATAAACGACTGAAGTTGGAATTTCACCAGAAGTTCTATCCTATGCATGTTGTTCATCGTGATCGTAATTACATATATAATTTCTGGCCTCGCGAAGGAGAAAGCATCGCTCAAACTTTGGGGAGGCTTAAATCAATGTTATATTCATGCCCCAATCATGAGCTCTCCCGGGAAATGATTATTCAAAACTTTTATGCTCAGCTTTCTCTTAATGATTGCAACCTGCTCGATACTTCCTGTGCTGGTTCTTATATGCTGAAGACTATTGATTTCAAATGGGACTTATTAGAAACAATTAAACGCAACTCTGAAGATTGGGGTTCCGACGATGGTAAGGAGTCAGGTATGACACCTAAGTTCGATTGTGTTAAATCTTTTATGGATACCGATGCTTTTCGTGGATTTAGCGCTAAGTATGGACTTGACTCTGAGATAGTAGCTTCTTTCTGTGAATCTTTTGCTACTCACGTTGATCTCCCTAAAGAAAAGTGGTTTAAATATAATCCTCCCGTTGAAGTGAAAGTAGTTGCACCTATTACAGTTGAAGAAACGACTATCACCTATAGTGATCCTATTGTTCCTACTTATGTTGAGAAACCTCCTTTTCCTGTTAGGATAAAGGATCATGCTAAAACTTCGACTGTTGTTCGTAAGAGTAATACTAGGACTTATACACCTCCTAAGCAAATCAATGTTGAACCTAGTATTGCTATGGTTAAAGATATCTTGGATGATGATTTAGATGGGCATGTTATTTATTTCTGTGATGAAACTGCTAATATTGCTAGACCAGATACTAAGATACATAGACCTGTCGTAGGCATTCCTGTTATTTCTGTTAAAATAGGAGATCACTGTTATCATGGTTTATGTGATATGGGTGCTAGTGCAAGTGCAATACCGTATGACTTATAGAAAGAGATTATGCATGACATTGCACCCGTTGAATTAGAAGACATTGATGTTACTATTAAGCTTGCTAATAGGGACACCATTAAACCAATTGGGATAGTTAGAGATGTTGAAGTCTTGTGTGGGAAGGTTAAATATCCTGCTGATTTTCTTCTTCTTGGTTCCCCACAAGATGATTTTTTCCCATTATTTTTGGTATACCCTTCTTGAATACAGCTAGTGCTAGCATTGATTGTGAAAAGGATACTGTCACCGTTGGCTTAGATGGTATGTCTCATGAGTTTAATTTTGCTAAGATTCGTAGACAACCTCGGGATAGAGAATCACCTAGTAAGGATGAGATTATTGGTCTTGCTTCCATTGCCGTGCCTCCTACTGATCCGTTAGAACAATATTTGCTAGACCATGAAAACGATATGTTTATGAAGGAAAGAAGGGAAATAGATGAAGTGTTCCTAAAACAGGAACCTGTGCTGAAACATAACCTTCCCGTTGAAATTCTTGGGGATCCCCCTCCACCCAAGGGTGATCCCGTGTTTGAACTCAAACCATTACCTGATAATCTTAAGTATGCTTATCTTGATGAAAAGAAAATATATCCTGTTATTACTAGTGCTAACCTTTCAGAGCAAGAAGAAGAAAGATTAGTGAAAACTCTGAAGAAGCACCGAGCTGCTATTGGATATACTCTGGATGATCTTAAGGGCATTAGCCCCATGTTATGTGAACACAAAATTAATTTGGAGGCTGATGCTAAACCAGTTAGAGATCCTCAACGACGACTCAATCCCAAGATGAAAGAAGTGGTAAGAAAGGAGATACTAAAGCTCCTTGAGGCAGGTATAATTTATCCCGTTGCTGATAGTGAATGGGTAAGCCCTGTCCATTGTGTTCCTAAAAAGGGAGGTATTACCGTTGTTCCTAATGATAAAGATGAATTGATCCCGCAAAGAATTATTACAGGTTATAGGATGGTAATTGATTTCCGTAAGTTAAATAAAGCTACCAAGAAAGATCATTACACTTTACCTTTTATTGATCAAATGCTATAAAGACTATCCAAACACACACATTTCTGCTTTCTAGATGGTTATTCTGGTTTCTCTCAAATACCTGTGTCAGCGAAGGATCAATCTAAAACCACTTTTACTTGCCCATTTGGTACTTTTGCTTATAGAAGTATGCCTTTTGTTTTATGTAATGCACCTGCTACCTTTCAAAGATGCATGATGGCTATATTCTCTGATTTTTGTGAAAAGTTTTGTGAGGTATTCATGGATGACTTCTCCGTTTATGCATCCTCTTTTGATGATTGTTTGAGCAACCTTGATCAAGTTTTGCAGAGATGCGAAGACACTAGTCTCGTCCTACATTGGGAAAAGTGTCACTTTATGGTTAATGAAGGTATTGTCTTGGGGCATAAGATTTCCGAGGGAGCTATTGAAGTTGACAAAGCCAAAGTTGATGCTATTGAAAAGATGCCATGTCCCAAGGACATAAAAGGTATAAGAAGTTTCCTTGGTCATGCCGGTTTTTATAGGAGGTTCATTAAGGACTTCTCTAAAATCTCTAGGCCTCTGACTAATTTATTGCAAAAAGATATTCCTTTTGTCTTTGATGATGATTGTGTAGAAGCATTTGAAATACTTAAGAAAGCATTGATCATTGCACCTATTGTTCAGCCACCTGATTGGAATTTACCTTTTGAAATTATGTGTGATGCTAGTGATTATGCTGTAGGTGTTGTTCTAGGGCAAAGAGATGATAAGAAATTGAATGTTATCCAGTATGCTAGTAAGACTCTTGATACTGCCCAGAGAAATTATGCCACTATTGAAAAAGAGTTCTTAGCAGTTGTGTTTGCATGTGATAAGTTTAGACCTTATATTGTTGATTCCAAAGTGCTGCTATTAAATATCTTATGGAAAAGAAAGATGCTAAGCCTAGACTCATTAGATGGGTTCTCCTGCTTCAAGAATTTGATTTGCATATTATTGATAGAAAGGGAGCTGAGAACCCCGTTGCAGACAACTTGTCTAGGTTAGAGAATGTTCTTGATGACCCACTGCCTATTGATGATAGCTTTCCTGATGAACAATTAGCGGTCGTGAAGGCTTCTCGTACTGCTCCTTGGTATGCTGATTATTCTAATTACATTGTCGCTAAATTTATACCGCCTAGCTTCACATACCAGCAAAAGAAAAAGTTCTTCTATGATTTAAGATACTACTTCTGGGATGACCCACACCTATATAAAGAAGGAGTAGATGGTGTTATTAGACGTTGTGTGCCTGAGCATGAACAGGAACAGATCCTACGCAAGTGTCACACTGAATCTTATAGAGGACACCACGCTGGAGATAGAGCTGCACACAAGGTACTACAATCTGGTTTTTATTGGCCTACTCTCTTCAAAGATGCTCGTAAGTTTGTCTTATCTTGTGATGAATGTCAAAGAATAGGTAACATTAGTAGACGTCAAGAAATGCCTATGAATTATTCTCTTGTTATTGAACTGTTTGATGTTTGGGGCTTTGATTATATGGGACCTTTTTCTGCCTCTAATGGTTACACACATATTTTAGTTGCTGTTGATTACGTTACTAAGTGGGTAGAAGCTATTCCAACTAGTAGTGCTGATCATAACACTTCTATTAAAATGCTTAAAGAAGTTATTTTTCCGAGGTTTGGAGTCCCTAGATATCTTATGACTGATGGTGGTTCACATTTTATTCATGGTGCTTTCCGTAAGATGGTTGCTAAGTTTGATGTCAATCATAGAATCGCATCTCCTTATCATCCGCAGTCTAGTGGTCAAGTAGAGTTGAGCAATAGAGAGCTCAAATTAATTTTGCAAAAGACTGTGAATAGATCTAGAAAGAATTGGTCCAAAAAACTTGATGATGCATTATGGGCCTATAGAACTGCATACAAAAATCCTATGGGTATGTCTCCTTATAAGATGGTTTATGGAAAAGCATGTCATTTACCTCTTGAACTTCAACATAAAGCATATTGGGCTATTAAAGAGCTCAATTATGACTTCAAACTTGCCGGTGAGAAGAGGTTGTTTGATATTAGCTCACTTGATGAATGGAGAACCCAAGCATATGAGAAAGCCAAGTTATTCAAAGAAAAAGTCAAACGTTGGCATGACAAAAGGATACAAAAGAGTGAGTTTAACGTAGGAGATTATGTGTTATTATTCAACTCTCATTTAAGATTTTTTGCAGGAAAACTTCTCTCTAAATGGGAAGGTCCCGACGTTATCGAGGAGGTCTATCGTTCTGGTGCCATAAAAATCAACAACTTCGAAGGCACAAGTCCAAGGGTGGTAAACGGTCAAAGAATTAAACATTATATTTCAGGTAATCCTATCAAGGTTGAAACTAATATTATTTAAATCGTAACCCCGGAGGAATACATAAGGGACACTTTCCAGAACGTTCTGGACTCCGAAAAGGAATAGGTATGTGGTACGGTAAGTAAACCGACTCCAAAACAACTCCAATGGCAATTTTTATGAATTTTGGAATATTTAAGAATTTTAGGAAGAAAGAAGTAGTCCGAAAGGGACACGAGGCCCCCACGAGAGTGGAGGGCGCGCCCACCCTTACTGGGCGCGCCCCCTGTCTCATGGACACCTTGTGTGCCTCCCGGACTCCGTTTTCTTGCACGTTACGTATTTTGGTCGGTAGAATTTCCTTATATAAACTCCCGAAGGTTTTGACCACCGTATCACGCAAATATCCTCTGTTTTCGTTTCGAGCTGTTTCTGTTTCAGATCTAGAGCATCATGTCGTCTCCAAGCGCTCCCAAGGACAAGTTTTTTGAGAGGGTTATCAACCCCTACCTCACGGAGGTGCTGCAACACCCTCAAACCATTGAGATGCATGAGGGGGTCCTGCACATCCGCGATGTGGAGGGACCAAGGCGTACCGGAAGCGTGGAGACAAAGCTCGAAGCTGTGGAGCAGCAAGTTTTCAAGTGCCAAGGGATGGTGGAGCGTGGACTCAACGCCCACCAGATGATGATCGCGGAGTTCACCAACAACCATAAGCTGGATGCCAAAGTCATTGGGGAGACCATCTTCAAGCTTCAAGAGAAAATCGAGCACCTCCAAGCCCAGATCTATGACCTGCAAAACCAGAACTGTGAGTATGAATATAGATTCAAGAGGATGAGTTTGGCTGCAGATTTAAGGATCCCGGAGACTCGATCATCTTTCTATGATGGAGAGCCTATGCCTTTGAAGATGGACCACAAGCCTACATCATCAACAACTCCTACTTCACCACCTCCCAGGACATAATCACATGGGTATGGACACTCCCCTTGGCAACTGCCAAGCTTGGGGGAGGTGCCCCGGTATCGTATCACCATCACACTCCTATCTTTACCGGTTTTATTTAGTTCGATCCTTTTAGTAGTATCTTGATCTAGTAGATTGTAGTTTTGATGTCAAGTAGTTTTGAGTTTTGCTTTGTGATCCCTTTATGTAATCGAGTCCGTGAGCTATCTATAATAAAGATTAGTGTTGAGTCAAGGGCTTTGCTATGTTGCTATGATCTTGAGGAAGTAGAAAGAATAAAAGAGGTCATATTGATCTTATGGTTAGTGATGACTTCACATATAGAAAGTATGAGGCATAAAAGTTGTTGAGAGTTGATAAACGTAGTTTTGGTCATCGTTGCAATTAATAGGAAGTGATAAGGAAAGAGGGGCTCACATACAAATATATTATCTTGGACACCTTTTATGATTGGGAGCACCTCATTAAGTATGACATGCTAAAAGAGTTGACGTTGGACAAGGAAGAAAACGTAATGGTTTATGTTTTCTCACATCTTAGTTAAAGTATATTGTTATTGACCTTCCAAACATGTTGAGCTTGCCTTTCCCCCTCATGATGTAAAGTATGACCTTTCCCCCTCATGCTAGCCAAATTCCTTGCACCAAGTAGAGATACTACTTGTGCTTCCAATTATCCTTAAACCCACTTTTGCCATGAGAGTCCACCATACCTACCTATGGATTGAGTAAGATCCTTCAAGTAAGTTGTCATGTTGCAAGCAATAAAAATTGCTATCTAAATATGTATGACTTATTAGTGCAGAGAAAATAAGCTTTGTACGATCTTGTTGTGGAAGTAATAAAAGCGACGAACTGCATAATAAAGGTCCACATACAAGGGGCAATATAAAGTGACGTTCTTTTGCATTGAGATTTTGTGCATCCAACCCTAAATGCACATGACAACCTCTACTTCGCTCTGCGAAGGGCCTATCTTTTACTTTATGTTTTTACTTTATGCTTGAGTCAAGGTGATCCTCACCTTTCCCTTTTTCATTTTATCCTTTGGCAAGCTCCTCGTGTTTGAAAGATCATGATATATATATCCAATTGGATGTAAGTTAGCATGGGCTATTGTTTTTGACTTCACATAAAGGTCAATACGTTGGGAGGCAACACAATAAGCCCCTATCTTTCTCAGTGTCCGGCTGAAACTCCATAACCACAAGTATTGCGTGAGTGTTAGCAATTATAGAAGACTACAAGATAGTTGAGTATGTGGACTTGCTGAAAAGTTCTATTATTGACTCTTTCTGATGTTATGATAAATTGCAATTGCTTCAATGACTGAGATTATAGTTTGTTAGTTCTCAATGAAGTTTTTGAATCATACTTGACATTGTGAATTGATTGTTACTTGAGCATAAGAAATCATATGATAAAACCTATTTATGTTGTTGTTATAAGAATGATCATGATGCCCTCATGTCCGTATTTTATTTTTATCGACACCTCTATATCTAAACATGTGGACATATTTTCAATTTCGGCTTCCGCTTGAGGACAAGCGAGGTCTAAGCTTGGGGGAGTTGATACATCCATTTTGCATCATGCTTTTATATCAATATTTATTGCATTATGGGCTGTTATTACACATTATATCTCAATACTTATGGCTATTCTCTCTTATTTTACAAGGTTTACCATGAAGAGGGGTAATGCCGGCAGCTGGAATTCTGGCTGGAAAAGGAGCAAACATTGGAAACCTATTCTGCACTGCCCCAAAAATCCTGAAACTCCACGAAACCTGTTTTTGGAATTAATAAGAATTATTGACCGGAAGAAATACACCAGGGGGCCCACACCCTGTCCAGGAGGGTGGGGGGTGCGCCCACCCCTACTGGGCGCGGGCGTGCCCCCCTGTCTCCTGGGCCACCTGGTGGCCCCCCGGTGTCCATCTTCTGCTATATGAGGGCTTTTACCCTAGAAAAAATCGTGGGCAAGCTTACGGGACAAAACTCCGCCGCCACGGGGCGAAACCTTGGCGGAACCAATCTAGGGCTCTCGCGGAGCTGTTCTGACGGGGACACTGCACTCCGGTAGGGGGAAATCATCACCAACGTCATCACCAACGATCCTCTCATCGGGAGGGGGTCAATCTCCATCAACATCTTCACCAGCACCATCTCCTCTCAAAACCCTAGTTCATCTCTTGTATCCAATCTTGTATCAAAACCACAAATTGGTACCTGTGGGTTGCTAGTAGTGTTGATTACTCCTCGTAGTTGATGCTAATTTGTTTACTTGGTGGAAGATCATATGTCCAGATCCTTAATGCATATTATTACTCCTCTGATTATGAACATGAATATGCTTTGTGAGTAGTTACGTTTGTTCCTGAGGACATGGGTGAAGTCTTGCTATTAGTAGTCATGTGAATTTGGTATTCGTTCGATATTTTGATGAGATGTTTGTTGTCTTTTCCTCTAGTGGTGTTATGTGAACGTCGACTACATGACACTTCACCATTATTCGAGCCTAGAGGAAGGCATGGGGAAGTAATAAGTAGATGATGGGTTGCTAGAGTGACAGAAGCTTAAACCCTAGTTTATGCGTTGCTTCGTTAGGGGCTGATTTGGATCCATATGTTTAATGCTGTGGTTAGGTTTACCTTAATACTTCTTTTGTAGTTGCGGACGCTTGCAATAGGGGTTAATCATAAGTGGGATGCTTGTCCAAGTAAGGGCAGTACCCAAGCACCGGTCCACCCACATATCAAATTATCAAAGTAGCGAACGTGAATCATATGAGCGTGATGAAAACTAGCTTGATGATAATTCCCATGTGTCCTCGGGAGCTCCTTTCTCATTATTAGAAATTGTCCAGGCTTATCCTTTGCTACATAAAGGATTGGGCCACCTTGCTGCACTTTATTTACTTTATTTACTTGTTACTCGTTACTATTTACCTTATCACAAAACTATCTATCATCTACAATTTCAATGCTTGTAGAGAAAACCTTACTGAAAACCTCTTATCATTTCCTTCTGCTCCTCGTTGGGTTCGACACTCTTACTTATCGAAAGGACTACGATAGATCCCCTACACCTGTGGGTCATCGGTCCATAACCGTGGACCCGACTATTCGAATAGATCATGTTAACCCTGCAGGGGTGTACTTCTTCACACACGCTCTCACCACTTACCGCCATGTACACATCATGTAACTCGGAAACTTTCAAGTGGAAGACTGGCAAGGGTGTCGGCCACGACCTGAATAACCACATAAGACTCTAATCTAGGTTTATCGCCTATTCGTGTTCCATCCGCAAGGGAGTCCGGCCGAGGTTTCTATCACGGCCCCAAACGATGTGAGCAGGGTTCCCAAGCCCACCAACTAGGTGCCACTTAGTACACCATGCCACGTGTGCCTAGTCTGTCCCAAGCCCACCCTGTCGGGTGCCACTTGGTAGAAAAATAATACTACCTACAAACGCCAGAAACTAGTTGCGACTCCTGGATAGAGATAAAGTTGGTTAATAAGTCGAGAGGGCTTGGAGCGCCCGGAGCCCAATGTGTGGTAGTAACTAGTCATTGGACGACATACACAGAACTCAATGCTTAAGGACGGTTCCAGTGAGACAACCCACCATGTACACCTACATGGCCTCTCACCGCTACCTTTACCAAATCGTATTCACACACATAACTTTCAGCATCAGAACATAGCACTGCACTCCAATTCATTCCCAATGAATCAGGCCTGACACACTCTAAGCAATAGCAGGCATGGCATGGTAGGAACACAACAATGGCTTCAATCAAGTCCTACACATGCTAGTGGGTTTCAACTATTTACTGTGCCAATGACAGGTCATGCAGAGGAATGGGTTCCACTACCGCGGCACAATGTAGCAATTTAATCATTGTTGTCCTAATGCAATAACAGAGAGCAGGAGCGAGAGAGTAGGATTGTATTGGAATGAACAAGGGGGTTTGCTTGCCTGATGGATCAACAGAGGGGGCACTACTCCTCAGACAGGTACTCTGGAACACTGTCGAGAAGGAACGGTGTTGACAATCAAAACACAAGCATATGCAACAATATGATGCATGATCATGGCATGTAAATGTGATGCTGTTTGAGCTAATGCAACTAGTTGTTATTTGGATGGAGTCCATTTGAACCAAAGATTCAAATGCATCTCCAACATAAGCCCTTTATAAATGTCATTTACATGTTTTCACTTATAAATTAGGTATAAGTTGGTTTGTCATGCATGAAACTAGTACATATGGATAGATTGAATTTTTCTGATAATTTTTCATATATAAATTATTTCAATCTGAGTTATGGTTGAATTACTATGATTTTTTGAAGTTTATAGCATTTTCTGAAATTTTCTGATTTAATTTAAATCCAGAAAATGAATAACTGCGTCAGCACTGCGTCATGCTTGCATCAGCAAGTCAACTGGGGTCAAACCTGACGTGTGGGGTCCACATGTCAGGGACACAGTGTTAAACAGGGGGGGTTTACTAATCTAATTAAAAGATTAGGGCGCAGGGCCCACTGTCAGTGTCAGGTTTTAGTTAAATGGTGATTAGCCTTAAGCTAATCACCTGGCAGGCCCGGCCCGCACGTCAGGCCGGCGAGGTCGTCGCCGGCGACCTCTGGTCGCGGCAAAGTCCGCGCTGCAGGGCATGGGGCGGTGGCAGAGAGCACCGGGGGCATAGCCCGTACTCTCCTAGATCTAGTGGGCAGGTGGGAGGAGCTGGGGAGGCCGGAGCTCACCGGAGCAGAGCTCGCCGGCGGCGGCGGGAGCTCGGGCTCGAGCGGCTGCGGGGCTACAGAGCACGCGGGAGCAGGGGAGAAGGGGGAACCGATGCAGGAGCTCACGGCGGATTCGGGAGCGTCGACGGAGAGCTCGGAGAAGGGCTGGAGTCGGCGGGGCGGCGATGGGGATCCACGGCGGCCGGAGGTGAAGAAGGCGGACGATGTGGCGGAGCTCGCAAGCACGGCGGGCGGTCGAGGGGAGCACGGAGGACGCGAGGGCAGTGAGGACGACGACGGTGGCGTTCGGACGCGAGAGAGAGAGCAAGGGGAAGAGGGAATGGGCACGGGAGAGAGCGAGAGAGGCTTGGGGGGTGCGTGGCGACGCCCGTGTGATCCAGGAGACGGGGGGGAGAAGCAGGAGGTGGCAGGAGATGTGGCCGCTGCCGTACGCATGGCTGCGCGCGCCGGCACGTGTTCCTGTCCTTCTGCCGTCGCCAGGAGGACGACCATTGGCGGTTGGGCCAGTGGGCCGTGCTACGTCTTGAGCTTGCGTTGGTTTTCCTTGAAGAGGAAAGGGTGATGCAGCAATAGTAGCGTAAGTATTTCCCTCAATTTTTGAGAACCAAGGTATCAATCCACTAGGAGGCTCCACAAAAGTCCCACGCACCTACACAAACAAACAAAGAACTCGCAACCAACGCAATAAAGGGGTTGTCAATCCTTCACGGCCACTTGCGAAAGTGAGATCTAATAGAGATAGTATGATAAGATAAATATATTTTTGGTATTTTATAATATAGATGCAAAAAGTAAAGATGCAAATAAAAGTAAATTGGAAGCAAATATGATAAGAGATAGACCCGGGGGCCATAGGTTTCACTAGTGGTTTCTCTCAAGATAGCATAAGTGTTACGGTGGGTGAACAAATTACTATCGAGCAATTGATAGAAAAGCGAATAATTATGAGATTATCTAGGCATGATCATGTATATAGGCATCACGTCCGTGACAAGTAGACTGACTCCTGCCTGCATCTACTACTATTACTCCACACGTCGACCGACTCCTGCCTGCATCTAGAGTATTAAGTTCATAAGAACAGAGTAACGCCTTAAGCAAGATGACATGATGTAGAGGGATAAACTCATGCAATATGATATAAACCCCATCTTTTTATCCTCGATGGCAACAATACAATACGTGCCTTGCAACCTTTTCTGTCACTGGGTAAGGACACCGCAAGATTGAACCCAAAGCTAAGCACTTCTCCCATGGCAAGAAAGATCAATCTAGTAGGCCAAACCAAACTGATAATTCAAAGAGTCTTGCAAAGATAACTCAATCATACATAAAAGAATTCAGAGGAGATTCAAATATTTCTCATAGATAAACTTGATCATAAACCCACAATTCATCGGATCTTGACAAACACACCGCAAAAAGAGTTTACATCGAATAGATCTCCACAAGAGAGGGGGAGAACATTGTATTGAGATCCAAAAAGAGAGAAGAAGCCATCTAGCTAATAACTATGGACCCGAAGGTCTGTGGTAAACTACTCACAACTCATCGGAGGGGCTATGGTGTTGATGTAGAAGCCCTCCGTGGTCGATTCCCCCTCCGGCAGAGCGCCGGCGAAGGCTGCAAGATGGGATCTCGCGGATACAGAAGGTTATGGGGTACGTAGGCTTATATAGGAGGAAGAAGTACGTCGGTGGCCACCCGTGGGGCCCACGAGATAGGAGGGCGCGCCCTATAGGGGGGCGCCCTACCCTCTCGTGGCCGCCTTGGCTGCTTCTTGACTTTTACTCCAAGTCCTCTGGATCACATTCGTTCCAAAAATCACGCTCCCGAAGGTTTCATTCCGTTTGGACTCCGTTTGATATTCCTTTTCTTCGAAATACTGAAATAGGCAAAAAAACAGCAATATGGGCTAGGCCTCCGGTTTATAGGTTAGTCACAAAAATGATATAAATGTGTAAAATAAATCCCATAAACATCCAAAAGGGGTAATATAATAGCATGGAACAATAAAAAATTATAGATACGTTGGAGACGTATCAAGCATCCCCAAGCTTAATTCCTGCTCGTCCTCGAGTAGGTAAATGATAAAAAAGGAATTTTTGATGTGGAATGCTACCTAGCATAATTCTCAATGTAATTTTCTTTATTGTGGCATGAATGTTCAGATCCAAATGATACAAAATAAAAGTTCATATTAACATGAAAATGGTGATACTTCAAGCATACTAATCAAAGTAATCATGTCTTCTCAAAATAACATGGCCAAAGAAAGTTATCCCTACAAAATCATATAGTCTGGCTGTTGCTCTATCTTCATCACACAAAGTATTTAATCATGAACAACCCCGATGACAAGCCAAGCAATTGTTTCATACTTTAATAATCTCAAACTCTTTAAACTTTCACGCAATACATGAGCGTGAGCCATGGACATAGCACTATATGTGGAATAGAATTGTGGTTGTGGAGAAGACAAAAAGGCGAAGATAGTCTCACATCAACTAGGCGTATCAAACGGGCTATGGAGATGCCCATTAATAGATGTCAATGTGAGTGAGTAGGGATTGCCATGCAACGGATGCACTAGAGCTATAAATATATGAAAGCTCAACAAAAGGAACTAAGTCGGTGTGCATCCAACTTGCTTGCTCACGAAGACCTAGGGAATTTTGAGGAAGCCCATCATTGGAATATACAAGCCAAGTTCTATAATGAAAATTTCCCACTAGTATATGAAAGTGACAACATATGAGACTCTCTATCATGAAGATCATGGTGCTACTTTGAAGCACAAGTGTGGAAAAGAGAGATAGTAGCATTGTCCCTTCTCTCTTTTTCTCTCATTTTTTTTTCTTTTTTTTCTTTGGCCTTTCTCTTTTTTTCTTTCTTTCTTTTTGTAAAGTCTGAAGTCTCATCCCGACTTGTGGGGGAATCATAGTCTTCATCATCCTCTCCTCACCAGGACAACGCTCTAATAATGAAGATCATCACACTTTTATGGATTTACAACTCAAGAATTACAACTCAAAGCTAGAACAAGATATGACTCTATATGAATGCCTCCAGCGGTGTACCGGGATATGCAATGAATCAAGAGCGACATGTATGAAAATTATGACGGTGGCCTTGCCACAAATACGATGTCAACTACATGATCATGCAAAGAGCAATATGACAAAAGTAATGCGTGTATATGAACGGAACGGTGGAAAGTTGCATGGCAATATATCTCGGAATGGCTATGGAAATGCCATAATAGGTAGGTATGGTGGCTGTTTTGAGGAAGGTATGGTGGGTGTATGGTACCGGCGAAAGTTGCGCGGCACAAGAGAGGCTAGCAATGGTGTAAGGGTGAGGTGCATATAATCCATGGAATCAACATTAGTCAAAAGAACTCATGTACTTGTTGCAAAAATCTAGAATTCATCAAAAACCAAATCACTATGCGCATGCTCCTAGGGGGATAGATTGGTAGGAAAAGACCATCGCTTGTCCCCGACCACCACTCATAAGGAAGACAATCAATAAATAAAATTGTGCTCCAACTTCATCACAAAGAGGTTCACCATACGTGCATGCTACGGGAATCACAACCCTTAACAAAAGTATTTTTCATAATCACCTCAACTAGCATGACTCTAATATCACTACCTCCATATCTCAAAACAATTATCAAGCATCAAATTGATCATAGCATCCAATTCACTTTCTATGATAGTTTTTATTATACCCAACTTGGATGCTCATCATTCTAGGACCAACTTTGTAACCATAGCAAATACCATTCTGTTCTAAAAGACTCTCAAAAAGATATAAGTGAAGCATGAGAGACTAGCAATTTCTTCAAAATTAAGTCACCACCGTGCTCTCAAAGATATAAGTGAAGCACTAGAGCAAAAACTATCAAGCTCAAAAGATATAAGTGAAGCACATAGAGTATTCTACCAAATTTCTAATCAATTAGGATTCTCCCAAAAGGTGTGTACAGCAAGGATGATTGTGGTAAACTAAAAAGCAAAGACTAATATAATACACGACTCTCCAAGCAAAACACATATCATGTGGCGAATAAAAATATAGCTCCAAGTAAAGTTACCAATGAACGAAGACGAAAGAGGGGATGCCTTCCCGGGGCATCCCCAAGCTTAGGCTTTTGGCTATCCTTGAATATCTTGGGGTACCATGGGCATCCCCAAGCTTAGGCTCTTGCCACTCCTTATTCCATAGTCCATAAAAGCTTTACCCAAAACATGAAAACTTCACAACACAAAACTCAACAGGAAATCTTATAAGCTCCGTTAGTGAAAGAAAACAAAACCACCACATAAGGTACTGTAATGAACTCATTCTTTATTTATTTTTGTGTTAAACCTACTGTATTCCAACTTCTCTATGGTTTATAAACTATTTTACTAGCCATAGATGCATCCAAATAAGCAAACAACACACGAAAAACAGAATCTGTCAAAAACAAAACAGTCTGTAGCAATCTGTAACTAACGCAAACTTCTAGAACTCTAAAACTCCTACCAAAATAGGAAATCCTGGAAAATTTGTCTATTGATCAGCAGCAAAAAGAATCAACGCAAAATCACGTTTCTGTGATTTAACAAAACTAAATTCGTGCGCGCAAAGTTTCTGATTTTCAGCAGAATCACATCAACTATCATCATAGGTTATCCTATAGGTTCTACATGGCACAAACACTAATTAAAAGATAAAAACACATCTAAATAGAAGGTAGATGCAAGATTTATTTCTAAACAGGAACAAAAACAAAAAACATAAAGAAAATTGGGTTGCCTCCCAACTAGCGCTATCGTTTAACGCCCCTAGCTAGGCATAAAAGCGAAGATAGATCTAAGTAGTGCCATAATAGTAAGATAGATCTTGAAAGCTCATCTCATATTCTCTACGTTCGGCATCAAGTTTTCTTTGAGGCAAGCAAAAGTAATCAAAAGGGCTAAATTTAGTGGGACAAAAGTCCCCAAGATCAATCTCAGGGGGAACGGTTCCTCCTTTGGCCCTTCATAGTGCACAACTAATTCATCACTAAAAGCATTCTTTTGGCAAAATCTCGTGAGCCTATACTCAAGAGAGTATCCTAGCTCATTGTTTCGAAGGGAAAAATCATTATTAAGTTCGTTAATTCTATCAACCAAGACTTTGGTAGGAACCTTTTTTTAAGGTTTTCATTGAAAGCAACATAGTCCGGAGATTGAAAACGCCTAAATTCCTCTTGATCATAGAGGATCGCCTCTATGGGAGGACGACCGGCGTCCACCCTATAGTGCGCAAAGATTTCCTTGGCCTTTCTTATGATAAGTCTAAACTCATGAGCCAAAAAGATAGTAACATCGCGTTTAACAGAAGAATGCTCAATATTGGAAAATTCCAGAAAAATTCTTTGTATGCAAGGATGCATATGCATAAATTGTCTTTCAAGTTCAACTACAAGCATAGCAATGGAATCCACAAGACTACTAGTTTTTGAAGAATAGAACCACCCATGGAAGGTAAAGCACCGGCACAAGTAAAGAAATATCGAATAACACCTTTTCCAATGATGTTACCACTACCGATTCGAAACTTTTTAGTATGCAAGATAGGGGGTTCCTCGGCCGGAGCCTCGGAATTTTCCATGTTTTCATTATTGTCCATATCGACGATAATCTCCCCAATTTCAGACATAACGGCAAACAAAAGCAAGGAGGAAGAAAGCGAGCGAAAGATAGAGGAGGAGATTGGGAAAGAGAGGGCAAATAAAACGGCAAGGGTGGGGGAGAGGAAAACGAGAGGCAAATGGCAAATAATGTAAATGCAAGGGAGATGAGTTTGTGATGGGTACTTGGTATGTCTTGACTTGAGCGAAGACCTCCCCGGCAACAGCGCCAGAAATCCTTCTTGCTATGTCTTGAGCATGCGTTGGTTTTCCTTGAAGAGGAAAGGGTGATGCAGCAATAGTAGCGTAAGTATTTCCCTCAGTTTTTGAGAACCAAGGTATCAATCCAGTAGGAGGCTCCTCAAAAGTCCCACGCACCTACACAAATAAACAAAGAACTCGCAACCAACGCAATAAAGGGGTTGTCAATCCCTTCAGGCCACATGCGAAAGTGAGATCTAATAGAGATAGTATGATAAGATAAATATATTTTTGGTATTTTATAATATAGATGCAAAAAGTAAAGATGCAAATAAAAGTAAATTGGAAGCAAATATGATAAGAGATAGACCCGGGGGCCATAGGTTTCACTAGTGGCTTCTCTCAAGATAGCATAAGTATTACGGTGGGTGAACAAATTACTGTCGAGCAATTGATAGAAAAGCGAATAATTATGAGATTATCCAGGCATGATCATGTATATAGGCATCACGTCCGTGACAAGTAGACCGACTCCTGCCTGTGTCTACTACTATTACTCCACACATCGACCGACTCCTGCCTGCATCTAGAGTATTAAGTTCATAAGAACAGAGTAACGCCTTAAGCAAGATGACATGATGTAGAGGGATAAACTCATGAAATATGATATAAACCCGATCTTTTTATCCTCGATGGCAACGATACAATACGTGCCTTGCAACCCTTTCTGTCACTGGGTAAGGACACCGCAAGATTGAACCCAAAGCTAAGCACTTCTCCCATGGCAAGAAAGATCAATCTAGTAGGCCAAACCAAACTGATAATTTGAAGAGTCTTGCAAAGATAACTCAATCATACATAAAATAATTCAGAGGAGATTCAAATATTTCTCATAGATAAACTTGATCATAAACCCACAATTCATCGGATCTCGACAAACACACCGCAAAAAGAGTTTACATCGAATAGATCTCCACAAGAGAGGGGGAGAACATTGTATTGAGATCCAAAAAGAGAGAAGAAGCCATCTAGCTAATAACTATGGACCCGAAGGTCTGTGGTAAACTACTCACAACTCATCGGAGGGGCTATGGTGTTGATGTAGAAGCCCTCCGTGGTCACTTCCCCCTCCGGCGGAGCGCTGGCGAAGACTCCAAGATGGGATCTCGCGGATACAGAAGGTTACGGCGGTGGAAATTGTGTTTCGTTGGCTCCCTGGATGTTTTCGGGGTACGTAGGCTTATATTGGAGGAAGAAGTACGTCGGTGGCCGCCCGTGGGGCCTACGAGACAGGGGGCGCGCCATACCCTCTCGTGGCCGCCTCGCTTGCTTCTTGACTTGCACTCCAAGTCCTCTGGAGCACATTCGTTCCAAAAATCACGCTCCCGAAGGTTTCATTCCGTTTGGACTCCGTTTGATATTCCTTTTCTTCGAAATACTGAAATAGGCAAAAAACAGCAATACGGGCTGGGCCTCCGGTTAGTAGGTTAGTCCCAAAAATGATATAAATGTGTAAAATAAAGCCCATAAACATCCAAAAGGGGTAATATAATAGCATGGAACAATCAAAAATTATAGATACATTGGAGACGTATCAGGCCGCACCGCTGGGCCGGCTGAGGCGCCAGATGGCTGCACGTAAGCACCAGGTAAGCTTTTTCCTTTTTGTTTATTTTCTATTTTTCTGACATTTGTTTGATTTAATAAAATAGTAAACCATTTTATTTCCTTATGCCAATTTTTGTAGGGGCTAGTGGTATTATTCAAGAGCTCCTCAACATATGGCATAATTTTTGGACAATATAATATATATAACAATATATATCCAAAGCAAATATATACTGTATTAATTCCAAAGGCCCAAAATAAATACTTATGAGCTCCTAAAAATATTGGTTTGATTTTTATCTCTGTCCAATATTTTCATAGAGCAACATGAACATTTTCTTGGACCTTTTTGGAGCAATTTTTATCTGGGTCATTTTCAGAAATGATTCTGAGCGTTTCACAAATCCCCATTTCAAATTTAAATGGAATTTAAACATGATGCACACATGACTAGCTAGCCTTGAGCATACCAGAACTAGGGATGTGACACTAGGCGGCACGGGTGACAACCCGACCTCTGGCCTCCCTCACCTTCACTTCTCCCTTGCCGCCGCTTGAGGCCGCGACCGGGCGAAGCCCGGGCGTTGATGGCGGTGATACGTCTCCGTCGTATCTACTTTTCCAAACACTTTCGCCCTTGTTTTGGACTCTAACTTGTATGATTTGAATGGGACTAACCCGGACTGACGCTGTTTTCAGCAGAATTGCCATGGTGTTGTTTTATGTGCAGAAAATAAAAGTTCTCGGAATGACCTAAAACTCCACAGAACACCTTAGAAAAAACAATAAAAAATCATCGCCAAAGATGAAGACCAGGGGGCCCACACCCTGTCGCGCGCCCCTACCTCGTGGGCCCCCTGGTGGCCCTCCGACGCCAACTCCAACTCCATATATTGGCTTTCGGGGAGAAAAAAATCAGAGAGAAGAAATCATTGCGTTTTACGATACGGAGCCGCTGCCAAGCCCTAATCTCTCTCGGGAGGGCTGATCTGGAGTCCGTTTGGGGCTCCGGAGAGGGGGATTCGTCGCCGTCGTCATCATCAACCATCCTCCATCACCAATTTCATGATGCTCACCGCCGTGCGTGAGTAATTCCATCGTAGGCTTGCTGGACGGTGATGGGTTGGATGAGATTTATCATGTAATCGAGTTAGTTTTGTTAGGGTTTGATCCCTAGTATCCACTATGTTCTGAGATTGATGTTGCTATGACTTTGCTATGCTTAATGCTTGTCACTAGGCCCGAGTGCCATGATTTCAGATCTGAACCTATTATGTTTTCATGAATATATGTGTGTTCTTGATCCTATCTTGCAAGTCTATAGTCACCTACTATGTGTTATGATCCGGCAACCCCGAAGTGACAATAATCGGGACCACTCCCGGTGATGACCATAGTTTGAGGAGTTCATGTATTCACTATGTGCTAATGCTTTGTTCTGGTTCTCTATTAAAAGGAGGCCTTAATATCCCTTAGTTTCCAATAGGACCCCGCTGCCACGGGAGGGTAGGACAAAAGATGTCATGCAAGTTCTTTTCCATAAGCACGTATGACTATATACGGAATACATGCCTACATTACATTGATGAACTGGAGCTAGTTCTGTGTCACCCTATGTTATAATTGTTACATGACGAACCGCATCCGGCATAATTATCCATCACTAATCCGGTGCCTACGAGTTTTCCATATACTGGTTCTCGCTTATTTACTTTTCCGTTGCTACTGTTGCAATCACTACAAAATACCAAAAACATTACTTTTGCTGTCTTTACTTTTGTTATCGTTACCACCACTATGTCAGGACCGGTTTTTCGGGATATTAATTTTCCCGAAAATGGCCCTTGTGCTCACCAGCCCCAGGATTACTGTTAGCTGATGAGGCACCAAATTGATACAGAAATTTCAAGCAAAGTACAAAATATGTGGTACAAGACCATTGTGGCCTATGAGTACAACACTTGGTTTCTAGTGGTTGATGGCGGAAGCGATTTGTGGTACATCTGCGTCTATGGGACTCCATTTCCCACAAGAATAGCTGACCAGGATAACTCCTATCTTCGCGAGGCTGCTATCATCATTGCGTAGGTTCCGGGGCTGTCATCACAATGCTCCTCTCCGAGCAAAAAACATCTAGCCAAGACAATAGCCAGGGACAAGCCAGTGAGTACTTTGAATGTACTCGCAAACATTATGAACACGGGTATAATATAACCAGGGATAATCATGCTCCGAAATATTCTATGTTCATAACGTCTATCACGAAATAAATGAAATCCATGATGCACGCATGCGGGTAAAATATGAATATGCAATACGGGAATAGAAATAGAATGCACCAATCGAGTGTCCGAAGTGACGCCTCGAAAGGATAATAAGATAAATCATGCCTCAGTCGGCCGTCTGAGCGACACCACATAAAGGGCTTATAAAGAATAAATAAATGACAAACATGCCGCAGTCGGGCGTCTGAGCAACACCACATAAAGGGCTTATAAAGACCAAATAAATAACAAGCATGCCGCAGTCGGGCGTCTGAGCGACACCACATAAAGGGCTTATAAATAATAAACACAGTGAGTATTCAGGAGGTAGAACCGTCCCAGGGATACTCAATAATTCATTAATGTAAATGGTTAGTCCACAATAATAATAATCATAATCCTCATATGTCACAGGTCATAATTGGTATTCTGGTTTAGCCGTTACTCCTCCGAAGACCGTCACTAGACCCATCTCAGACTGTGGTCCTTACCCATGGACATGGCTATCCGAATAGATTTAACCTCTGCAGAGGGTGTACTCTTTACCCACGACTAACGGATTTATTTAGTCCATCGGGACTAATTCCTCCTACGGTCTTTTAATTGAAAACACGCCTGACCTGCACACACCAGCTTAACTTACCGGTGTCTGGAATCACCCACGACACCTGTCAAGCAAAACTCTATGTGGGGAGGCTACAACCTCGACGTAGCATGGGATCAAACTTATATCGCGCGCTCTAAGGGGTGCCCCCTCGCGGTCCCAACCGGAAACACCCATGCCCCCGGACCAGGTGGCATGCCTATCGGAGGCCTCCGGTATCTTCCACCATGGCCTCTCTGTACGGTGTGTGCTAGGACGGGGTTGACAACTTACTGAACCGTACCCTACATGCGGCAGGGACAAGTGGTAGTACGAAACAAGTATGGGGGTGGTTACTGAACAAGACTCGACCTACGGCCGACTCAGGAGGACCAAGTATTCTCCGTATGATTAGCATAACAAATATACTTTCATTAACAGATAAACTCACCACTCATCAAGCCTCACCATGCCATACCGGACATACTCGTCTTGACGAGGGACTGGGGACAAGCTCGTGTCTACCCAAGACCACGACTTTCCCGGCTTCCTTCCGGTATGCATGAAAAGCTCACGAGGATGATCACTATCACCAGCATATCCATTTCTAACAGCAAAGAATCTCCATTGCGCACTCATGCATATGGTTTTATCGTCACATGAAATAACGTATGCTCCAAGTCAAGGTGGTGTTGTAACCGTATCAAAACACCACACAAAAATATTACGCCAGGGTTCAGAATGCTTGCCTTCAGGTTGTGGAGAGGAAGTGTGCATTCCAAAACTTCTTGAAAGTTTTCTTCTCTCTCCATTTCCTATTTTGAAAAATATTCAAATAACACATATTTCAAAAACAGTACAAAAAGTTGTACTAAATATTTTTGAAATAAATCTTAAAATAAACTAGATGAAATTTTAGAGAGGTAGGAAAAAGAATCAACTCATTTGGAGTTTTATTTTAAAAGATAAAGCCAGTCAAAGTTTAGTCAATGTTCTGTTTTTAATAAAAACAGAAAAAGAAAACGTTTCGGTACAGAATACGCTTTCGGGGTAGGGGATACGTACTCGAGACTTTTACGCTTTCACTTATCCAGAGTGGACGGGCGCGTGGGTCACTCACAGTGGGTCCGGGGGGCCCACTGGTCAGCTTTGACCAGTCGCTTCTCCCTCCTCTTCCTCTGCCCGAGCGGAGGCGGGACTCCGGCGATCGCCGTCGACGAACGGCAGCTCCCCACGGGGCCCCGAGGGCAGGGATGGATCCGCCAGTCCAGGGCGGTCCTCCCGGTGGTCGCTAGGCAGGTGAGGACGGAGGGAGTCACCGGCGGCGAGCTCCGCGGCGGACGGTGGTTCGGGAGCAAATGGGGCTTCGGGCTACGGTGGTCCCCGATCAAGTTTGAGAGGTGTGGTGGCTCCGCAAGGTCTAGGAGGGTCGAATGGCAGCGCTGGATGGACCGGGGAGGTTCTACTCGTGACGCAAGGCACCGGAGCGCGGCGGCGGCCGAACTGGCCGGAGACGAGGAAGAAGGCCCTTCCCCGTCGATTGCTGACTGCGGGAGTGTTATGTGGATTGCCTCAGTGCAGGGACGGGCTCGGGGCTCCTATTTATAGGGGACGAGGTTGGTTCCCGCGGCGGCCGTGGATAAGAACGCCGGCGACCGCCATTCCGTAGCTACAGGGCGATGTGGCGGCGACGAGCGCATGCCGACGAGCTTGCGGATAGGCTCGGGTTGTACAAGGGGGCAGCTGGCGCGCGCGGGTGGCTTGGGCGGCGCCGTCCATGGCAGAGCCTGCGGTGGCCGGCCGCTAGCCGCCGTGGCCGACCTGACGGCGGCACTGTGGGGCTCCAGGGGTGGCTCTGCGGCGAGGGGAAAGGGCGGGCATGCTGGCTGCGAGTGGGGGGAGGCCAGAGCGGGTGCGGGGAGGCGGTCGTGCGACGCGGCAGCTCGGGCGCCCGCACGTGCAAAACGCGCACTCTGGGCGCGTCCAGAGCACGCACGAGACGTGCTCGACATAATGCCAGGGCAGCCAGAGTGCTTGAGCGAGGCTGGCAAATAACAGGACTAGGTTAGAGCTAGCAAGGGGGTTAATGGACAAGGTTACTGGGCCAGTGGGTTAAGTACACAGTGCAAACTAAAAATCATGTCAAAACTGACCATGCACACAAGGTGCTCGACAGATTGCTAAGTGCATCTAGGCAACTCTTGGAGTGGCCAAAAACTCCAGATCAGGGTCTCCCTAGATGTAGGTGATGATGGCAAGATCATTTGGACAAAACCAGAAACTTGCTAGTGCAAGTTTTGCAAAACTTCAGTTTTGGGCAGCAAGAACAAAGCTTCATTGCATGCACTAAAAATCCTCCAATGGGTCCACTCTCCTGGGCTTAAGGGTTTTGCAGGGTGGTCTATAAGTAGGGAAAAGCTCAGGGTTACTAGAGCAAGATAATTAAGGGTTGCAGTGCAAATCACTAAGCTGGACCAGAATGAAAATGAGGTTGATTCACTCAAATTTTTCAAAGAACATCACTGGGTTTTTTGCATGAAGTTGAATTATATGCATCTACTGACATCTCCAAACACTTGGAAGAATTTATAGGGAAATATTTAAATAGGTTGTAGTGCAAAAATACCTACTGGACCAGATTTGAAAAGTTGATGCAGAGCTCAAAATCTCCAATAACCAAAGATATTTTTGCATAAAAGTGATGTGGAAACATCACCTGACATCCCCAAATTTTGGTGAAAATTTTAAATGCATAAATCAAATGGTTGTAGTGCAACAGAGGCTCCAAATTTATGAAAAATCATTTTCAAAGAATAAAGCTCAGGAAAACAATTATGCAAATAAATCCACTGATAAATAATTGTTTTATTGAGAGAGCATACAAGTCCAATAATACTTTTGGAAAGTTTCCACTTGAGGTAAAAACTCCACAATAATTTAAGAAAAGAGAGGTTCTGAAATCGAGAGATAAACCCAGAAGATAAAAATTTATTTTCCAGGCAAAATTTTAATTAATAAAACAAGGTCAAAATTTTGGGGTGTCACACACTATCATATTACTTTGCTACTAAACACTTTGCTGCAGATACTAAGTTTCCAGGTGTGGTTAAATTGACAACTCAGCTGCTAATACTTGAGAATATTCTTTGGCTCCCCTTGTGTCGAATCAATAAATTTGGGTTGAATACTCTACCCTCGAAAACTGTTGCGACCCCTATACTTGTGGGTTATCAGGCGGCAGCGGGGAATTTCTCTCTGTTCTCTGGTGGCGAGACGATGGATGGCGGCTTCCCATGGGTGGGCCGATGACGCGCATCAGATCCTCGGATGGTGTTGCAAATCGGCGAGCTCATCCATCACAGATCGGGGTCAAGTAGGAATGTTTGCTACCCGTCCAATGCGAGATCCATGTACAAGGAGGGGCTCCTTTGATCCACCTGATCCACATAGTTCGACCAACAATCGACCAAGCCACCTCGCCGTGGTGGTCAACTACTGTAATTGTTGGTGATGGACTGCATCTAGTGGCGGTATCTCCATGATGAGTTGGTACTTCGATCGGCAATGACAATGAAGGCCATGTTTCTTTTCCAAGCTCGGTGTTGGTGGCTGGTTGTTAGATAATAACAAGATAAACGAGACACGAGAGCACAGAAATTTTTACGTGGAAACTCTTTTAGGAGAAAACCACGGACGCACGAAGGCGCAATCACTATGAGGAGGAGTATTATGAGCAAGAGACGACAGGCCGTCTTAGGTACGACTACATGGGGTATATATGAGGTACGACTACATGGGTTATATCATGAGTGCTTATCTTGCAAACCTTCAAATCACCTTCAGCAACAACATCTCGAATATAGTGATATCTGACATCAATGTGCTTTATTCTCTCATGATACATTGGGTTCTTTGTAAGATATATAGCACTTTGACTGTCGCTAAATATGGTAGGGCAAGATGAATCTCCATAAAGCTCATTGTACAAACCTCTCAATCAAATAGCTTCTTTGCATGCCTCATAAATAGCCATATACTCGGCATCATTAGTGGGACAAGCCACAATAGACTGCAAAGTTGCTCTCCAACTCACAGCACAACCACCAATGGTGAAAACATAACCTGTGAGTGATCTTCTCTTATCCAAATCACCAGCAAAATCAGAATCAACAAAACCAACAAGTCCATCTCTAGTTTTCCCAAACTATAAATAAGCATTAGAAGTACCTCGCAGGTATCTTAAAATCCACTGGACTGCTTTTCAATGCTCTTTACCAGGATTAGCCATGTATCGACTAACAACACTCAATGCATATGATAAATCCGGACGAGAAGAAACCATGGCATACATAAGTGAACCAACTGCACTCGAATAGGGAACTCTAGACCTGTACTCAATATCTACATCTGACTTAGGACATAAAGTTGATGATAATTTGAAGTGTGCAGCTAACGGAGTACTCACCGGCTTGACATTATGCATATTCAAACGACGAACAACTTTATCAATATATCCCTTCTGACTTAGATAAACTTTTCTACACGGTCTATCTCTGGATATTTCCATGCCAAGTATTTTCTTTGCTGTACCCAAATCCTTCGTCTCAAATTCAGTACTCAATTGCTTCTTTAGTTCATGAATCTCTGACATACTCTTGCAGCAATTAGCATATCATCAACATAAAGGAGCAAATAAATAGTTTAACAATTGACAATTTTCAAATAAACACAACTATCATAATTAGACCTTTTGAAACCTTGAGAGATCATAAAAGTTTCAAATCTCTTGTACCACAGTCTAGGGGATTGCTTCAATCCATAAAGAGATTTCTTTAACTTGCAGACAAGTTTTTCTTTTCCATATAAATATCCTCTTCTATTTCTCCATGTAAGAATGCAGTTTTAACATCCAATTGTTCAAGCTCAAGATGAATGGCAACAATATTGAGTAAAGTGCAAATAGAGCTATGCTTCACAACAGGAGAAAAGACTTTGTTATAGTCAATACCTGAAATCTGATTGTAACCTTTAGCAACTAACCTTGCTTTATATCTTGTCTCATCATTAGGAGAAACACCTTCTTTTCTCTTGAAAACCCAATTGCAAAGAATAGATTTCTTCTCTCTAGGCAATTTTACTAAATCCCAAGTGCCATTCTTTTCAAGTGATTCCCTCTCATCATGCATACAGTCATTCACTTATTACTATCAATAGAAATAATAGCCTCAGAATATGAAGAAGGCTCAGCGTTACCTTCAATTACTTCTGCAACAGATAAAGCAAAATAAACAATATTGCACTCATCAATTAACCTGTCAGGTTTAGGGTGTGATATCACCAAAGCATGATGTTTTCAGTCTCGGCGTTATAATTTTCTACCTACTGTGTGGACGGAAGGGCTACAACGATTATTGTGAGGTGCGGTCCTCTCCTCGGCAAGAATTCATTGAGAGGGTAAGTTATGTTCTTGTTCTTTCACATATATTTTGCCTTATAATATTGAAGCATAAACATTATATGTTTTTGAGATTACCCTACGTTACAGTTTTGTAGGTACAGGAATACCGGAAAAAAGGATGTGTGCATCGGTGGGCTACAAATGGGAGAAAATCGACCTCCTGGCGGTGGAGATGTGCACTGAAATTGCAATGAGCTGCGTGCAGAAAGAGCGTAAGGACAGGCCTTCCACAAACAAGATTATTTATAAACTCCACGAAGTAGGTGCTCAAATGGAGATGTCAAAGAAAGATACCGAGTCACTTACAGGCCTGGTACGTACACACCTCATGAGCGAGTACTCACCTCATGAGCGAGTTTTATGGAATAAATGAACACTCTATCCATCATTCTTGGACATATATAAATCCCTCTTCCCCTGTAGGGAAACTCAGAGATCAGATATATTGCGCTTGATCCGTCACTGGAGCTGTGCTTCCCGTTCAAGCCAAATATGGACATGCCATGCTGCCTGCAGCTAATCAAGAAGGCGGACAATACCATTGCCTTCACTATAAAGACCAACTAAAGGAAGTATAGCCCACAACCAAGCAAAGGAATCATGCCACCATGCTCCAAGTCTTGCATCATTGTAACGTTGCGAGCACAGGAAGAGCCACCACCGAACATGTAGTGCCTGAACACGTTAATTGTGCAGAGCATAAGGGTGAGTGAGGATTTCACATCCCAAGGTATCACTCAATTTTTCCTCGAAGAAGTAGAGGTGGATGAGGTGATACTGCCGATTTCTTATCTTCCAATAGAACAATCTGACCTCGACGTATCGAAATAGGTAGTTAATGTCAAGAACTTGTAACTCCTGAGTGTAATTCATTGAACGTTATTTTCTGTAGCTGGATATGTGTTGGTGCGAAGTTTTGCCCCTTTGTGTTTTGGAGATTGTTGTAAGAAACAGGCATGGACTGATTTGTTTGCTAGTGCACACAGAGAAAAATAGTCCATCCAAGCCTGAAGAGAATGTTATATTCGGTGTCAAGTTCGAGGAACTTTGCCGAAGACTTTTTGTGTTGAAGAGAAGGACGAGCTACTTTTTCAAGAAGATATGTTTTCCAAAAGATTGTGGTGAAGGTGTTGAACCCTCAAAAACCATTAATATCATGAAGCAATAATTGTTCAGAGTGTTTGAAGGAAAATGGTTGTTGCTGCGAAGCTTGAAGGTGAAGTGAAGACGTATTATTCATTTAATTGTTCTACATTCCTTTCGTTGAGCCACATGACCTCCATGTTCAGGAAGCTTAAATTCGCTGTGATGCTTAGCCAAAACCTATGAAAGACCGAGAGAAATCTGTTTATGCTTCGAATGATTACCTCTCAGTAGAAGGCCTTGTTCTTAGGTGATGCAGGACATATCTTTTGGACCAAAGAGTTAGCATTTCTTGCTCTGCAATAAATGTTACCGTTGCGCTCAATTTTCGACCGTTGGAATTGTGTCGTTTGGCCATTGGCCGTTTCGCATGTCCAGTTTGGACATTTTGCATCAGGGAAGGTCGCAGGTATAAATAGTCACCCTGCTCTAACATTGTCCGTTGGCTGCTCCACTAAAGATTTCTAAGAAGATTGATTGAGTATCCCCTCTCAGATAGATTTAAGTTTAAGTCCACCAATAGAAAACCAAGAGCCGAAACTTAGACAGTGGTTGAGCATCACAGTAGATCCGAGTTAGGGTTCTTGTACCTATTACTCTTGAGAGCTGCGCACTCTCTAGACGGATAGGTGTCAGCTTGTGTGATGAAGAGTAATTGTCTTCACCAAGCAAAGTCTTCAGCAAACAAGAGTAGTTATGGTTCGTGAAGAAGTCCATCAATGGTTTGGAGATCGCTGACAAGTATCTACCACGAGAGAAATCAACTGGAGTCTGATCAGCTCCTAGTTGAAGGAGAATATGACGGAGAGAGGTTTGTTTGTGTTCAATCACAAGTCCCTCCAACCATACACAGTCCTCTCGCAGAAGGGCGAATTAGTCTACCAAATCCGTGTATCGCCATCGAGGACCATTGGTTCACTTTACTTACTGCTTTTCCCTCAGCGGATTACTTTCATGCTCTGTGTTGATACATTTAGCTGATCTAGTAATACAATTCATTTTTTTCTACTCGTTTTCTGGTTCGTTTCATTTCAGCTCGTACTTAGTTTGTCTGCCACTTGTTCATCTTCGTTGTGCTAGTTCTTATCCTCTCAGCTTTTTTATCATTTAGTGCCATTCCTATTTACCTAGTTAGCATTCCTTTCGTTATTATTGTCGCACTTGCTCCATGCTACTCTGTCTGCTAGCCTACTCCATTATCATTGTAGAAATCAAGCCTGTATCTGCTATGCTGAGACAATTATCACATCATTCCTCGAAAGATTTGTCCCCCTTGTAATGTGCTTGGTTAGGTTTCGATCTACCTAACTTATTTTGCTGCTGGGATTGGGTTTGATTCCAACATTGGGAAGAATTTTTGAATATGGCATTCAGCCCCCATCTGGTCGATATACTCTTGGTCCTAACAATTGGTATCAGAGTGGGTTCTCCCTATAACCTCTTATTAAAGGTCTAACAACTTTGGAGTTCGGAGTATGTCGCATGCAGGTAGATCCTCACCCTCTGAATGGTTTCTCATCTTTGATGGAAATGACTATGTTTACTGGCAACAAAGAATTCAAGCAATCAGTGCAGAGCTATGGCAGATTGTGGAGAATGGATACACTGTCTAGCACCAAGTGACTCCTATCTTGAAGATGAAGCAAACATGCGGCTGAACGCTCAAGTGAAAGGTATCATCCGTGACAGCATCTCTAAAGATATTTTTATTCTGTTCCGAAACCTTGATATAGCCAAGAAAACCTGGGATGCCATTAGAACAGTTCATGAAGGAATCATAATCATAACAGAAGCACACACATATATACTTTGAGCCATGTTTGCTCACTTCCGATGTCTTCAAAAGGAAAGTGCCATGGAACTCATTGATCACTTAACAAACATTGCTGACATACTACATCAACGAGGAGCGAAACGTATCACCGATAGGGATGTAGTCGACAAGTTACTCAATACTCTTGATGCAACCTTTGATCCAATTGTAGCTGAAAATCAAACGAAGACTTGGCTATAAAGAACTTCATTATGTAGAGGTCATGACGTTGTTGGCGATCCATGAAGAAAAGGTAGAATTAGAGAATGAACAACCCAAATATTTCTCAAAAAGCGAAGGAGAAATTCTTTCCCATTATGGTAGCTGATTGCTTGTAGCTTGCGTTGGTGTTTCCCCGAAGAGGAGAGGATGATGCCGCACAGCAACGGTAGGTATTTACCTTAGTTATGAAACAAAGGTTATCAATCTAGTAGGAGAACCAAGCAACACTATGTAAACAACACCTGCACACAAACAACAAATCCTCGCAACCAAATGCTACAAGGGGTTGTCAATCCCTCGAAGGTCACCTACGAGATTAAAAAGGTATGGTGGTAGATAAAATATAGATCGGTAGATGCAAAATAAAGATAAAATATTTTTTGGTTTTTCGATGTATAGATCTGATGCAAAAAAGTAATCTAGATTGAAAAAGCAAATGGCAAGATAGATCTAAAAGCAATATGATAAAAGGAGACCCGAGGGCCATAGTTTTCACTAGAGGCTTCTCTCTCTCGAAGTGGGTAAACAAATCACTGTTGGGTAACTGATAGAAAAGAAAATAATCATGACAATCTACCATGGAAATGATGATGTATATAGGCATCACGTCTAAGATTAGTAGACCGACTCCAGCCTGCATCTACTACTATTACTCCACACATCGACCGCTATCTAGCATGCATCTAGTGTATTGAGTTCACGAGGAATGGAGTAATACCTTGAGAACGATGACATGATGTAGACAAGATAAACTCACGTATGAAAAAAAACCATCTTGTTACCCTTAACAGCAATGATACATGCGTGTCATGTCTCTTTCTGTCACTAAGATTGAGCACCGCAAGATCGAACTCATCACAAAGCACCACTTCCCACTGCAAGATAAATCAATCTAGTTGGCCAAACTAAACTAACAAATCGGACAAGGAATACGAAGCTATAACAATCATGCATAAAAGAGGTCAAAGAAACTCAAATACTTTCATGAATAGATCTTGTCATAAACTCGCAATTCATCGAATCCCAACAAACACACCGCAAAAAGTCATTACATCTCCAAAAACATCCAGGAGAACATTGTATTGAAGATCAAAGAGAGAGAAGAAGCCTCTAGCTACTTGCGATGGACCGGTAGGTCTGTGGTAAACTACTCGCGCATCATCAGAGGGGAAGCAAGGATGACGAAGAACCCCCTCCGTGATCGTTTCCCCCTCCGACGGAGTGCCAGAAACGGCCTCTAGATTGGATCTCTTGGTTCTGGAGCTTACGGCGGCAGGATAAGTGTTTCGTCGACTCCCCTAGGGTTTTTGGGATTTTAGAGTATTTATAGAGCTGGTAGTAGGTGGAAAAGCCTCCTGTGGGCCGTACTATCCACCAGGGCGTGACGGGGGCCTCTGGCACGCCCTGGTGCCTAGTTGGCACCACTAGTGCAGAATTGTCAATTAGTCCCGGTTCACCAACCAGGACTAATGGGTCAGGACTAATGGCCCCCCTAGAGTCCCGGTTCGTCACGACCCGGGACCAAAGGCCCACCACGTGGCACGACCCCATGCCAGGGGTTGGGGTCTTTTAGTCTCGGTTGATGACACCAACCGGGACTAAAAGGTTTAGGGATTTAAGTGTTTATTTAGGGGTTTATGGTTTATTTTTCCTTTTAATTTTGTATTTTCCATTTAATTACTTTTAATTTCAAACATATTTTACGCTACTACATGATATACACATCGTGCATATATATAAATAGAATGTCTCGTATAGAACCAATCATATATATATATATCATAGATTATCTCGTACGACCATGCATACATGTATATGTATACAATTTGGTATATACAATTTCTCCTACAATTTGCATACTGTTCCATGCAGGCGTTAGGACGTCCAATGGTTTTCTCCTTTGCGATCTATGACCTGTTCAAGCAAAAATCCTGCCATTTCCTCTTGAAGTGCCCATATGCGCTCCGTTGGTAGGAGCTTATCCCGCCTCTCTTTCAGCTTTATTGAAGAAGGAGATCAATATGAATATATTAGTTGTGTGTATATAAACCGAGTCATGATAAAAAGAATTGTGAATTGTGTTTATGTACCCAAAGAGTTCTTTCATCTGTTCTTCTTTCGGTCATTATACGAATGTTCTCGCAAACGTAGAATGCACATAAATTATTGCCCGAATCATGCCTCATGCCCTTTACGAGAATAGAATTCAATCCGATAATAATTAATCAAGCATGATAATGGTATTGAAACTAGAATTAAAGAGATGCACGGACGTAGCTAGCTAGTACTACTTAATTACGTACCCTGGGTCGCCACCATTTCAGCTTTGTTTGTCACTGGCCAAGAACCTCGTTGATGAACTTTTTCCAAACACGGCCCCACAAAGAAAATGAATAAATGAGTTATTAATTAGTTGATATCAGGAAGTGAACTAAAGAGGCCGGCATCGTGCGATAATGATGGAAATTACCTCTCGAACATCAACCAAATGTTCTGGTAGCTTTTAGGATCTGTGGGTAGTGAGTCCACTACTTGAACTTTTCCCAAGGCAACTTCAATAACTAGCAGGATCCAGTGGAAACAGCATGCACACACATTTGTATAATCGGTGCATAATCAACTATACTTATTAACATATAGTAGCCAAAATAGAATTTGTAGTGTACAAGACAGTAACACTCGCCCGAAGTTTTAAGGAAGTACTATTTCAGGTTGGGTATATAGGTTCTTCAAAAACTCTAGTAAGCTATTTTCTACACATGCTGGGCTGAGAAGCCACACTTTTTCATTAACGGTATTTGGGTCAATGAACCCAATGCCGCCATATACTCCGTCTATTTTATTTTCATACATCTTCATTCTGCATCATACCAGAGAAAAGAATGCAGTGAGGATAATTAGTGTCAACGAACGAGCACATCTAGAGACTTAAATTACAGAAAGAAATCACTTACAAACAATAGCAACTGGCGAGATATTTGTCGATTGCGTCTTGATTGAATAGCTGAAACATTTCTGGAAAGTCAATCCACAAATCTTTTTCATGGTAGTAATGCTCTGCCTTGACTTTCAACATGAGGCTCTCTCGCCCGTTATTTACTTCTTTAAGGTACCAGTCATGCAATGTGTGCATTCTCGTTGGTAGAAGCGATACCTCCTTAGGCCTGACCAGTGGGTTCTCACGGACATATTTCCATGCTAGTTCCTCCTCTCGAATCGTGGGTAGATCCTCTATGCCTACGAGTTGTGCAATAGTGACACCGGTATCTCTAGCCATCTTTCTATGAGCGTCGGTTATTATTACCGGCTGATCGGCGGTACTCACATCTGATTGTACAATGAGTGGGGGGATCGATTGCATTGCCTGTTCTCCCAGCTGGGAAATAATTTTCCTGCTTTTATTATTACTACCAGCTGCTTGGCTCAAGCTCGACTTATCCTTATATTTTTGTGCATGATATGACTTCTCAATACATCATTCATAGTCTGAGTCCATTCTCTTCACAGCCGATCAAGCCATACGCATAAAGTATTGTACTACTTTCTTAGGTATTTTCTCCTTTGGCGACGGGGGCGGTTTGTTCGTAAAAAAGGCCTTCACTTTGGAATCCACTTGGGCGTTGTGGCACCCCATCTCAGAGAAACCGGAACGCCCCGTATTCCTGCCCAGAGATCGAGATGAAGTCTTCTGGAATACGACACTGCTTAGCATAGAACAAATCAGCTCTTTATTACAATCTATTTTGGGTACAAGGGGTTCCGATATAACAGGGAATTACATCGGCACGGCGACACTACGCTTGCCACTGTTGCTCTATGCAAGCAGCAGAACCACTCGAAGCAGCGGAACAACGACGACGGTGGTGAACTCCACTCGGTATCCTTGATACCATAGTGATCATTCACCAAACCACACTTGGTTCAACAGGTTACCTCGTAACCAAACGGTGATCAATCACGGGTCACAATCCAACTTATCTCATCATCGAACAGGGGTTGTTATTAAGCACATCATTATTATTATTACCGTTGACCCATAGTGTGACCGACACGAACTGGGACCTTATCCGCGGGCGCGGCTATCGATAGATTTAATACACTCTCTGCTGAGGTAGCACACTTTACCCACATCACGGAACCCATGGCCTCGCACTCCCATTCGGGTGGACCAATGGCGTTCTGACAAAACCGATCTATTGCCCATGACACTCTCCCGGCCACTCTGACCAACTCCCCTCTGGGCTAAGTCATGGGTGGCCCCGCGCCTACCAAAGGCGTCAACGGCCACCGTCGTGGCAAAATAACAGTCCCAAACGGGGACATGGATCCATACAACAACAACGGGCACATAACGCTTATGCCTTCCTACCCGGCAAGGTAGCACCCGCGCATAAACTTCCCTTGTTGGAGGCACCGGTGAGAGGCATGACAATAAATCCAGTTAGGACCTCCCCATAAAGGCAAAAGTGGTTGCACTTGTCAGGTCGATGTGGTGGCACCATGACTCAGCCAACAGTTGTTCAAGTTCAATTAAGTCCGGTTAAACTTGAATGCAATAAGCTGAGTCATATGAAAATAACATGATGCAACTACAATGCATGGACATGATATCAACATAAGCATGGTTGTGCAACATTATTTCTTAACATAACAACAGCAAAGCATATGTCCGACTGAGCATGGCATACTGACTAGCATGAACATCACAAGTACATACTTCTCATAAACATAGTATGACCACTAGCATCAATAATAAATGTCATGCAAGAACATATCAACATTGCTATCATGCAAGCATTTAACCAACTAGATGCAATGGAACATGCATAACGAGGATACTCGGGACAGACGGTAGTCATGCACCGAAGACCATCACCAAGATCAACATGTACTACTAGCAAGCATAAACATATGAAAGGAAATACTAACAGGTAGAACATTATAATAGGGTACAAGACAACATAGCACGAAAGTGAGCATGCAACTCTAAGTATCACCGGAACAACGATAACCATATTTTCAACAAGCAAACATTTAATAAAGATTCAAGTGGAAAACCATGGCTATTGCATGACTATCATGCACGTGGGTGTTGTAGCTTGCCTGGGGATGAAGAAGGCACCGGGGGGAAGTACGGTGAAGCCGCGAAAAGATTCGCAGGAAACAGTCCTCTCCCAAAGGGGCTGTTTACGTGCAGGGGCAAAATGGTCATTTTCAGAATGTTAACACATGGTGAGAGTGTAACCAACAGAATGGGCTCAACGAGACGACGAAATGGACTTTGGATTCACCTTAAACGGAGTTACGAGCAAAACTTTATAGCCTGACGAAGTCCACGGACCAATCTGTAAAAAGATTTCTACAAACAGGCCCCTGAGCTAAAAAACAGAAAGCACATTTAGTTGAATACGCCTTCTTAGTAGAGAAAACATATTTCTAGCCGTAGTTAATTGAAAATACGCTTTCCTGAAAGGAAACACATTTGCAACCAAACTAGGACCAAAGTACGCTTTCCCTAAATGAAAACGTATTCCAACAAAGGCGTTTCCACTTATCCAGCTAGGCAAGCGCGGGGCCGGCTCGTGTGACGCTGACGTGCGGATCCCACGGGCAGTGGGGCCCGTCACTTATCCATGCTGGACCGGGCAGGGTCAACGCCGTGTGGCTGACCGGTGGGGCCGAGGAAGTCACGGGGGCCCACTTGGCCTCGTCTTCTTCCTCCTCTCCATGCCCCCAATGGAAATAGAGGAGGGAGCAGGGGAGGGTGCTACCGGCGATGGGCCGGCCTGCCCCGGCTAGCTCCGGCCAGGCGGGGGCCACCGGAGGGCTCGGGCGTCCACGCCGCACCCATCCAGAGGCACAGCCCGCGCTGGGGAGGAGTGGGGACAGCAGGGCTCGCGGTGACAGAGAAACGGAGAGGTGGCGGCCGGACGGGGGATTCGTGGCCTCAGAGGCTCCGGCGGCGAGCAGAGGGGATGGAGAGGGCCGTCGAAGAGTGGGGAAGGTGGTGGAGTGGCTAGGGGTGGAGGAGGAGCTCGGCAAGGGGCTAATTTAGGATGAAGTCGGCGGATATGGCGGCCATGGAGGAGGAATGGGAGCTCCTGGAGCTCAATGGGACGGCTGGTCGGGGTCCAGGGAGTGTGGGAAGGCTGGAAGTGAGCTCAAACGAGCACGGGGAGGGCTATTTATAGTCGTGGCCGAGGAGGCCGAGCTGTCGTCTCCGCGGACGCGTGGACGGCGCCGCGGACGCGTGTGCTCGCGCATGAGCTCGCGGGAAGGCGATGGGGAGACATAGGGAAGAGCTCACAGGGGCGGAGGCGGCCAAGGGAGCATGGGGAAGGAGAGACAAGCGAGCTGCGAGGCAAAGTCGCCACTGTACGTCCGTGGGCACGCGGGAGTTTGCGTCGGTGAGGAAGCTGCCGGAGGGCGAAATGGCTCCAAGAGGACGGCGACGACACGAGGAACCTGTTGGACACGCTCCCGTGTGCGAAGACGACAAGAGGAGGAACGGCTCGAGCGCTGTCGGTGTCAAAACCGACAGATCTCGGGTAGGGGGTCCCGAACTATGCGTCTAAGGTCGATGGTAACAGGAGGCGGGGGACACGATATTTACCCAGGTTTGGGCCCTCTCTATGGAGGTAATACCCTACTTCCTTCTTGATTGATCTTGATGAATATGAGTATTACAAGAGTTGATCTACCACGAGATCGTAATGGCTAAATCCTAGAAGTCTAGCCCGTCTGATTATGATTGCCGCTACAGACTAAAACCTCTGGTTTATATAGACACCGGAGGGGGATAGGGTTGTACAAAGTCGGTTATAGAGAAAGGAATCTTCATATCCGGGCGCCAAGCTTTCCTTTCGCACCAAGGAGAGTTCCATCCGGACACAGGATTGAGTCTTTTGTCTTGTATCTTCATAGCGCATCAGTCCAGCCCACGTCACATAGACCGGACGACCGAGGACCCCTTAATCCAGGACTCCCTCAGTAGCCCCTGAACCAGGCTTCAATGACGAGGTGTCCGGCGCGCAGATTGTCTTCGGCATTGCAAGGCGGGTTCCTACTCCGAATACTTGAAAGCATCCTTCGAATACAAAAATGTGTAAGGCTCTGCAAAACAAATACCACACACAACCGCAGAGAGCATAGTATTTCACGAGTCCAATCCGCTGACAACTTTTTGTAGCGTGACTCACGTCGCCGCCCGGCCATTATTCGAACCGGTTTTTATCCTGTGGCTCCATATTTCGAGATGCGGTTTCATTGGCACGTCTTGTCAAAGCAGAGATCGTGTTCCCTTATTGCGGGATTCTCATAAATACGGGCGTGGGTAACACTACCGTGCCGCCTGCACGGCCCTTGGGGAATAGGCGAGTTTTAAGGCGAGTGGGGAGGCGCTTGATATTCACTGCCTTTATAAAGAGATAAGGATTCACCCCTTTTCACCCACGCCTCTTCTCTCTCTCTGCCTCCCCCATTCTCGAGCTCCAGCGCCCAAGTTCTCATCTTTTCCGCCCCAAGAAAGCACTCCAACCATGTCCGGATCCGGAGTGCAGGGCAAGTGGATGGCCTCCACCTTCAAGGAGAAGGATATTACCAAGCTCCGGGAGGCTGGGTATCTGGCCAAGGAAACTGCCCACCGGCTTCAGGCCAAGGAACAGATCGTCCCTACCCCAGAGCCCCATGAGAGGTTGGTGTTCATCCCCCACTTCGTCCGCGGGCTGGGATTTCCTCTCCACCCGTTCGTCCGCGGACTCATGTTCTACTACGGGCTAGATTTCCATGATCTAGCCCCAAATTCTTTCCTCAACATCTCGGCATTCATTGTCGTGTGCGAGGCCTTCCTCCGCATCCCACCCCACTTCGGATTGTGGCTAAAGATCTTCAATGTGAAGCTTAAGGTGGTGAGTGGCCAACATGCAGAGTGCGGAGGCGCCATGGTGAGCAAGATGCCCAACGTCACATGGCCCGAAGGCTCCTTGGTGGAAACCGTCAAAGGGTGGCAGAAATTGTGGTTCTATATCATAGAGCAGCGCGGCACCACCTGGGCCGCGGCTCCCGCATTCCGGTCCGGAGCTCCAATGCGGCTCACCTCCTGGCCAGAGAAGGGCCTGGTCTGGTCTTCGCCGGATGAGCTGACAGCACTTCAGACGCGCATCAAGAGCATGATGGACAAGAACATCAAGCTTGTCAATGTCATCCAGGTAATGCTTATTCGCCGGATCCTTCCGTGCCAAAGCCGGACTTGCCATTTGTGGGAGTTCGATCCGGCCAAGCACCAGACCTTGCAGCAGTTCTTCGGTGCTACGGACGAAGACATCTGGAAGGTGCTTTTTAAGTCCAACGAGACGTCGCCGGACACGGCCGAGGACCGTGGGCACAACTTGGCCCATCCCGCTAGTACGGTAAGTTTTTTCATGTTTTCAAGGTGTATCCTTTACTTGCGTACTCGAGGAAGACCCCTAAGCCTCCCTACTGATTTTCTCAGGGCTAGACGAAGAAGGCGGAGCGGATTCACTGTCCGGCTCCGCTGCCTGAAGACCCAGAAATTCCACTTCTGGCGAAGATGTTGGTTCCGGTGCCCTATCAAGCGCCGCAGAAGAAGGCCAAGAAGAAGGCCAAGGGGACTAGAGGTGGCCTCCGTCGCAAGGGTGCTTCGGACATGACGTCCGAAGATACCGAGACTCACTCCTCGGCCACCGAGGAGGAGGAGGAAAGCAACTCTCCCCCTGAGGGGGGAAGGAAGAAGAGGGCGGCCTCCACAAATCTGGAGGTAGAGGCATCCAAGAAGGGGAAGGGTTCCCTCGCGGATAACTCCGCGTGGGACGTTGACAGCAGCCCAGAGCGGCGCTCCCGAGACAAGCCCCTGGCCAAATCGTGAGTACTCAAAAACTCGGACATATTCATATATCCGGCCTCTCTACTTCATAGTCTTAATATGTTGAATCATGCATTTGCAGTCCGGTTCGGTCCAACCTCGACCGGCCCTCATCTTCGGGAGATTCGCTGAACCCGGAGGCGATGGACAGCGGGTCCCTTCTAGCGGCCTCTTCTCCCAAGGCCATGGATGGCATGGAGCCATTGTCCCGAAGGATCCCAGGCTAGGAGGAGACTCGGGAGGCCGTAAGGGCGGTGTCGGAGGGTGAAACTGTTGGGAAACGTAGTAATTTCAAAAAAAAATTCCTACGCACACGGAAGATCATGGTGATGCATAGCAACGAGAGGGGAGAGTGTTGTCCATGTACCCTCGTAGACCGACAGCGGAAGCGTTATCACAACGCGGTTGATGTAGTCGTACGTCTTCACGATCCGACCGATCAAGTTCCGAACGTACGGTACCTCCGAGTTCTACACACGTTCAGCTCGATGACGTCCCTCGAACTCCGATCCAGCCGAGTGTTGAGGGAGAGTTTTGTCAGCACGACGGCGTGGTGACGATGATGATGTTCCACCGACGCAGGGCTTCGCCTAAGCTCCGCAACTGTATTATCGAGGTGTAATATGGTGGAGGGGGGCACCGCACACGGCTAAGAGATCTCAAGGATCAATTGTTGTCTCTGGGTGCCCCTGCCCCCGTATATAAAGGAGCAAGGGGGAGGCAGCCGGCCAAGGGGAGAAGCGCGCCATAGGGGGGAGTCCTACTCCCACCGGGAGTAGGACTCCTCCTTTCCTTGTGGGAGTAGGAGAAGGGAAGGGGGAAGGAGAAAGAAGGAAGGGTGCGCCCCCCTTCCCTAGTCCAATTCGGACCAGACCATGGGGAGGGGTGCGGCCACCTTTTGAGGCCTTTCTCTCCTTTCCCGTATGGCCCATTAAGGCCCAATACGAATTCCCGTAACTCCCCGGTACTCCGAAAAATACCCGAATCACTCGGATCCTTTCCGAAGTCCGAATATAGTCGTCCAATATATCGATTTTTACGTCTCGACCATTTCGAGACTCCTCGTCATATCCCCGATCTCATCCGGGACTCCGAACTCCTTCGGTACATCAAAACTCAATAAAACTGTCATCGTAACGTTAAGCGTGCGGACCCTACGGGTTCGAGAACTATGTAGACATGACCGAGACACGTCTCCGGTCAATAACCAATAGCGGGACCTGGATGCCCATATTGGCTCCCACATATTCTACGAAGATCTTTATCGGTCAGACCGCATAACAACATACGTTGTTCCCTTTGTCACCGGTATGTTACTTGCCCGAGATTTGATCGTCGGTATCTCGATACCTAGTTCAATCTCGTTACCGGCAAGTCTCTTTACTCGTTCCGTAACACATCATCCCGCAACTAACTCATTAGTCACAATGCTTGCAAAGCTTATAGTGATGTGCATTACCGAGTGGGCCCAGAGATACCTCTCCGACAATTGGAGTGACAAATCCTAATCTCGAAATACGCCAACCCAACAAGTACCTTTGGAGACACCTGTAGAGCACCTTTATAATCACCCATTTACGTTGTGACGTTTGGTAGCACACAGAGTGTTCCTCCGGTAAACGGGAGTTGCATAATCTCATAGTCATAGGAACATGTATAAGTCATGAAGAAAGCAATAGCAACATACTAAACGATCGAGTGCTAAGCTAACGGAATGGGTCAAGTCAATCACGTCATTCTCCTAATGAGGTGATCCCGTTAATCAAATGACAACTCATGTCTATGGCTAGGAAACATAACCATCTTTGATTAACGAGCTAGTCAAGTAGAGGAATACTAGTGACACTCTGTTTGTCTATGTATTCACACATGTATTATGTTTCCGATTAATACAATTCTAGCATGAATAATAAACATTTATCATGATATAAGGAAATATATAATACTTTATTATTGCCTCTAGGGCATATTTCCTTCAGTCTCCCACTTGCACTAGAGTCAATAATCTAGTTCACATCGCCATGTGATTTAACATCAATAATTCACATCACCATGTGATTAACACCCATAGTTCACATCTCTATGTGACCAACACTCAAAGGGTTTACTAGAGTCAATAATCTAGTTCACATCGCTATGTGATTAACACCCAAAGAGTACTAAGGTGTGATCATGTTTTGATTGTGAGATAATTTTAGTCAACGGGTCTGTCACATTCAGATCCGTAAGTATTTTGCAAATTTCTATGTCTACAATGCTCTGCACGGAGCTACTCTAGCTAATTGCTCCCACTATCAATATGTATCTAGACCGAGACTTAGAGTCATCTAGATTTAGTGTCAAAACTTGCATCGACGTAACCCTTTACGACGAACCATTTGTCTCTTCCATAATCGAGAAACATATCCTTATTCCACTCAGGATAATTTTGACCGCTGTCCAGTGATCTACTCCTAGATCACTGTTGTACTCCCTTACCAAAATCAGTGTAGGGTATACAATAGATCTGGTACACAGCATGGCATACTTTATAGAATCTATGGCCAAGGCATAGGGAATGACTTTCATTCTCTTTATATCTTCTGCCGTGGTCGGGCTTTGAGTCTTACTCAATTTCACACCTTGTAACACAGGCAAGAACTCTTTCTTTGACTGTTCTATTTTGAACTACTTCAAAATCTTGTTAAGGTATGTACTCATTGAAAAAACTTATCAAGCGTCTTGATCTATCTCTATAGATCTTGATGCTCAATATGTAAGCAGCTTCACCGAGGTCTATCTTTGAAAAACTTCTTTCAAACACTCCTTTATGCTTTGCAGAATAATTCTACATTATTTCCGATCAACAATATGTCATTCACATATACTTATCAGAAATGCTGTAGTGCTCCCACTCACTTTCTTGTAAATACAGGCTTCACCGCAAGTCTGTATAACACTATATTCTTTGATCAACTTATCAAAGTGTATATTCCAACTCCGAGATGCTTGCACCAGTCCATAGATGGATCGCTGGAGCTTGCATATTTTGTTAGCACCTTTAGGATTGACAAAACCTTCTGGTTGCATCATATACAACTCTTCTTTAATAAATCCATTAAGGAATGTAGTTTTGTTTATCCATTTGCCATATTTCATAAAATGCGGCAATTGCTAACATGATTCAGACAGACTTAAGCATAGATACGAGTGAGAAACTCTCATCGTAGTCAACATCTTGAACTTGTCGAAAACCTTTTTGCGACAATTCTAGATTTGTAGATAGTGACACTACTATCAGCGTCCGTCTTCCTCTTGAAGATCCATTTATTCTCAATGACTCGCCAATCATTGGGCAAGTCAATCAAAGTCCATACTTTGTTCTTATACATGGATCTCATCTCAGATTTCATGGCCTCAAGCTATTTTGCGGAATCTGGGCTCATCATCGCTTCCTCATAGTTCGTAGGTTCGTCATGGTCAAATAAGATGACCTCCAGAACAGGATTACCATACCACTCTAGTGTGGATCTCACTCTGGTTTACCTACGAGGTTTGGTAGTAACTTGATCTGAAGTTTACATGATCATCATCATTAACTTCCTCACTAATTGGTGTAGGAGTCACAGGAACAGATTTCTGTGATGAACTACTTTCCAATAAGGGAGCAGGTACAGTTACCTCATCAAGTTCTACTTTCCTCCCACTCACTTCTTTCGAGAGAAACTCCTTCTCTAGAAAGGATCCATTCTTAGCAACGAATATCTTGCCTTCGGATCTGTGATAGAAGGTGTACCCAACAGTCTCCTTTGGGTATCCTATGAAGACACATTTCTCCGATTTGGGTTTGAGCTTATCAGGATGAAACTTTTTCACATAAGCATCGCAACCCCAAAATTTTAAGAAACGACAACTTTGGTTTCTTGCTAAACCTCAGTTCATAAGGCGTCGTCTCAACGGATTTTGATGGTGCCCTATTTAACGTGAATGTAGCTGTCTCTAATGCATAACCCCAAAACGATAGTGGTAAATTGGTAAGAGACATCATAGATTGCACTATATCCAATAAAGTACGGTTATGACGTTCGGACACACCATTATGCTGTGGTGTTCCAGGTGGTGTGAGTAGTGAAACTATTTCACATTGTTTTAACTGAAGGCCAAACTCGTAACTAAAATACTCTTCTCCACGATCAAATCGTAGAAACTTTACTTTCTTGTTACGATGATTTTCGCTTCACTCTGAAATTTTATGAACTTTTCAAATGTTTCAGACTTCTGTTTCATTAAGTACATATACCCATATCTGCTCAAATCATCTGTGAAGGTCAGAAATTAATGATACCCGCTACGAGCCTCAACACTCATCGGATCGCATACATTAGTATGTATGATTTCCAACAAATCTGTTGCTCTCTCCATAGTTCCGGAGAACGGCGTTTTAGTCATCTTGCCCATGAGGCATGGTTCGCAAGCATCAAGTGATTCATAATCAATTGATTCCAAAATCCCATCAGTATGGAGTTTCTTCACGCGCTTTACACCAATATGACCTAAACGGCAGTGCCACAAATAAGTTGCACTATGATTATCAACTCTGCATCTTTTGGTTTCAATATTATGAATATGTGTATCACTACTATCGAGATCCAACAAACCAATTCCGTTGGTGTGTATGACCATAGAAGGTTTTTTATTCATGTAAACAGAACAACAATTGTTCTCTAACTTAAATGAATAACCGTATTGCAATAAACATGATCAAATCATATTCATGCTCAACGCAAACTCCAAATAACACTTATTTAGTTTCAACACTAATCCCGAAAGTACAGGGAGTGTGCGATGATGATCATATCAATCTTGGAACTACTTCCAACAAACATCGTCACCTCGCCTTTTACTAGTCTCTGTTTATTCTGCAACTCCCGTTTCGAGTTACTACTCTTAGCAACTGAACCAGTATCAAATACCGAGGGGTTGCTATAAACACTAGTAAAGTACACATCAATAACATGTATATCCAATATACCTTTGTTCACTTTGCCATCCTTCTTATCCACCAAATAGTTGGGGTAGTTCCGCTTCTAGTTGACTAGTCCCTTTGCAGTAGAAGCACTTAGTCTCAGGCTTAGGAACAGACTTGGGCTTCTTCACTTGAGTAGCAACTTGCTTGCCGTTCTTTTGAAGTTCCCCTTCTATCCCTTTGCCCTTTTCTTGAAACTAGTGGTCTTGTTAACCATCAACACTTGATGCTCTTTCTTGATTTCTACCTTCGTCGATTTCAGCATCGCGAAGAGCTCGGGAATTACTTTCGTCATCCCTTACATACTATAGTTCATCACGAAGTTCTACTAACTTGGTGATGGTGACTAGAGAATTCTGTCAATCACTATTTTATCTGGAAGATTAACTCCCACTTGATTCAAGCGATTGTAGTACCCAGAAAATCTGAGCACATGCTCACTAGTTGAGCGATTCTCCTCCATCTTTTAGCTATAGAACTTGTTGGAGACTTCATATCTCTCAACTCAGGTATTTGCTTGAAATATTAACTTCAACTCCTGGAACATCTCATATGGTCCATGACGTTCAAAACGTCTTTGAAGTCCCGATTCTAAGCTGTTAAGCATGGTGCACTAAACTATCAAGTAGTCATCATATTGAGCTAGCCAAACGTTCATAACGTCTGCATCTGCTCCTGCAATAGGTCTGTCACCTAACGGTGCATCAAGGACATAATTTTTCTGTGCAGCAATGAGGATAATCCTCAGATCACGGATCCAATCCGCATCTTTGCTACTAACATCTTTCAACATAATTTTTTCTCTAGGAACATATCAAAAATAAACACAGGGAAGCAACAACGCGAGCTATTGATCTATAACATAATTTGCAAAATACTATCAGGACTAAGTTCATGATAAATTTAAGTTCAATTAATCATATTACTTAAGAACTCCCACTTAGATAGACATCCCTCTAATCCTCTAAGTGATCACGTGATCCATATCAACTAAACCATGTCCGATCATCACGTGAGATGGAGTAGTTTCAATGGTGAACATCACTATGTTGATCATATCTACTATATGATTCACGCTCGACCTTTCGGTCTCCGTGTTCCGAGGCCATATCTGTTATATGCTAGGCTCGTCAAGTTTAACCTGAGTATTCCGCGTGTGCAACTGTTTTGCACCCGTTGTATTTGAACGTAGAGCCTATCACACCCGATCATCACGTGGTGTCTTAGCACGAAGAACTTTCACAACGGTGCATACTCAGGGAGAACACTTATACTTTGATAATTTAGTGAAGGATCATCTTATAATGCTACCGTCAAACAAAGCAAGATAAGATGCATAAAGGATTAACATCACATGCAATCAATATAAGTGATATGATATGGCCATCATCATCTTGTGCTTGTGATCTCCATCTCCGAAGCACCGTGCTTGTGATCTCCATCTCCGAAGCACCGTCATGATCACCATCGTCACCGGCGCGACACCTTGATCTCCATCGTAGCATCGTTGTCGTCTCGTCAATCTTATGCTTCTACGACTATCGCTACCGCTTTAGTGATAAAGTAAAGCATTACATGGCGATTGCATTGCATACAATAAAACGACAACCATATGGCTCCTGCCAGTTGCCGCTAACTCGGTTACAAAACATGATCATCTCATACAACAAATTATATCACATCATGTCTTGACCATATCACATCACAACATGCCCTGCAAAAACAAGTTAGACGTCCTCTACTTTGTTGTTGCAAGTTTTACGTGGCTGCTACGGGCTTAGCAAGAACCGTTCTTACCTACGCATCAAAACCACAACGATAGTTTGTCAAGTTGGTGCTGTTTTAACCTTCGCAAGGACCGGGCATAGCCACACTCGGTTCAACTAAAGTGAGAGAGACAGACACCCGCCAGTCACCTTTAAGCAACGAGTGCTCCGAACGGTGAAACCAGTCTCGCGTAAGCGTACGCGTAATGTCGGTCTGGGCTGCTTCATCTCACAATACCGCTGAACCAAAGTATGACATGCTGGTAAGCAGTATGACTTATATCGCCCACAACTCACTTGTGTTCTACTCGTGCATAGCATCAACGCATAAAACCAGGCTCGGATGCCACTGTTGGGAAATGTAGTAATTTCAAAAAAAAATCCTACGCACACGCAAGATCATGGTGATGCATAGCAACGAGAGGGGGGAGTGTTGTCCACGTACCCTCGTAGACCGACAGCGGAAGCGTTATCACAACACGGTTGATGTAGTCGTACGTCTTCACGATCCGACCGATCAAGTATCGAATGTACGGCACCTCCGAGTTCTACACACTTCAGCGATGACGTCCCTCGAACTCCGATCCAGCCGAATGTTGAGGGAGTGTTTCGTCAGCACGACGGCGTGGTGACGATGATGATGTTCCACCGACGCAGGGCTTCGCCTAAGCTTCGCAACGGTATTATCGAGGTGTAATATGGTGGAGGGGGGCACCGCACACGGCTAAGAGATCTCAAGGATCAATTGTTGTCTCTGGGGTGCCCCCCTGCCCCCGTATATAAAGGAGCAAGGGGGAGGCAGCCGGCCAAGGGGAGAGGCGCGCCATAGGGAGTAGGACTCCTCCTTTCCTTGTGGGAGTAGGAGAAGTGAAGGGGGAAGGAGAAAGAAGGAAGGGTGCGCCCCCCTTCCCTAGTCCAATTCGGACCAGACCATGGGGAGGGGTGCGGCCACCTTTGGAGGCCTTTCTCTCCTTTCCCGTATGGCCCATTAAGGCCCAATACGAATTCCCGTAACTCTCCGGTACTCCGAAAAAATACCCGAATCACTCAGAACCTTTCCGAAGTCCGAATATAGTCGTCCAATATATCGATTTTTACGTCTCGACATTTTTGAGACTCCTCGTCATATCCCCGATCTCATCCGGGACTCCGAACTCCTTCGGTACATCAAAACTCAATAAAACTGTCATCGTAACGTTAACCGTGCGGACCCTACGGGTTCGAGAACTATGACGACATGACCGAGACACGTCTCCGGTCAATAACCAATAGCGGGACCTGGATGCCCATATTGGCTCCCACATATTCTAAGAAGATCTTTATCGGTCAGACCGCATAACAACATACGTTGTTCCCTTTGTCACCGGTATGTTACTTGCCCGAGATTTGATCGTGGGTATCTCGATACCTAGTTCAATCTCGTTACCGGCAAGTCTCTTTACTCGTTCCGTAACACATCATCCCGCAACTAACTCATTAGTCACAATGCTTGCAAGGCTTATAGTGATGTGCATTACCGAGTGGGCCCAGAGATACCTCTCCAACAATTGGAGTGACAAATCCTAATCTTGAAATACGCCAACCCAAAAAGTACCTTTGGAGACACCTGTAGAGCACCTTTATAATCACTCATTTACGTTGTGACGTTTGGTACCACACAAAGTGTTCCTCCGGTAAACGGGAGTTGCATAATCTCATAGTCATAGGAACATGCATAAGTCATGAAGAAAGCAATAGCAACATACTAAACGATCGAGTGCTAAGCTAACGGAATGGGTCAAGTCAATCACGTCATTCTCCTAATGAGGTGATCCCGTTAATCAAATGACAAGTCATGTCTATGGCTAGGAAACATAACCATCTTTGATTAACGAGCTAGTTAAGTAAAGGCATACTAGTGACACTCTGTTTGTCTATGTATTCACACATGTATTATGTTTCCGATTAATACAATTCTAGCATGAATAATAAACATTTATCATGATATAAGGAAATATATAATACTTTATTGGTCCCTTCTAGCGGCCTCTTCTCCCAAGGCCATGGATGGCACGGAGCCATTGTCCCGAAGGATCCGAGGCTAGGAGGAGACTCGGGAGGCCGTAAGGGCGGTGCCGGAGGGTGAAACCTCGGCCACAGGACACATGGGGGAGAAAACCCCCATGGATATCGATGATGGGGGCCATATCCAATTCGGCCCCCAGCCGAATACAATTCCGGAGACCCATACGGCTCGAGAATCAGGCAAGCAGCCTCTTTTGAAAGAAGGAGGTGCGCCTATTCCACTAGTGACCTCTGTCCATTCAGAGGCACCAGATAATTTGCTAGAAGAGCTGCGAGGCGCTTCTATTGTTGAGGAACACCGTACCCTTATGGGTACGTTTGTTGAGAGGATCCAGTCTGTGATGAGCGGACTGACTGAAGCCTGCACAAGCCTTCTAACAGGATTTGAGGTAAGCAACGCAATTATGTAAAAAGAATGTCACAGTGTAGATAGTAGCCCCTGAGACACTTTCCGGTGTTCGGAAAGAAAAGCCGGACAGAGGATCTAACAATTTTCGTAGGAGACTGACCAATTGAGTCAATGTGAACAAGTAGGCGTCGTTACTGGCTGCGACCTCTCATACTGCTGAGTCTCCGAAATGAAGCAGAGTTTGGAGTGGGCTCAGGAAGAGCTCGGCCGCGTGAAAGAGCAGCTAGAGGATAAACAATGTATGCAATGACCTTCTGTATATCAGAAAGGATAGATGATTTGTAATGACCATAGTGCCATTTTATTTGTACGAGTGGCGACCGAGGTGGAGGCTCTCAAGAAGGCGCTGGCCGAGGCCGAGGAGAGAGCGGCCAAGGAACAAGCCGCCCGTGAAAAGCATGAGGCCAGGGTTAGTGAGGTCCAGCAGGATCCAGGACGCCGTCAAGAAATGCAAGTCCTTGGAGCGCAACATTACGGATCAAGAGTCCGAACTTGCCAAGGCCCGCCAAAGCGCACACGTTGCCCGGGTTGAAGCCCAGGGCACCCTCCTGGAAAACCAGGAGGCCAGAAAAATCGCAACGGGTAAGACCTTTATTATGCAGAGCAAATATGTGAAGAAAAGGTTCCTTTTACTGACCCGGATTTGGAGTTCTCCAAGGGCGCTTGCGGATCTTCCGTGCAGCGTTTCAGACGCTGCAGAGTTCTTCCGAGCCGAAGAGGGGAGCTCCACGGAGAAGTTGTTTTGGTCGCAATACCTTGCGCCAGAACATCCGGTGCCCTTTAGCGATCAACTGAAACAGCTGGTCGAACTACATAGGGTGGCCGAACTAGCCATGAAGGATTTAATAATCCGGCTGTGGCCTGCCGAAGCCATACCTAGGAGGTACTTCGGGCTCGTGAAGCGGCTGGCCAATGCCTGCCCTCGGCTTGATGCCATTAAGAGGTCGGTCTGCATCGAAGGCGCGCGAATGGCCTTCGCCCGAGTCAAGTACGCCCGAGCTGTATTTTGACAATGTCCTGGAGGGATCCCGCATTGTGGCGGAGCAATGTGCTAAGGATATTATATTTCCATGAATACATTCATGTTATCCTGTCTTGTACTATGAAACAAGATCGTGATGTAATATAATGCTTGTTATTTAAAATTTTACCTCCTGAGAGACCGTTTTGTTAAATCTGAGAGTCGGCCAGTCGTCGGCTTCCACCCCCATGTAGGTAGTATGGGGGTGTTGGGGACGAATCTAAACACTCTTTATTCCAAAGTTTGGTCCTTAAAGGACGTGTTTGGCGTAACGAACAAGGCAATCGGACTATGTGGCTTTATCACCCTCACTTAGCCAAAGGAGTTTGACAATAAAAATTTAGGCGCAGCCCCTAGTATTCATAAGTCCGAACTTGGGATGCTGTAAACACCTGATCGGATAAAACCGATCCATCGCATAATGCAGAAAAAATCGCAAAAGATTTGAGACCTCTCGAATAGCTGACCGGCTCACGTTGCATCATGACAGTCAGTTTTCGGCTTTCTCTACTGAGGTGCTCATCTGGAAGAACCAGGACACAATCGCAGTAGTTCTCCCTTTACTACCCTAGCTGATATAGCGGAACGTAAGGTAGTAAGCACAGGAGTCGGGCAACCCAACTATTGACCAAAGACATGATTCGGAGCCGATGCATATAATGCTAAAGTTTGGGGTGCCGAACTATACTGTAAAAAAGTGTTCGGACTTTGTTGCCGTATTATGGGACGTAATGAAGCCCCTGGCCGACTAAGGCATACCAAAGTGCACGGGTGCAATTTGATAAGAATATCAAGAAAAAGAAAAATGAAGCAATAGGCTAATGCCGCAGAAATTGGGCCGCAAGCTATTTTCCATTATAGTTTGATTAAGACGTCAAAGCATATTTGTACAAGTAGTGCGATAAGCACCAGGGCTATTTAACATGCCACAACCAAGGGAGAGCTGCGTGCGGGTCCTTAAAATAGGCATAACGATCATTTAAAGAGACCACCCGTAAATTCCCTTATACGTCAATGCTTCTTGCCGTCATGTTGGATCCGTCCCTTGATAGGTCTAACAATCAGGCCACCAGGAAAGGCCTGGGAAAAAAGGAAACCTGAAAGAAAAAGAAAAAGTGAAAGTATGTGGGTCCAGGGAAGGTTGAGCCGTATTATGGACCAGGATCTAGCTGTGCCTCCGTCTATGCCCATGGTATTTTCAGTGCGTAGTAATGTACGCGCGGTAAGAATGCCAACATTTGATCGGGACTAGGACGGAGGCCGAATTGCTAGTCAAGCTCTTGACAAGCCGAACTGTCCTGATGTAGAGTAGTTCGAACTCGCTTGACAGTGTCCGGGAGCTTGGCCACCGAATTAAGGTTCTGCTTGGAAAGGCCGCTATATACTTCTGCTGCGAGGGCAGTGGTGTGCTCCTTGGTACGGAGGGAGTGTTCCGTGTTTCCATTAACTTTTATGACACCGCATGGTCCGGGCATCTTGAGCTGGAGATAAGCGCAGTGTGGCACTGCATTGAATCGAGCCAATGCGGTTCTTCTGAGCAATGCATGATAGCCACTGCGGAAGGGGACGATATCGAAGATCAACTCTTCGCTTCGGAAATTGTCCGGGGATCCAAAGACCACCTCCAATGTAATTGAGCCCATACAGCGGGCCTCTACACCTGGTATGACACCTTTAAAGGTGGTTTTTGTGGGCTTGATCCTTGAGGGATCAATACCCATTTTGTGCACTGTATCCTGATAGAGCAGGTTCAGGCTGCTGCCATCGTCCATGAGGACTCGCGTAAGATGGAATCCATCAATGATTGGGTCTAGGACGAGTGCAGCTGAACCGCCATGATGGATACTGGTCGGATGGTCCCTACGATTGAAGGTGATCGGGCAGGACGACCATGGGTTGAACTTTGGGGCAACAGGCTCTATCACGTAGACGTCCCTGAGCGCGCGATTGCGCTCCCTCTTGGGGATATGAGTAGCGTATATCATGTTCTCCGTTTTAACTTGGGGGGAAACTTCTTCTGTCCCCCTATGTTTGGTTGTCGGGGCTCCTCGTCATCGTCCTCGCTTTGTGACCCCTTCTCCTTGTGCTCGGCATTTAGCTTGTCGGCCTGTTTAAAGCCCAACACTCTATGTTGGTATGATTGGCTGGTTTATCAGTAGTGTCGTGGATCTGACATGGACGATCGAGTATGCGGTCCAAGGTGGACAAGCCCGGATTGTTTCTTTTATATGGCTTCTTCCTCTGACCGGACTTAGAGCCACTGAATCCGGTGTTGACCGCCGTGTCTTCGGTGTTGGCACCATTGCTTCGACGCTTGTTGTCGGTGTCAAAACCGGCGGATCTCGGGTAGAGGGTCCCGATCTGTGCGTCTTAGGCTGATGGTAACAGGAGGCAAGGGACACAATGTTTACCCAGGTTCGGGCCCTCTTAATGGAGGTAAAACCCTACTTCCTGCTTGATTGATATTGATGATATGAGTAGTACAAGAGTTGATCTACCACGAGATCGTAGAGGCTAAACCCTAGAAGCTAGCCTATGATGATTATGATTGTGATCGTCCCTCTAAGGACTAAACTCCCCGGTTTATGTAGACACCGGAGAGGGCTAGGGTTTACATGGAGTCAGTTACAAAGAAGGAAATATAATATCCGGATCGCCAAGCTTGTCTTCCACGCAACGGAGAGTCCCATTCGGACACGGGACGTAGTCTTGAATCTTGTATCTTCACGTCCAATAGTCCGGACAAAGTATATAGTCCGGCCATCCGGATACCCCCTAATCCAGGACTCCCTCAGTAGCCCCTGAACCAGGCTTCAATGACGATGAGTCCGGCGTGCAGTTTTGTCTTTGGCATTGCAAGGCGGGTTCCTTCTCCGAATACTCCAAAATAATTATCGAACACTTAGACCGTGTCCGTATCTGCAAGATGACCTTCATACACCACCATAGAGAGAATAGTATTTCACAAATGTAACCCGCTGACAACTTTAGACAAAGTGACATGACACTACGGTCGGGTCATTATTCGAACCGTTTTCCCACAACCAGCCATAGCGCATATTGGGAGGCGGTTTCCACGGCACGTCTTGTCACAGCACAGATCATGTCCCCTTATCATGGGATTTCCATCAATACGGGTGTGGGTAACCCAACGACGCAATCAATCGTGGCGTTTGGGAAATAAGCGATTCTCAACGGGAAAGTGGGGAGGCGCACCATTCCTCGCCTCTGTAAAGGGATAAGGATTCCCCATTTTCACCCACGCCTTCTTCCTCCTCTGCTTATCCATTCCCACACCCTCGAGCTCCAGCGCCTTGATTCACGCCTTCTCCGCACAACCAAACATGTTCGGAGCAAGAGGCAAGTGGGTGGCCTCCACCGTGAAGGAGGAGCATATTGCGAAGCTCCGGGCGGCCGGGTACTTGGCCGCAGACATCGCGCACCGGCTGCCGGACAAAGGGCAGGTCACTCCAACTCTGAAACCCCATGAGAGGGTCGTATTTCTCGCCCACTTTATGCGTGGACTGGGATTTCCACTTCATCCCTTCGTCCGCGGGCTCATGTTCTACTACGGGCTAGATTTCCACGATCTATCCCCAAATTTTGTCCTCAACATCTCGGCGTTTATCGTCGTGTGCGAGGCCTTCCTCCGCATCAGGCCTCACTTTGGCCCGTGGCTACGAATCTTCTGCGTGAAGCCGAAGATCGTGAGCGGCCAGCAAGCGGAGTGCGGAGGCTCCATGGTGGGCAAGATGCCCCACGTCACCTGGCTTGACGGCTCCTTCGCAGAGACCGTGAAAGGGTGGCAATCGGGGTGGTTCTACATCACCGAGCCGTGCGACGCCAACTGGGCGGCGGCCCCCGAATTCCGATCCGGAATCCCCATGCGACTCACCTCCTGGGAAAGGAAGGGCCTGGCCTGGGGCGAACCTGCAGAGCTGACCGGACTCCAGAACTGCATCAAGAATATGAAGGACAAGAAAATCAAGCTTGTCAATGTGGTCCAGGCCGTGCTTGTCCGCGGGATTCTTCTGTGGGAGTTCGCCCCGGCCGAACACCAGACGCTCCAAAAGCTCTACGGCATGATGCACAAGGGTGCCTGGAAGGCGCTGTTCAAGGCCTCCGAAGTACCTCCTCCTACATCTGAGGATTGCGGACTTCACGCCGCACGACTCCCCCGTCCAGTGAGTTTTCTGACTACCACCGGATTCAGTTCTTCCCAATGTACTCATGGGTGAATCTTAAGTCATTGTGTGTATTTGATCAGGAGTACGTGGAGACGGTGGAGCGGATTGATTGTCCGGCTCCGCTGCCAGAAGGTCCAGCAGATGCTCTCCTAACGGAGATGCTGGTCCCGGCGCCCAACAAGGCGCCGGAGAAGAAGGCCCCGGGGACCAGGAAGAGTCTCCGGCGTAAGGTTGTGCCGAATGCCTCGTCCGAAGACGACGAGGCACACTGCTCCCCCGAAGGGGAGGAAGAAGAGGAAGAGGCCACCCCATCCAGAGAGGATGGGGGGCCTAAGAAGGCGGGCCAGGGGACCGAGAAGGGTCCCCGGCGCAAGGCCGTCATACCCTCGTCGTCCGAAGAGGACGAGGCAGATTCCTCCCACGGAGGCGGGGGGAAACATGCAGAAACTCTGCCTCCCCACACTGGGGAGGAGAAGAAGAGGATGGCCGCCCCGGAGGGGGAGGCTAGGACGCCCAAGAAGGGAAAGGCGTCCCTTCCGGATTACTCCACCACTGCCGCCTATAGCGAGGAGGAGTGGCTGCCCAGGGGGAAGCCCCTAGTAAGATCGTAAGTATCCGCACTCTATTGTACTTCAGTGCGACTTCGCTTCATAGTCTTGTTATAACGCCAAACATATATGCAGTCCGGCCAGGGTCCATCCTGAGGTATGGTCTTCAGATGGGTCCTTGAGTGATTCAGCGATGAACTCGCTCTCGACGGCCACTACTCCTCGGCCTGCGGATGACACGGAGGTGTTGTCCCAAAGGCTCCCAGAGCAGGGGGAGGTGACTCTGGAGACGCCCCAAGGCGGTATTCCAGACGCCGGGCACATGGGGTATAAGCTCCCTGTGGATCGTGCCAACGAGAGCCGCAGCAAGTCGGGCTCTCAGCCGGATACTGTACCGGAACCTCAAATGGTTCTGGATTCGGGCAGGCGGCCCCTCGCCAGGTAGGGCGAGCCGTCCGTGCCGATGACTTCCGTTGCGCCAGGGGCATCAGATGGTCTGCTGGAAGCGCTTCGCGGCGCTTCCATGGATGAAGAGCACCGTACTCTTATGAGTGCGGTGATTCAGAAGGTTCTGTCCGCCAAGAGCGGACTAACCGAAGCCTGCACCAGCCTCCTGACAGGTTTTGAGGTAAGTAAGAAATATGTAAAATTATCACCCGATAGGTAGTAGCCCCTGATACTCTGTTTGGTGTTTGGAAAGAAGAGCCAAACGGAGGGTCAATTAAAATCCGCAGGAGTCTAATAGTAGGTGTGCCTGTGGATAAGCAGGCAGTGCTGCTTGCCGCTATTGTAGGCACGGCCGATGCCGCCGGAATCAAACGGGACCTGGAGCAGGCGCAGGGAGAGCTCGGCCTCACGAAGAGGCAGCTCGAAGAGAACAAAGGTTTGTGATTCCCCGTTAGCATATAATAAAAGATAGACAAAATTGGTTATACTAACGACAAAGCGTCGTGACTTTGTAATAGGGGCCACCACCGAAGTGGCGTCTCTGAAGAAAGCGATGTCCGAGGCCGAAGACAAGGCGGCCCTGGAGCGCAAGGAGCGCGAAAAGCAAGATGCTAGAGTGGGCGAGGTACAGCAAGAGCTCCAGGATCTCGGCAAGAAGTTCGAGTCCTTGGAGCATGATCTTAAGATGAAAGAGACTGAGCTTGCGAAGGCCCTTGCGAGTGTGAAAGACGCCAAGGCCGAAGCCGAAAAGGCACAACAGGAAATCCAGGCGGCCAAGAAGATAGCGGCTGGTAAGACATTCTTTATGCAAAGCAAGCATGTGGAGGAGACATTTCTTTTACTTACCCGGATTCAGAGCTGTCCAGGGGCATTCGCAGATCTGCCACGCAGCGTATCTGATGCTGCGGAGTTCTACCGTGCCGAGGAGGGGAGCTCAACGGAGAAGCTGTTCTGGTCCTAGTATGCTGGAGCCGAACACCCGGTGCCTCTGAGTGACCAGCTGAAGCAGTTGGTTGAACTCCATAGGGCGGCCGAAGTGGCTATGAAAATTTTCATAGTCCGGATGTGGCCTGGTGAGCCCTTGCCTGCCAGCTACTTCGGCCTGATAAAGCGGATGGTAAATGCCTGTCCGCGGCTGGAGGTGATCAAGCGGTCCGTTTGCATTGAGGGTGCCCGCCGGGCCTTCGCCCGTGCGAAGGTACATTGGGGCAAGCTGGATGTGGAGAAGCCGGTGAAGGACGGGCCGCTGGAGGGCAAGGCGCATCACTGTCCCGAAAAATATTACGATGGCGTGATGAAAGGGGCTCGTCTCGTGGCCGATGAATGTACCAAGGACACGATCCTTGAGTAAATGTACTTCTGTCGTTGTTCTAATATAAAGACGAAGTTACTTGCGCTATATAGCGCTTTTTGATTTAAAATATTACCTTTTGTGCGGCTGTTTATAGAATTCTGAAAGTAGGCCAGTAGTCGGCTTCCGCCCCCACGTAACTAGTACCGGGGTGTTCCTGGAAAAACCCGGACACTCTTTATCCAAATTTTTGGTCCCTTAAGGAGGTATCCGGCGCAGCGAACCAGGCAATCGGACTATGCGGCTTTATAACTTTCACTTAGCCATAGAAGTCTACAATTTTAAATTTCGGCGAAGCCCCTAGAATTCGGAAAGCCGAAATGGGGCGCTATATACGCCTAAATCGGACGAAGCCGATTCCTCGCCTAAAGCGGAAAAAATCTTTAAGGATTTTAAGACCTCTCGAACAGCGACAAGCTCTCGCCGCATCATGCCGGTCAGTTTTTGGCTTTCTCTACTGAGGTGCTCGTCCGGAAGAACCGGGACACAATCGCAGTAGTTCTCCCTGCGCTACCTTAGCCGATATAACGGAACGTAAGGTACCAAAACAAGGGAGCCGGGCAAACCCAACTATTGACCCAAGACATGATTCGGAGCTGATGCATATAGTGCTATAAGTTCGGGGTGCCGCACTGTTGACAGTGTTCGGACTTGGCTTGCCGTATTATGGGGCGCCGTAAGAAGTCCCTGGCAAACTGAACGTACCAAGGTGTAAGGATGCAATATTAAATAAACATTTATAGGAAAAATGTGGAAATAGGAATAATAAGCTGACGCTATATATTATCTCCCATTGATGAATAATACGTTTAAGCATATGTTTACAATGAGTGCGGTTTAGCAGAAGTAAATAGGACTATTTAACATGTCCTATCCAAGGGCGGGCTGCATGTAGGTATATAAAACAGGTATAACGATCGTGAACAGATTCCACCTGGGTATTTCCTTTGTGCGCAAAGCCTGTTGCCTCCTTGGTTTTCTCTCCTGTGTAAGTCCGACAATCCGGCTCTTCTGAAGAGGCTGCCCTAAAGCAGTGTCCTGAAAGATAAGGGGGGTTATTAAAGTATGTTGCGGTTATACCGCACTGTTGACTGAGTCACTGTTGCGCCTCCGCCTATGCCCATTGTATTTTGAGTGCGTAATATTGTACGCGTGGCAGGAATGCTGCATTGATAGGGCTTGAGCGGAGGCTGGACTGCTAGTCGCGCTCTTGGCGTGCCTGGCGATCCTGTTGCGAGGTGCTCCGGACTCGCTTGACGGTGTTCGGGGTTGTCGTCGCCCGATTGGTGGTTGGTCGGAGAAGGCCGCATTGTACTTCCGCCGCGAGGGCTGCAGTATGTTCTTCTGTACGGAGAGAGCGGTCCATGTTTCCGTTGGCTGTTATGACCCCGCGAGGTCCTGGCATCTTGAGCTTGAGGTATGCATAGTGTGGTACCGCATTGAATCTAGCGAAGGCGGTTCGTCCAAGCAGAGCGTGGTAACCACTACGGAAAGGGACGATATCAAAGATTAACTCTTCGCTTCAGAAGTTATCCGGAGATCCAAAGACCACTTCCAATGTTATAGAGCCTGTGCAACGGGACTCTACTCCTGGAATTACACCTTTAAAGGTGGTTTTGGTGGGCTTGATCCTTGAAGGGTCGATGCCCATTTTGCGCACTGTGTCCTAATAAAGCAGGTTCAGGCTGCTGCCGCCGTCCATAAGGACTCGCGTGAGGTGGAATCCGTCGATGATTGGGTCTAGGACCAATGCGGCCGAACCGCCGTGACGGATGCTGGTAGGGTGATCCCTACGATCAAAGGTGATCGGACAGGCTGACCATGGGTTGAATTTTGGGGCGACTGGCTCCATCGCATAGACGTCCCGTAGTGCTCGCTTCCGTTCCCGTTTGGGAATGTGGGTGGCGTAGATCATATTGACCGTTTTTACCTGAGGGGGAAACTTCTTCTGTGCCCCGTGTTCGGACGCCGGGGTTCCTCATCATCATCGCTGTGCAGCCCCTTGTCCTTGTTTTCGGCGTTTATTTTTCCGGCCTGTTTGAACACCCAGCAGTCTCTATTAGTGTGGTTTGCTGGCTTGTCCGGGGTGCCATGAATTTGGATCCTGATTGTTTCTTTTGAACGGCTTTTTCCGATATGCGGTCCAGACTGGATGGTCCCTGATTGTTTCTTTTGAACGGCTTTTTCCGCTGACCGGATTTGGATCCGCTGAATCCGGCGTTCACTGCCCTGTCTTCAGTGTTGTCGCCGTTGTTCCGTCGCTTATGTCTGTTGCGCCGTGGCTTGCCGTTATTGTCACGGACATCCGAGGTGCCGGAATGTGGTGTAGTGCTGCTGCGAGCCAACCAGATGTCCTTGCCCGCGCAAAAGCGTGTCATCAGTGTCGTGAGGGCCGCCATCGACTTGGGTTTTTCCTGGGCGAGGTGTCGGGTGATCCACTCGTCACGGATATTATGCTTAAAGGCCACCAGGGCTTCGGCGTCCGGACAGTCGACTATTTGGTTCTTTTCAGTTAGGAACCGAGTCCAGAATTTCCTAGCTGACTCTCCGGGCTGTTGAGTAATGTGGCTCAAGTCATTGGCGTCCGGTGGTTGCACGTATGTTCCCTGGAAGTTGTCGAGGAACGCGTCTTCCAGGTTTTCCTAGCTGCCAATGGAATTTGCCGGCAAGCTGTTTAGCCAGTGCCGGGCAGGTCCTTTGAGCTTAAGGGGAAGATATTTGATGGCGTGTAGATCGTCTCCGCGGGCCATGTGAATGTGGAGAAGGAAATCTTCGATCCATACTGCGGGGTCTGTTGTGCCATCGTATGATTCGATGTTTACGGGTTTGATCCCTTCTGGGAATTCATGATCCATCACTTCGTCAGTGAAGCACAGGGGGTGTGCGGCGCCTTTATGCCGGGCTATGTGGCTACGCAGTTTGAATGAGTCTGGGTGGCTGTATTCGGGCCGGCCGGACTTGTTCATAGTGTATCCAGCGTGACGATCATCGTCGCGTGTTGGGGTGCGCCCTCGCGATCCGTAGATCGATCTTGGCTGTCCTGCTTTGTTTTCCAGTATATCTTGCAGGTCTTGCCTATTGCCCCGGGCCGTAGTGTATTGGCGTGGGGGTGCGGGCTGGTATTCGGGCTGGTATGCCGTTTTATCCCGGCCACGAAGTGGCCGGTCAGCCGTCTGGCGCTCGGGTCCGTATTCCTCAGCGGCCAGGACTTTAGTCCATCTGTCTGTGAGCAGGTCTTGATCAGCTTGAAGCTGTTGCTGCTTCTTCTTCAGGCTCCTCGCAGTGGCCATGAGCCGGCGCTTAAAGCGCTCCTGCTCCACGGGGTCCTCGGGCACTCCGAACTCGTCGTCGTCGAGGCTAATCTCGTCTTCGGAGGGGGGCATGCAGTTGTCCTCCTCCGGATATCCGTTCGTCACCTGTTCGTCTAGGCTGACCTGCCCGTCTTCCTGCTCGACCTGCTCGAAGGCAGGCTGATCAGGGTTGTATTCGTCTTCGGCACCATCCGGATTGTTTTCGTCTCCTGTGCCGGTATTGCTATGGCGGGGCTTGGAGCGGCGCCGACGACGCCCATGCTTTGCTTTCTTCCCTGAGGGGTTATCCTCCATTGCCTCATCGCCATTGGTTTCCTTCTGAGTGTCCACCATATATATATCATTGAGGAGGTGGCTGTCCACCGCCCTGTGAGCGGTGTTTCCTGTTCTTCTCCTGCATAGTCGTCCATACCGTCGATGTCTTCGGAGTCGAAGTCAAGCACATCGGTTAAATCATCGACCGTGGCAATGAAGCGGGTGGTGGGTGGGCAGCGAATTCCTTCGTCGCCTGCTTCCCACTCGAGCCGGACATAGTTTCGCCAAGAGTCTCCTGACAAAGAGAGAGACTTTAACGAGTTCAGCATGTCGCCCAAGGGCGAATGCTGGAAGATGTCCGCAGCGGTGAACTCCATTACCGGAGCCCAACCAGGTTTGGAGGGCTCAGGAGCGCGCGAACTGGACCTATAGCCGGATACGAGTCCAGGGGTCCGGTGTCACAGGCGTCTTTGGGGTTGAGGCCTGTGTTCGGCTCTACCGCCGGTGAGTGTGCGGCCCGTGGGGCGGGGTCCATCCACCCGTCCTTGGGTAACGCAGTCTGCTCCCGATTTAGGTCCGGGGCTACTGGAGGGGTGATATCCCGAGCATTGTCCAACGGCAGGTCTAAGTCATGCTCATCGTGATTGTCCGGCACTCCTGGCGCAGGCCCGAACCCATTGAAGATCAAGTCTCCGCGGATATTGGCCGTGTAGTTTAGGTTTCCTAACCTGACCTGGTGGCCAGGGGCGTAGCTGTCGATCTGCTCCAGTTGGCCAAGCGAATTGGCCCGCAGTGCGAAGCAGCCGAACACGAAGATCTGTCCGGGGAGAAAACTCTCACGCTGGACCGTGTTGTCGATGATTGAAGGAGCCATCAAGCCTTGCAGCGACGACACAGAGGAACTCTCAGTGAAAGCACCAATGTCGGTGTCAAAACCGGCGGATCTCGGGTAGGGGGTCCCGATCTGTGCGTCTTAGGCTAATGGTAACAGGAGGCAATGGACACAATGTTTACCCAGGTTCGGGCCCTCTTAATGGAGGTAAAACCCTACTTCCTGCTTGATTGATATTGATGATATGAGTAGTACAAGAGTTGATCTACCACGAGATCGTAGAGGCTAAACCCTAGAAGCTAGCCTATGATGATTATGATTGTGATCGTCCCTCTAAGGACTAAACTCTCTGGTTTATGTAGACACCGGAGAGGGCTAGGGTTTACATGGAGTCGGTTACAAAGAAGGAAATATAATATCCGGATCGCCAAGCTTGTCTTCCACGCAAAGGAGAGTCCCATCCGGACACGGGACGTAGTCTTGAATCTTGTATCTTCACGCTCCAATAGTCCGGACAAAGTATATAGTTCGGCTGTCCGGATACCCCCTAATCCAGGACTCCCTCACTTGTGTCTGTTGCGCCGGGGCTTGCCGTTACTGTTTCTGGCTTCAGAAGTGCCAGGTTCGCTTGTATTGTTATTGCTACGGGCTAGCCAGCTATCCTCGCCCACGCAGAAGCGGTTCATAAGCGTCATAAGGCCTGCCATGGACTTCGGCTTTTCTTGGCCGAGGTGTCGGGCGAGCCATTTGTCATGGATGCTATCGCTAGGGCTTCGGCATCCGGATAGTCGACGATCTGGTTCTTTTTAGTTAGGAACCTAGTCCAGAATTTCCTGGCTGACTCTCCGGGCTGTTGAACTATGTGACTTAAGTCGTCGGCATCCAGAGGTCGGACATATGTAGCCTGGAAGTTGTCGAGGAAGGCGTCTTCCAAGTCTTCCCAGCTGCCAATTGAGTTTTCGGGCAAACTGTTTAACCAGTGCCAAGCAGGTCCCTTGAGTTTAGCCGGGAGATATTTGATGGCGTGAAGATCATCACCGCGGGCCATATGAATATGGAGAAGAAAATCCTCAATCCATACCACGGGGTCTGTTGTCCCATCATATGATTCAATTTTCATGGGTTTAAACCCTTCCGGTAATTCATGTTCCATTACTTCATCAGTGAAGCAAAGGGGGCGTGCGACGCCTCTATATCGAGCCAAGTCGCGACGTAGCTCGGATGGAGTTCGTCTGCGGTTTTCGGCCCGGACGTGGTTATATTTGTCACGTCCGGCCGGGTGGCCATCATTGCGCATCGGGGCACGCCGCCGCGTTCCATAGATCGATCTGGTCTGACCTGCTCTGTTTTCCAGGTCATGTCGTAGGTCATATGTATATCCCAGAGCTGTTGTTTCTCTGTTTTTACGGCGAGGTCGCGCGGGCTGGTGTTCGACTTGAGTTGTCGCTTTGTTCTGGCCACGTGGTGGTCGGTCAGCCGCATTATGCGCTGGTAGGACGGGCTCTAGCGCCTCGTCATCGAATTGGGGTAACAATTTGCGCTTCGGGTAACTTTTGGTTGGGCGCTCGAGGCCGTATTCTTCGACTGCTAGGACATTAGTCCATCTATCACTGAGCAGATCTTGATCAGCTTGAAGCTACTGATGCTTCTTTTTCAGGCTCCTTGCAATGGCTATTAGCCGGCGCTTAAAGAGCTCCTGATCGACGGGCTCCTCAGGCAAGATAAAGTCTTCGTCGCCGAGGCTCACCTCATCCTCAGAGAGCAGAAGGTAGTTAATGTCCTCCGAGTCTTCATTCATGGCCTGTTCATTACGGCTAACTCACCTATCTTCCCGTTCCTCCTGTTAGGAGGTTGGCTCAATAGGGTCTTCATTGTCTTCGGCATCGTCTGGAGTATTATTTTCTCCTGTGCCGGTATTGCTTTTTTTTCCAAGGCATGGTTTAGAGCGGCGCCGCTGACGTCGGCGCTTTGGTTGTATCTCAGGAGTTTTATCCTCGACTAGATCGTTCTCATTGTTGCCGTCGTTCTCTTTGGGTGTATCCACCATGTATACGTTGTACGAGGAGGTGGCTCTCCAGCGCCCTGTAAGCGGTGGTTTTTGTGCCTGCTCCTCTCCGGCATCGTCGTCCATACCGTCGATGTCTTCAGAGCCGTAATCGAGCATGTCGGTTAATTCTTCGACAGTGGCTATGAAGTGGGTGGTGGGTGGGAAGCGGAATTCTCCGCCATCAGCTTCCAATCCAAACCAGATATAGTTCGGCTGAGAGTCCCCTGATAAGGAGAGGGCTTTTAATGAGTTTAGAATATCGCCTAAAGGTGAGTGCCGGAAGATGTCCGTAGTGCTGAACTCAACGATCGGCGCCTGATCAGGTTCGATGGGCGCGGATGTACGTGGTTCGGAACCTATGGCCGGAGATCAATCTGAGGTTCCGTTGACACAGGCCCCGCTCGAGGTTGGATCTGTGTGCGGCTCAAACGCTGCTGAGTCTGCGGCTTCCGCGACGGGGTTGAGCTTCTCGTGCTCGGACAGCACAATCTGCTCCGGATCTAGGGCCAGAGCAGCTACAGGCGCTATCTCCTGGGCACGGATCGATGAAAGATTTATGTCGTTTTCATCGTGGTGGCACGGAGCGGCTGTCGTGGGCTCGAATCCGGCGAAGATCAAGTCTCCGCGGATATCGGCAACATAATTCAAGCTTGCAAACCTTACCTGATGGCCAGTGGCGTAGCTGTCGATCTGCTCTAGATGGCCATGCGAGTTGGCCTGCAGTGCAAAGCCGCCGAATACGAAGATCTGTCCGGGGAGAAAAACATACCCCTGGACTGCATTGTTCTAGATGAATGACAGAGCCATCAAACCTTTTGGCGACGACGCAGTGGAACTCTCGATGAAAGCACCAATGTCAGTGTCAAAACCGGCGGATCTCGGGTAGGGGGTCCCGAACTATGCGTCTAAGGTCGATGGTAAAAGGAGGCGGGGGACACGATATTTACCCATGTTCGGGCCCTCTCTATGGATGTAATACCCTACTTCCCGCTTGATTGATCTTGATGAATATGAGTATTACAAGAGTTGATCTACCACGAGATCGTAATGACTAAATCCTAGAAGTCTAGCCTGTCTGATTATGATTGCCCCTACGGACTAAACCCTCCGGTTTATATAGACACCGGAGGGGGCTAGGGTTGTACAATCGGTTACAGAGAAAGGAATCTTCATATCCGGGCGCCAAGCTTGCCTTCCACGCCAAGGAGTGTCCCATCCAGACACAGGAGAGAGTCTTTTGTCTTGTATCTTCATAGCCCATCAGTCCGGCCCACGTCACATAGACCGGACGACCAAGGACCCCTTAATCCAGGACTCCCTCAAGCGCCAAACGACTTTCTGGCCGCGCACACTGCATGCCAAATTGGTGGTCACCACCAGTAATGGCATCACAAGGGGGTACAAGCTGGCAAAGGTTGTCTGGGAGTTAGTCCTTACAGGGGAGGTTGCACCTGTGGTGGTGTTTTGGTTTGAGGTGCTCTGGCTTAGTGGGAATCAACCTCTGAAGTTTACTGTTGCTAACTTGATCAACTTAGTGTGATCAATAGAGACATGTTATGGGCCAAATGTGATGTCTGGGGTATTTAGGCTAAGAAGGACTACAGTCCCGGGGAGTTTGAAGAGGAATGGATCAAAGCTTAATACAGTTGCTTCCCAACTGCCTAATTTGGTCGAAAAACTTGAGCATGATGATGCAGTCACATAGTGTATCAACTTGAGCTCAATTTGGGCAAAGCAGAGTCATTTGGTCCTATGAAGATGCTCAAAAAGTCTCATACCAATTGGCCAAGCCAAAATGGTACTTGCTTCACAAACATCTCCTCTGGACAGAAACTTGCAAAAATTCTAGGGGAATAATGCCTTGATGAAATATGCCCAAAATGGGTGGAGATAGGTTATATGGATAAGATAAGGCCTAGAAAAATTGGCAGCCATAATGGAGCAAGATAAAATATACTTGCTTCACAGGCTGAAATTTTGGGCAGAATCAAAGAATTGAAGATGAGCTCACATGAATGCATGACATGAGCTCAACTTTGGTGTAGGGCTATGATATGATGATATGAAGGATCATGCAAAATGGAAACTCATTTGGATATGCCTAGCGTGTACGTCCTTCACAAAGCTTCCTTCTAAACAAAAATTTGGAAAATCATAATTAAATAATTGCTAGGAAAATGAGGTTGCATTGTGGCATGTGGCAATGATATGGAAAGGAAAAGATGTCCAAGGAGTTTGAGGGCAAATGGGCAAACGAAAATAGCACTTGCTTCACGATGTGCCATTTAGGACAGAATAGGAAATGAATTATTTGAGAATTATTTTTGATCATGGCACTGAAAAGTTTTTCGATAATTGATCAAGATATGACCCAAACAATTTATGAGAATTATTTGGAAGTTTTAGGGGTGAGGGAAATATAGGTTGCTTCACAACCTAGGGCAAATTCACTTATTCCTTTAATAGAAAAGGAATATTCCCAATAAAAAGAATATTGGGATTTCGTCCAGGGTGGAAATGGAAAGGTCTAGGTGATAGATTTGGGTATGACAAGCCACTCTGGAAGCAAAGAAGAGGTCGTCTTCTTCGGTTTCTAGACCACAAAGCCACGGAAAGAGAAAACTCAGGCAAAAACCTCAGAAAAAGAAAAGAAAAAGAAAGGGCCAAAAAATCAGGCTGTTACAACTCTTAGCCCCTTAAAGAAATCTCGTCCTCGAGATTTGGTTGCTCAGGGAACAAGTTTGAATATATCTGACCTTAAGGAAACCGTTTCCAAATCGGGTATCCTTTTTCCCTTATTGTTGTTCCCACTAAATTTTTCATCTGACTTACCTGACTGGCTCTGGGGTGGTTCGATTCACTGTATCCACATTCTAACAGATCTTAACTTGCTGGTTCATGTTTATACTGGTTCGAATTTCTTTTAGATCTGCTGACTTAGCTGACTGTGATTGATTATCATGACTGAAATATATGCCTGTCTTACCAATCCAGGAGTGATTTCCGCTGGGTGTGTCATCCGGCACTGACAACCTTTCATGAAGCGGTGATCAGATTTTTCTGATGAACACCCAAGCTCTGACTCATTGCATTGGGTTTCTCCGCTAAATGCAGGTCCTTTGGGTTCCAAACAGTGAGTTGAGGCATAACCATTTTCCTGACAGATTCTGACTTATTGCAGGAATTCCAGAATCTTCCTGACTGGTTTCACTATCTTGAGTGTCAAATTCATACCAAATATTTGATTGTCGCCAATCGTGGCTAGCATAAAGGGTATGACCTAACATGATAATATCCTCAGACTCGACTAACAGTGGGTGCTGGCATAAGAATTTTGTTCATGACAGGCTATCCATGATGATTCATGTAAGTGAGGGCACATGCTTCGAGATTGTTATTTCACCTTCTGCTTATTCATTTTGTCGGTATGCCCATGAGGATAGTGGGCTATGCGATGCTTCACCATAGTTTCTAGAGTCAAACTATTGAATTGACCCATAATCTGTCTTGACAGACTCAGATATTTGATACTGACAAATCTGAGCATATAATTTTAACCGAGCGGGTTGTCTGGATTGGGGTCCTTACCAAAATTGAGCAGACCCCGCGGGTGAATATTCATGGTGGTTAATACTAACTCAGACTGTCCGGGGTATCTACACCATGTGGGTCATGCAACAATATTCATACATGTATTTCCGGTCATGCTCCTTCATTATTGTTTTCTTGGTCTGGGTCCTTGGCTGAAAGAGCTTGATCATATTGCTTCTTCATAGGACCAGAGGTACCGTCGGGTGCAAAATTTCGGCAATCATAACTTATCCTCATTCTTCTGACATGGTAATATTGTTTAAATTGCAGGCTTATCACTTCTCAAGTTCCAACTGTTGGGAAATGATCATCCGAACCAAGAGAAAGAAGACAAGGGCTCATCAGCATCATCTTCCAGGTTCACAAGTACTTGTACTTTGCTCATTGTTGTCGTCAATACTCATAATCCTTTGTCACACTGCGATGTATACTGGCTTTCTTCTTTTAATAATCCTCATGTAGTTGTCAGATCCTCGTCCGAGTGACTTGCAAGACCTTGGGGATATGATTACCTTCTATATATGAGAATCTGATTCCCGAGACAGACGTGTGCTCTGACTGATTCTTGCTTCGGACCAAACTGTTGCGGATCTGATTCTTGGGATTTGCTGAGATATACTATCAATTCACAGCGTACTACCTTGTACCAATGCCTTACTGAGGAAGATTGGATCGCTTGTGCTCGAAACTTTCATCGGACAGCTTCCCGAAAAAGACTAGATATCATGCTTCAGAAGCTTACCCCCTTAAAGACTTTGCTCGGGAAAGACTCGGTACCTTATGCCGAAAGCTTTTGCGGTTGCTTACTGAAGAAGATAGAGTACATCGCACAGGAATTCATCCATGTATCGTACTGAGGAAGATAGATGAATCTTGCCTTGGAAGCTTCTCTGGTAGCTTGCGAGGGAAAAGTGGGTTGCTTATACCAGAAGCTTCTCATTGTGATATGTTGACCGATTACCACAGATACATACCATCTTAATATTTCTACTGTTGATTTCTTGTATGAAACGGGGTTTTGCAGGACTATCCTATTTTCTGAGTATTAAGTACATGCCATATTTTTGCTTGCTTCCAGACATATAATGTTTAAAAATAATTCTTAACAACGAATCAAACTTGTATCGGAGCCAAACCTTTGACTGATAATATTCTGTCAATCTTGCACACAATTTATCTTCTTGCTGATTTGATTATTTCTGCTGCAAAGAGTGCACACTGAGACGAACTTGATTATTCAGTATCATGATCAGATATCCCCAATCGCAATGCAGTCAGCTGAGAATTCCATACTGTCGTGAGGAGTGAACGCAAATGCAAACTTGATACTGACGGTCCATCCAGGATTTCCTTTGCATTCGAACGAGATATTCCCAATTTTACTGCAGTCTGCTGATAATTCCATTATTTTTAGCTGAGTTTCCAAATATATGCATTTCTTGCTGATTCTTCGGGTCCGGTGTCGGTTGACGAGCACTTTAATAAGGGGAAAATTTGTAACACCGAGGGCCCAAAGAAAGGAACAAAAGAAACGACGAAAACAAAAGCACACAAGCATACTAATAAAATAAATAATCAAGCACATCACATATTACTGCTACTCACACAATAATATGCATGCACACTTAAGCACACAAATCTCGCGAAAACTCCGGTATTGCGGTCTAATATGTTGTGACGGTATGCACAAAAATGATATACATGTGTTGGAAGAATTGGCGTAACCAAGGCTACACCAAGCATTGGCTGAACACCGGTTGCATCTGGATGGATACATAGGTGAGGACAGACTTGGTGATCAAGTAGGGAGACACAAAGGTCACGACCACATCATCATCAAGCGTACGAAGGAAACCATACACGTAAAAAGAATGAAATGGCATGGCAAGATAATGGTGGAAGACTTGGTTTAATGGCATTGCCCTTTTCTGATAAAAAAGACCAGCAAGGGTTGCCAGAGGGACGAGTTGGATGGCACGATTCAGGATAGAGACAAGTCTATCACCGAAATAATATGGGTGGGTGGCAGAAATATCGACGCGATACCTGAGCATAACTCCTGCAAATGGTGTCTGGAACACTTGGCCCCAGGGCATCACTCTGCTAGGACAGAGGTGACGCCGAACACCGAAGTGAAGACATGCTAAGAAGGAGGGTGCAGGTAGTGGATCGAAACCGATGCCACCTACACTCACAAGATTAATAGTTAGCGACAAAATAATGAGTCTAAATGCATGCTATGCAACAAACAAATGCAGCAATCAAGTGCAACAAACCAACAGGGCTTTATACTACCACATTCTAATGTTAGCGCGGGCTAGGGCATCGTACAGACAGACCTGCTCTGATACCAAGCCTGTGGCACCCCGGCTCAGAGAAACCGGAACGCCCCGTATTCCAGCCCAGAGATCGAGATGAAGTCTTCTGGAATACGGCACTTCTTAGCTTAGAACAAATCAGCTCTTTATTACAATCTATTTTTGGTACAAGGGGTTCCGATATAACAAGGAATTACATCGGCACGGCGACACTACGCCTGCCATTGTTGCTCCATGCAAGCAGCAAAACCACTCGAAGCAGCAGAATAACTTCTAGCAGCGGAACAACGACGACGGTGGTGAACTCCACTCCGCAGGGACTCTGACTGGAGCGCTTATCCTAGCTCGCAAACATGGAACCCACAGCAAACAAGCAATCAAATCCGGCATGGCCTACAAATTGGCATAACACGCTAGATCAGTACATTGAATGTACTTGCAAGCTCCTAATAACCAGAAGCATTCAAGACAAACAGCAGCATGGCAATTATAGGTTAAGCAGGAATTAACATGATATCATCATAGCAACATGGCATGAATAACATGAACCTGATACAGCTAGCACAAATATGAGCATGGCATGAAGATATGAATCTGACGATACTAACATACAACATGATGACACTATCATGCACCAACTTACTCTGTTGGGGTTACCTCGTAGCCATCACATGCATCACTTACCAACCTTGGACATCACACGATCATCTCAGGATTAAATCAAGCTTGGTATAAACAATACCGCGGTAATCATTACATGAACACAAGGAGCTTGATATTTACCCACGATTCTCACACATATATCCAACAACTAGGTATCCTCGCTACCAAAGTGATCATTCACCAAACCACACTTGGTTCAACAGGTTACCTCATCATCGAACAGGGGTTGTTATTAAGCACATAATTATTATTATTACTGTTCACCCATATTGTGACCGACACGAACTGGGCCCTTATCTGCGGGTGTGGCTATCGATAGATTTAATACACCCTCTGCAGAGGTACATAGCGCACTTTACCCACACCATGGAACCCATGGCCTCGCACACCCATTCGGGTGGACCAATGGCGTTCCGACAAAACTGATCTATTTCCCATGACACTCTCCCGGCCACTCCGATCAACTCCCCTCTGGGCTAAGTCATGGGTGGCCCCGTGCCTACCAAAGCATCAACGGCCACCGTCGTGGCAAAATAAATAGTCCCAAACGGGGACATCGATCCGTACAACAACAACGGGGACACAAGGCTTATGCCGTCCTACCCGGCCAAGGTAGCTCCTGCGCATAACCTTCCCTCGTTGGAGGCACCGGTGAGAGGCATGACAATAAATCCAGTTAGGACCTCCCCATAAAGGCAAATGTGGTTGCACTTGTCAGGTCCATATGGTGGCACCATGACTCAGCCAACAGTTGTTCAAGTTCAATTAAGTCCTGTTAAACTTGAATGCAATAAGCTGAGTGATACCTCTCCGTTGTATCTATAATTTTTGATTGTTCCATGCCAATATTATTCAACCTTCATATACTTTTGGCAACTTTTTATACTATTTTTGGGACTAACATATTGATCCAGTGCCAGTTCCTGTTTGTTGCATGTTTTATGTTTCGCAGAAACCCAATATCAAACGGAATCCAAACGGGATAAAAACGGACGGAGAATACGCGGAAAATAATTATTCCTCCACCTGACAGCAGGGACCCACCGGACGGGCCACCTTATTTCGTGAAAAAAAACCTTTCCCCCTGACTGCTGGGACCCACCGGACGGGCCACCGTATTTCGTGAAAAAAACGTTCCCCCTGATGTCAGCTCGGACCCACCGGAAGTGCCTCCTTATTACGCACAAAAAAAATGAATACTCCCCCTGCTAGCTGGGACCCACCATGGTGGGAGGCTGACTTGTGGGCCTACTAAGTTGACTGGGACGGGGGCCTTGGCCAACTTTAGTCAATATGAACGATTCTAGCTCCGGTGATCGTACGTTGTCCATCCAACGGCCGTAGTGCTTCTTCAACCTCTGGTCTTCTTGCTCCAGCCGCCCAAAGCAGCGTCGGTCATGCCTCATGCTCCTGCCTCCCGTGGCCGGCTGTGCTGCAGCGTAGGCCTCACCGCCCCCTACTATTCCCACCGCTGGCCAGGCCCTACGGCGTCGGCAGCCTCACACCGCAGACGAACCAGCGAACCCTCGTACTCCTCTCCGCGCGGGCTTCCACTGCTGCGTCTTCCCTGGCTCCCCGTCGTCCCCTTCCTAGGCCTCGATGTCGTTCACTGCCCTGGTGCTCTCGGCGCGGAGTGGTCAACATGGTCAAGGAACGACTTCCATCGGACGTGGACTGTACGTGGAGAGGCTGACAGCTGGGCCACCGCCGCAGCAAGGAAGTGCCTCCTTATTACGCGGAAAATAATGATTCTTCCACCTGACAGCAGGGACCCACCGGACGGGCCACCGTATTTCATGAAAAAAACGTTTCCCCCCTGACTGCTAGGACCCACCAGCTACATCTTCGGACGCAAGGAAATCCATCCGGGAAAAAAACGATTCGTCCCCCTGACTGTTGGGACCCACCAGCTACATCTTCGCACGCAAGGAAGTGCCTGACAGTCGGGACCCACCTGGTCGAAGCGTACGTAGCATTGTCATTCTGGTCGCGAACGTGTACGTACATAATGGTGGATGTAGAGGCGCGCACGTGTCGTAGTAGAGGCGCGTATGTAGCATGTACACGTACGTACAGCGGCCAGTGTGCAAGAAAGAAAATACGGCCACATATGTGTACATATGGGCGGGGTCTCGAACGCCTACTCGCGCATACGTACGGCCAGGGCTCGTGTACATGGCTGGGTCGGAACGGAGAAACAGCGTCGTCGTCATGTTCATGGGGAGCCAACCGGCTGGGTCAGAACGGAATGCGTCGTCGTGTTCATCGGGAGGGCTTGGACGGAACAGGCGATGGAAACGAGGCCTGGCGTACCGCAGAACGGAGGAAATGGCCTTGCGTTCGACCGGCCACGTTCGAAACGGGATCCTGTTCGTCGGGTGGGGTCTGGCGTACCGCAAAACGGAGGAAACGGACCTCCTACGGTGGAAACGGGGTTCCTGTTGATCAGGAGGGGTGTGGCGTACCGCAAAACAGACGAAACGGACTTGTGTTGGAGCGCTACGGTCGAAACGGGGGTCCTGTTGATCGGGAGGGGTGTGGCATACCGCAAAACAGACGAAACGGACTTGTGTTGAAGCGCTACGGTCGAAACGGGGGTCCTGTTCATCGGGAGGGGTGTGGCGTACCGCAAAACGGGACTCCACGGGATACAGTTCATCTCCACAGTCGAGCTCCTCCAGCCTCTACAGGCTACCGTCGACCTCCTCCAGCCTCCACGGGCTCATGTTTATCCATCCTCCACCACGCGCTACTCCACCGGCTACAGTACAACCACCCCTCCACGGGCACCCCTCCACTGTCTACTGTTCATCCAGCCCTCCACGGGGTCGTCCTGTTCATCCAGCCCTCCACGGGGTCCTGTTCATCCACCCCCACCGCTCAGTGTTCATCCACCCCCCCGCAACGCTCACTGTTCATCCAGAGAGGCAGCATCGATCGGCTTCAGTTAGTAGCAGTAGCGAAGGAATCGCTCGATCGGGTTCAGTAATGCGTAGCCTGCAGTGCAATCGCTCGGGTTCAGTTAGAGCCCAACGCCCTCGCTCGGGTTCAGTTAGAGCCAACGCCTCGCACACACGCGTGTACGTGTACGAGAGAAACGCGCATCGCTCGGCCCCCGACCACCCACCGTAACCGGGAACTCCTCAAAATTTTCCTCGCCCTCGCTTCTACCACGGTTTTGTCCGTCATGGACGGCCCAAAGAATGTCATGCAGCTGCGTCTCCGGCCCGCCCAGGACGAAAAGCCCATTTTCTGTCATGATTTTTTGTCATAGAAGTAGGAGCCCACCACATCTATGATGATACCGGGTTTTGTCACAATTATCGTCATAGAAGTGTCATATGTATGACAGAAAAAAGTTTCGTTCGGCCCAAAATGTCAAGGATGTGACTTTTTTTGCAGTGGAAGGTGGTGGAGTGGCTAGAGGTGAAGGAGGAGATCGGCATGGGGCTAATTTAGGCCGAAGCCGCGGCGGACATGGCGGCCATGGAGGAGGAACGGGAGCTCCTGGAGCTCAACGGGATAGCTGGTCGGGGTGCAAGGCGTGTGGGAAGGCTGGAAGTGAGCTCAAACGAGCGCGGGGAGGGCTACTTATAGCCGCGGCCGAGGAGGCCGAGCTGCCGTCGCCGCGAACGCGTGTGCTCGCGCATGAGCTCGGGGGAAGGCGACGGGGAGACACAGGGAAGAGCTCACGGGGGCAGAGGCGGCCAAGGGAGCACGGGGAAGAAGAGACGAGCGAGCTCCGAGCCAAAGTCGCCACTGTACGTCCGTGGGCACGCGGGGTTTGCGTCGGTGAGGAAGCTTCCGGAGGGGGAAATGGCTCCAAGAGGACGGCGGCGCCACGGGGAACTTGTTGGACACGCTCCCGTGCGCGAAGACGGCGAGAGGAGAAAGGGCCCGAGCGCAAACGACGTTCTGGCCGCGCACAGTACATGCCAAATCGATGGTCACCACTAGTAATGGCATCACGAGGGGGCAACAAGTTAGCAAAGATTGTCTGGGAGTTAGTCCTTACAGGGGAGGTTGTACCTGCGGTGGTGTTTTGGTTTGAGGTGCTCTGGTTTAGTGGGAATCAGCCTCTGAAGTTTACTGTTGCAAACTTGATCAACTTAGTGTGATCAACAGAGAGATGTTATGGTCCAAATGTGATGTCTGGGGTGTTTAGGCTAAGAAGGACTACATTCTTGGGGAGTTTGAAGAGGAACGGATAAAAGCTTAATACAGTTGCTTCACAACTGCCTAATTTGGTCCAGAAACTTGAGCATGATGATGCACTCACATAGTGTATCAACTTGAGCTCAATTTGGGCAAAGCAGAATCATTTGTTCCTGTGAAGATGCTCAAAAAGTATCATACCAATTGGCCAAGCCAAAATGGTACTTGCTTCACAAACATCTCCTCTGGACAGAAACTTGCAAAAATTCTAGGGGAAAAATTCCTTGATGAAACATGCCCAAAATGGGTGTATATATGCTATATGGATAAGAGAAGGCCTAGAAACATTTGCAGCCATAATGGAGCAAGGTAAAATATACTTGCTTCACAGGCTGAAAATTTGAACTGAATCAAAGAATTGAAGATGAGCTCACATGGTTGCATGACATGAGCTCAACTTTGGTGTAGGGCTGTGATATGATGATATGAAGGATCATGCAAAATGGAAACTCATTTGGATATGCCTAGCTTGTACCTCCTTCACAAAGCTTCTTTGTAGACAGAAACTTTGGAAAATCATATTTAAATAATTACTAGGCAAATGAGGTTGCATTGTGGCAGGTGGCAATGATATGGAAAGTAAAAGATGTCCAAGGTGTTTGAGGGCAAATGGGCAAAGGAAAATAGCACTTGCTTCATAATGTGCCATTTAGGACATAATAGGAAATGAATTATTTTTTGCCATGGCAATGAAAAGTGTTTCCATAATTGATCAAGATATGACCCAAACAATTTATGAGAATTACTTGGGCATTTTAGGGGTGAGGGAAATATAGGTTGCTTCACAACCTAGGGCAAATTCAGTTATTCCTTTAATAGAAAAGGTATATTCCCAATAAAAAGAATATTGGGATTTGGTCCAAGGTGAAAATGGAAAGGTCTAGGGATAGATTTGCGTATGACAAGCCACTCTGGAAGCAAAGAAGAGGTCATCTTCTTCGGTTTCCAGACCACAAAGCCACGGAAAGAGAAAACTCAGGCAAAAACCTCAAAAAAAAAAGAAAAAGAAAGGGCCAAAAAATCAAGCTGTTACAGGCGTTGTTTTCCTCGATGGTCATTTCGTAAGCCAACTTCTTTTTGGCAGGAAGAGAGGCTTCTTTCTTGCTTCATGCTCTCTTCCGCTTTGGAGAAGCCCGAGATCTATATGGCGGACTCGCACTGATGGGCTCCGTCTCGGGGTGGGCTGGAGTCGGCTGACGCGGTGGCGGACTAGCGCTGAACTCTGTCTCAGGGTGGGCTAGAGTCGGCTGACGCGGCGAACTTGGAGGAGGAGTAGGTTCACACGGCGGACTTGGAGGAGGCGGTGGCCTTGGAAAGATGATGCAATCATTTCTCCATAGAATGATATGACGTATGGCGTCTCCCAGTGTGCGCTCGTCATCACCTCCAGGAATGTCAAGCTCTAGCTCCTCATATCCTGACATCACCTCATCCTCCGCAACACGAGCATAGCAAGCTGGAATCAGATTGCCATGGAAGGTTGCTGCTTCAGGGGAATTTGGTAAAGCATAGTCGTCCGCCACCTTCCTGGATATGTTCTTCAGTTGCATGAATAGCTCACAAGGTGTCGCATTTCTGACATCATCCATGGGGTATCGAGCCAGCAGTGCATCATCGGCCAGGCTGGAACCCACGCTGCTTTTCGGCATAGATGGGCCGATGCTATCCAATGCTGGATTTGCTGGCTTCTGCCTTTGAGACGCCCTTTCCGGGCTATGTGTGTTGATCTGCTCCAGCTGCCGCCTCAAAGCGTGTGCCAACTCCGCATGATTTGATTCTACCTGTAGAAGGCGTTCTGCTTGCCTCTTCATCTACTCCCCCTCCTGCTCCTTCTTTCTCGTACGTCTTTTGTAAGTGGTGTTCAACTGCGCAAACCCCTCATACCACGGAACAACGCCTTTGCCTCGTGTCCGTCCTGGGTATTCAGGACTCCCGAGGGCGCGTGCAATCTCGGAGTTCTCTCTATCGGGCTTGAACGCCCCCTTTCGAGCCTCTGCTATTGCAACAAGTGTCAGAGGCTTCTTTAAGACTTGCCTACTCCATAACCTCCCCTGTCCGTGGGTCCAACTTTCCCCATGCGCATAATGCCAGGTCTAGCACCTGTCAGGCCAACTCAATGTTACTGGAGTTACACCTGCAGCAATCATCTGTTGCTCAGAAGCATCCCACTTAGGCCGGCCGATCTGGTAGCCACCTGGCCCCAGCTTATGGTGGTGCTTTTTTCGCAGCATTAATTTTGTTTTTCCTAGACCTTTCCTCAGCTGCTTTCGAGTCCTTAAACTTCACAAAAGAGTCCCAGTGATCTTTTGCCTTCTCCAGTGCTCCAGTTAATTGTGGAGTTTGCTTTCTTTCTGCTTCGTAGGCGGCCCATAATCTTTTCTTGTGGTTGGAGAATACTACGACCATCTTCTGAAGAGCAAACTTCCTGACTTTCTGTCGTTCTTCCTCTATGAAATGCTCTGGTAGGGTGAAATGTGACATGGGCGTTTTCCAAAGCTCCTCTTTTTCTCTGTCGTCGACAAAAGTAACTCCTGATCGATCTCCCTTTGTCTTAATCCATTCTTGAATGGAGATCGGGATTTGGTCCCTGACAATAAATCTGCATTGACGAGTAAAGTTGGCCGCATTCTTTTTAGGAGCAAGCGGTTCCCCAGTTTGTTTGATCTCGTAAATGTTGTACTTTACGCCAGGCTGCAACTGTTTGGCCAGGCCTCGTTTTGTCCTTGATGTAGAAGACTTGCTCAATTTGGAGGGCTAAAAGAAGAAAGATTTGGTGTTAATTGATCCCCAGAGCCCTTATATATGTATTAATTGCACTAACAAGACATTGCACTGACAATAAATGTATTAATTGATCACATATATATATATATATATATATATATATATATATATATATATATATATATACCTCGCCCGTCTTTGTTAATTGAAGATTTTCTTTGCCGTCGTTGTTTGTGTGCCCTTTGTCTCTTTGTTCATCCTCAAATATTCCCTCTTTGGAGTCGTTCAGATATTGTGATCTGTCATCTACAGGTTCATTCTCTAGGATAGGCGAGTCGCGTATCATGTGGAAGATGAGCTCTTGTTGATCATCGTTGTCTCTACCGCTACCGTCCATAGCTTAACTAATCGAGAAGAAAGATAAAAGAATATAGTATTAAAATTAGAAAGCACTAGTCGTCGGACCCGTGCATCCGCACGGGCTGGTTAGATGACATATTATCTTTTTGTCATTTTTATTTCACTTCACATGTTACATGCATGTAATATAAAAAATTATGTACAGTGTAACCCATAGATTAATCCTTTCTATAAGATTCTTTGCACATCACAATTATAATATCTGGCAATATATGGAATACGCTACAGAAGCCAGGAATGTAACTTTGAACATGGGAAAAGAATATACATTGTTGTAAAAAACATGACAACTAATTAGTTTTCCATGGACATGGCTCAAACAATATATGGAAAATGTTTATTTCGAATAGCTCTAGAAAGAGACTTTAGGAAATGTTAGGAGATAACACCATGAGCATGAGGCGATAATTCAATTTACACTTAGTCAACGTATTTTGTATACCTGAAAGTAAGCATATCATTTGTCTTCTAGTGTACTATCCGATGGGTAAACGGTCATTGGATATCATTGAAACATCATTAAATTTAAACAATAGTAAAATATATTTATATCTCAGGAAGTCAGGATCATGATACATACATAGTTTGGAGAATACGCCAGTCATGATATATTTGGAGAATGAAGAATAGTTGGTAAATTAAGTAGTACTATTGGTATAAAAAGAAGTCTCAAATCTGATTACACTTTCAGTTTAGGGTCCATAGGAAATATACATTTCAATTGCTAGATAGCAGTAGGAATACATGCTTTCAATTCTTACTATATGCATCCGAACAAAGCACCTCTGAAAACATTATATTTGGCGTGGAACTTCAGAAGTCAGATACGGTATAAATCACACGTTGATGGGCTCATGCGTCTGACAGCTAATTGTTGACTAATGGCAAAGATTATTATCAAGTTTACATGGTGCACATTATGACCTCCAAAACCTAAAAAGTTTATTAGTTGGACTGCTGAAATATCAATTAGAAGGCTTGGAAAGAGCCTTGCTACAAAAAACACAATGACGCTAATGAGAAGGTTCACTGGTGGGATGATGCTATGGCACCACCATCTAGTCGACAACCTGCTGTACTCTCTCTGCACAGTAGAGCAATTCGCAACGATATTCCATTTCTTACACATTAATAGGTAAGCATCTCTTGTTCTACATTGCAAGTGCTAACGCTAACAAAGTGCTAGAAACGGTTATGATTTAATCCATAGAAATAGATGAAGTAGCCAAATGAAATATACCCATCACATGACATTAGATGGCTCTAGGCTTTTTGCTGTGTGAAATTGAATAAGGCAATCTTCCATGACTCGATCCATCTTGTATGGCTACATGGTGCATGCATCCTGTACAGTACTGTGCTGATGTAGTGATTTGCATGAAGTGAATAGAACCGGAAAAGAGTACCAAGCTAGAGGAAGACGCAACAGTGACAGTGTGTATTTCGCATTAGCTAAACGAAGCTGAAGGAGTGCAAGAAAAAGTATGAGCGTACATGTGTCCTGTGTTATTTCAGAATCGATCCGGGCATCCAGCAGCCTACTTCTAAAGCAAGATAATGTACTTGAGCGTCTCTGTGGTATCAATCCACCATGTACGTGTGTTTGATACACCGTCAAAAGTACCGGCCGACAGTACTTGCCAAAATATTCAGCGTATTTGGTACCTCGCCAACAGAGGATAAGACCGGTAAGGTCGTGCATGTCGACGATGTTGCTGTCATTGACAGCTGTGGCTGTTGCTGCTGCGGGCTTGCAAGTTAAAGTTGATTTAAGGTTGGAGTCTTACTTTTGTAATTTGCTAATGAGCAGATGCACAGAACGGTAGATGAAACGCACCACATCTCGTCGACGACGGTGGCAGCATGGCATCCGTGCGTTGCTTTAACTATCTAAAGGACTGGATGGATGTCAGGATTGGAACCCTCGTCGCCAACGGCGGCATTAAGAAACCAATCTGGATGCGACGGACGGACACTGCAGGCAGCGGCGGAAGAAGATTTCCCTTCCAAAAGAATAGGGTCATGTCAAAGTAGATGGGAGACGTACCTGAGTACCGCCGGCCAACACCAAGATTAGGATGTTCGATGCTGGCTAGGTTAGAGGACGTGATTTGCTTCACGAATTGGATGAGGAAGGTGGCGGCTAGGTTATTGAACGTGGGAGTTTGGTGCAGCACGGCAAGGATTTTAGATTAGATTTTTAGGTTTTAACTGGGATCCTCAAAATCAATTGTCTCTATAAAAAATCTAATTAAAGATCAGATATTTCTTTCCCTTGAAAAAAATGCCAGTTTTTTTATTGAGCACATCAGAGATCAGATCTATTTTTTTTAAGATGCACGTGGTTGGCCTAGTTTTTTTTTCCGGATATAGTCCTGGTTGGGTCCTGTTTACGTGTATCTTGGGCCAATTTGGGTCGTTTGTTTTCAATACAACAGTAACGTTAATCGTAGGGCTAAAATAGATCTATTAAATAGATCTGATGGTTAAGATATTTTTAATGATGTGGATTAACGTGGAAGCTCGTATGATGCATCCGATTAGTAAATATAAGATTGATCAATAATCAAAAATGGAATCATAGTAGATAATATTCATCATCAATATAATCTCGAATATTATCGAATATAGTCTCGAATACATCTTGAATATCATCGTATATAGTCTCGAATACATCTCGAATATTATCATATAACATCACTAGCTAATACAGAATGAATATTATCGTATAATCTAGTTCACTCACGGTTCCTGAGGAGCGGGCGGTGGACACCCAAAGAGAAGGAACCATCACAGGATCATAGCTCGGGTGAGATCTCTGAAGAACCTGCCAGGTATTGGAGAACCTAACATCCAACGCAACCATGTAGTGACGGACGTGCTCGTCCTCCTCCCTGACACGGCGACGTACAACCTCCGCGGGGGCCGGCTGCCTCCGCACCGAAAGTGGCCCACGCGACCGCAACCAAAGAAGCTCCGGGTCGACGACGGGAGCTTGGTTCCTCACCAAGCAGCGCGCCCCGGAAGGTAGCACCTCCCAGTGCCAGCCCAGCGGAGCCCAGTCCTAGATGTGGCACCTTTGAAGCAGGTCGTCGCCAATGAGTCGACGACGTGGATGCGAGCCGGGCATCGTCGACGCCAAAAATGTTTCTATACAATTTTAACATTTTTTAATGCTTGATTATGATTTTTGTAATTCTTGTTCACTTGATTTTGCAATGCATGCAAAACTTTTGCAAATACAACATTAAGATATTAACATTAAAATATTTTTAATAGCTGGTCAACTTTTTTTCTATGCTTGGTCAAAATTCCTCAACTTTTTTCTATGCATATTTTTTATACTATATATACATACGGTCAACTTTTTCCTATGCAAATTTTTATTATAGTATACATGATACAACACTAAAAGTATAAAAAACTAAAAAACAGAAGAAAAAAATTAGCTAGTGAAAAAACAATCTATAACATCTATTGTATATACATTGTACATTGTATATACATACACATGCATACATATACGTACTAATTAAGCATACATTGTATATACATACACATGCATACATATACATACCAATAAGCATCTACAACATCTACTGAAAAATGAAAATAATCTATGAAAAAAAGATGAACAAATTAATTTTCCTAAAAGTGCTGGCCGCCAGGAGGCTCACCGGCCGGGTTCTTTGGGGCGGAGGGGACGCCGAAGGCGGGGAGGAGGCACGGGTGGCGCCGCGGCTCTGGGAGGAGAGGGCGGGAGGCGTCGTGATGACCCACAAGTGTAGGGGATCTATTGTAGTCCTTTCGATAAGTAAGAGTGTCGAACCCAACGAGGAGCAGAAGGAAATGATAAGCGGTTTTCAGTAAGGTTTTCTCTGCAAGCACTGAAATTGTAGGTGATAGATAGTTTTGTGATAAGATAAATAGTAACGAGTAACAAGTAAATAAAGTAAATAAAGTGCAGCAAGGTGGCCCAATCCTTTATGTAGCAAAGGATAAGCCAGGACAATTTCTAATAATGAGAAAGGAGCTCCCCAGGACACATGGGAATTATCATCAAGCTAGTTTTCATCACGTTCATATGATTCGCGTTCGGTACTTTGATAATTTGATATGTGGGTGGACCGGTGCTTGGGTAGTGCCCTTACTAGGACAAGCATCCCACATATGATTAACCCCTATTGCAAGCATCCGCAGCTACAAAAGAAGTATTAAGATAAACCTAACCACAACATTAAACATATGGATCCAAATCAGCCCCTAACGAAGCAACGCATAAACTAGGGTTTAACCTTCTGTCACTCTAGCAACCCATCATCTACTTATTACTTCCCTATGCCTTCCTCTAGGCCCAAATAATGGTTAAGTGTCATGTAGTCGACGTTCACATAACACCACTAGAGGAAAAGACAACATACATCTCATCAAAATATCGAACGAATACCAAATTCACATGACTACTAATAGCAAGACTTCACCCATATCCTCAGGAACAAACGTAACTACTCACAAAGCATATTCATGTTCATAATCAGGGGTAATAATATGCATTAAGGATCTGAACATATGATCTTCCACCAAGTAAACCCATTAGCATCAACTACAAGGAGTAATCGACACTACTAGCAACCCACAGGTACCAATTTGTGGTTTTGATACAAGATTGGATACAAGAGATGAACTAGGGTTTTGAGAGGAGATGGTGCTGGTGAAGATGTTGATAGAGATTGACCCCCTACCGATGAGAGGATCGCTGGTGATGACGTTGGTGATAATTTCCCCCTCCCGGAGGGAAGTGTCCCTGGCAGAATAGCTCCGCCACAGCCCTAGATTGGTTCCGCCAAGGTTCCGCCTCGTGGCGGCGGTGTTTTGTCCCGTAAGCTTGCCCATGATTTTTTCTAGGGTAAAAGCTATCATAAAGCAGAAGATGGACACCGGGGCCCACCAGGGGGCCCAGGAGATAGGGGGCGCGCCCAGTAGGGGGGGCGCCCCCACTCTCCTGGACAGGGTGTGGGCCCCCTGGTGTATTTCTTTCGCCCAATAATTCTTATTAAATCCAAAAACATGTTTCGTGGAGTTTCAGGATTTTTGGAGCAGTGCAGAATAGGTTTCCAATGTTTGCTCCTTTTCCAGCCAGAATTCCAGCTGTCGGCATTCCCCCTCTTCATGGTAAACCTTGTAAAATAAGAGAGAATAGCCATAAGTATTGAGATATAATGTGTAATAACAGCCCATAATGCAATAAATACTGATATAAAGGCATGATGCAAAATGGACGTATCAACTCCCCCAAGCTTAGACCTCGCTTGTCCTCAAGCGGAAGCCAAAATCGAAAAATATGTCCACATGTTTAGAGACAGAGCTGTCGATAAAAATAAAATACAGACATGAGGGCATCATGATCATTCTTGTAACAACAACATATATAGATTTTATCATATGATTTCTTATGCTCAAGTAACAATCAATTCACAATGTCAACTATGGTTCAAAAACTTCGTTGGGAACTAACAAACTATAATCTCAGTCATTGAAGCAATTGCAATTTATCATAACATCAGAAAGAGTCAACAATAGAGCTTTTCAGCACGTTCACATACTCAACTATCTTGTAATCTTCTACAGTTGCTAACACTCACGCAATACTTGTGGTTATGGAGTTTCAGCCGGACACTGAGAAAGATAGGGGCTTATTGTGTTGCCTCCCAACGTATTCACCTTTAGGTGATGTCAACATAATAGCCCATGCTAACTTACATCCAATTGGATATATATATATATATCATGATCTCTCAAACACGAGGAGCTTGCCAAAGGATAAAATGAAAAAGGGAAAGGTGAGGATCACCTTGACTCAAGCATAAAGTAAAAACATAAAGTAAAAGATAGGCCCTTCGCGGAGGGAAGTAGAGGTTGTCATGTGCGTTTAGGGTTGGATGCACAAAATCTTAATGCAAAAGAACGTCACTTTATATTGCCCCTTGTATGTGGACCTTTATTATGCAGTCCGTCGCTTTTATTACTTCCACAACAAGATCGTACAAAGCTTATTTTCTCTGCACTAATAAGTCATACATATTTAGATAGCAATTTTTATTGCCTGCAACATGACAACTTACTTGAAGGATCTTACTCAATCCATAGGTAGATATGGTGGACTCTCATGGCAAAACTGGGTGTAAGGAAAATTGGAAGCACAAGTAGTATCTCTACATGGTGCAAGGAATTTGGCTAGCATGAGGGGGAAAGGCAAGCTCAACATGTTTGGAAGTTCAATGACAATATACTTTAACTGAGATGTGCGAAAACATAAACCATTATGTTGTCTTCCTTGTCCAACGTCAACTCTTTTAGCATGTCATACTTAATGAGTGCTCCCAATCATAAAAAGGTGTCCAAGATAATATATTTATATGTGAACCTCTCGTTCCTTATCACTTCCTATTAATTGCAACGATGACCAAAACTACGTTTATCAATCCTCAACAACGTTTATGCCTCATACTTTCTATATGTGAAGTCATCACTATCCATAAGATCAATATGAACTCTTTTATTCTTTCTACTTTCTCAAGATCATAACAACATAGCAAAGCCCTTGACTCAACACTAATCTTTATTATAGATAGCTCACAGACTCGATTACAAAAAGAGATCACAAAGCAAAACTCAAAACTACTTGATATCAAAACTTCAATCTACTAGATCAAGATACTACTAAAATGATCGAACTAAATAAAACGGTAAAGATAGGAGTGTGATGGTGATACGATACCGGGGCACCTCCCCCAAGCTTGGCAATTGGCAAGGGGAGTGCCCATACCCATGTGATTATGTCCTCGGAGGTGATGGAGGTGGTGATGATGATTGTGGATAATCGCACATTGAACGTAAAAGCTCCTCCAGCTTGCGGATACTGCCCTTGAGTCTGGTGATATGATCCTTCAACAAAATGTTCTCCTGTGTGAGATACTTGTTCTGTATGCGAGCTAACTCAATCATCTTGAAAGCTTCAATCTCTGTTGGAGTGAAAAGGTTAGGTAAAGGTTGAGGGATGTCTTCTTCTTTCACCGCCGGAACTTGAACCTCCATGGCCTTCTTGATCCCTTCATCCTTGTTGATCTCTTTTGGTTCTTCTCTTTTCAGCTCTGTCTTCAATAGCCAAGCATCCTTGTCTTCGTTGTTGGAGGAGGGCGACGCCATGGTGCTCTTGATCTGCAACAGAAACAGCTCGAAACGAAAACAGAGGATATTTGCATGATACGGTGGTCAAAACCTTCGGTAGTATATATAATGCATTTTTACCGACTAAAATACGTAACGTGCAAGAAAACGGAGTCCGGGAGGCACACGATGTGCCCACGAGACAGGGGGGCGTGCCCAGTAAGGGAGGGCGTGCCCCCCACTATCGTGGGGGCCTCGTGTCCCTTTCGGACTGCTTCTTTCTTCCTAAAATTCTTAAATATTCCAAAACTGATAAAAATTGCCATTGGAGTTGTTTTGGAGTCGGTTTACTTACCGTACCACATACCTAATCCTTTTCGGGGTCTGGAACGTTCTGGAAAGTGTCCTTTATGTATTCCTCCGGGGTTACGGTTCCAATAATATTAGTTTCAACATTGATAGGATTACCTGAAATATAATGTTTAATTCTTTGACCGTTTACCACCCTCGGACTTGTGCCTTCGAAGTTGTTGATTTTTATTGCACTAGAATGATAGACCTCCTCGACAACGTAGGGACCTTCCCATTTAGAGAGAAGTTTTCCTGCAAAAAATCTTAAACGGGAGTTGAATAATAACACATAATCTCCTACGTTAAACTCACGCTTTTGTATCCTTTTATCATGCCATTGTTTGACTTTTTCTTTGAATAGCTTGGCATTCTCATAGGCTTGGGTTCTCCATTCATCAAGTGAGCTAATATCAAACAACCTCTTCTCACCGGCAAGTTTGAAGTCATAGTTGAGCTCTTTAATAGCCCAATATGCTTTATGTTCAAGTTCAAGAGGTAAATGACACGCTTTTCCATAAACCATCTTATAAGGAGACATACCCATAGGATTTTTGTATGCAGTTCTATAGGCCCGTAATGCATCATCAAATTTTTTGGACCAATTCTTTCTAGATATATTCATAGTCTTTTGCAAAATTAATTTGAGCTCTCTATTTCTCAACTCTACTTGACCACTACACTGTGGATGATAAGGAGATGCGATTCTATGATTAACATCATACTTAGCAAGCATCTTACGAAAAGCACCATGAATAAAATGTGAACCACCATCAGTCATAAGATATCTAGGGACTCCAAACCTCGGAAAAATAACTTCTTTAAGCATTTTAATAGATGTGTTGTGATCAGCACCACTAGTTGGAATAGCTTCTACCCACTTAGTAACGTAATCAACAACAACTAAAATATGTGTATAACCATTAGAGGTAGGAAAAGGTCCCATATAGTCAAAGCCAAACATCAAACGGTTCAATAACAAGAGAATAATTCATAGGCATTTCTTGACGTCTACTAATGTTACCTACTCTTTGGCATTCATCACAAGATAAGACAAACTTACGAGCATCTCTAAAGTGAGTAGGCCAATAAAAACCAGATTGTAGTACCTTGTGTGCAGTTCTATCTCCAGCGTGGTGTCCTCCATAGGATTTAGAGTGACACTTGCATAGGATCTGTTCCTGTTCATGCTCAGGCACAAAACGTCTAATAACACCATCTACTCCTTCTTTATAAAGGTGTGGATCATCCCAAAAGTAATGTCTTAAATCATAAAAGAACTTTTTCTTTTGCTGGTATGTGAAACTAGGCGGTATAAATTTAGCAACAATGTAATTAGCATAATCAGCATACCAAGGAGCAGTACGAGAAGCATTGACGACTGCTAATTGTTCATCGGGAAAGCTATCATCAATAGGCAGTGGGTCATCATGAACATTCTCTAACCTAGACAAGTTGTCTGCAACGGGGGTTCTCAGCTCCCTTTCTATCAATAATATGCAAATCAAATTCTTGGAGCAAGAGAACCCATCTAATGAGTCTAGCCTTAGCATCTTTCTTTTCCATTAGATATTTAATAGCAGCATGATCAGTGTGAATAGTATCTTTGGAATCAACAATATAAGGTCTAAACTTATCACATGCAAACACAACTGCTAAGAACTCTTTTTTAGTAGTAGCATAATTTCTCTAGGCAGTATCAAGAGTCTTACTAGCATACTGGATAACATTCAATTTCTTATCGACTCTTTGCCCTAGAACAGCACCTATAGCATAATCACTAGCATCGCACATAATTTCAAAAGGTAAATTCCAATCAGGTGGCTGAACAATAGGTGCAGTAATCAAAGCTTTCTTAAGTATTTCAAATGCTTCTTCACAATCATCATCAAAGACAAAAGGAATATCTTTTTGCAATAAATTAGTTAGAGGCCTAGAGATTTTAGAAAAGTCCTTAATGAACCTCCTATAAAAACCGGCATGACCAAGGAAACTTCTTATACCTTTTATGTCCTTGGGACATGGCATCTTTTCAATAGCATCAACTTTTGCTTTGTCAACTTCGATACCTCTCTCGGAAATCTTATGTCCCAAGACAATGCCTTCGTTAACCATAAAGTGACACTTTTCCCAATTTAGGACGAGACTAGTGTCTTCGCATCTCTGCAAGACTCGATCAAGGTTGCTCAAACAATCATCAAAAGAGGATCCATAAACGGAGAAGTCATCCATGAATACCTCACAAATCTTTTCACAAAAATCAGAGAATATAGCCATCATGCATCTTTGAAAGGTAGCAGGTGCATTACATAAACCAAAAGGCATACGTCTATAAGCAAAAGTACCGAAAGGGCAAGTAAAAGTAGTTTTTGATTGATCCCCCGCTGACACAGGTATCTGAGAGAAACCAGAATAACCATCTAGAAAGCAGAAATGAATGTGTTTGGATAGTCTTTCTAGCATTTGATCACTAAAAGGTAAAGGGTAATGATCTTTCTTAGTAGCCTTATTTAACTTACGGAAATCAATTACCATCCTATAACCTGTAATAATTCTTTGCGGGATCAATTCATCTTTATCATTAGGAACAACGGTAATGCCACCCTTTTTAGAAACACAATGGACAGGGCTTACCCAATCACTATCAGCAACGGGATAAATTACACCTGCCTCAAGGAGCTTTAGTATCTCCTTTCTTACCACTTCTTTCATTTTGGGATTCAGTCGTCGTTGAGGATCTCTAACTGGTTTGGCATCTTTTTCCACCGAAATTTTGTGTTGGCATAATGTGGGACTAATGCCCTTATGATCATCCAGAGTATATCCAATAGCAGCTTGGTGCTTTTTCAGAGTTTTCAATAATCTTTCTTTTCTTCTTGCTCTAAAAGGTTAACACTAATAATAACAGGATATATTTTCTTTTCATCAAGATAAGCATACTTAAGATTATCAGGTAGTGGTTTGAGTTCAAACACGGGATCACCCTTGGGTGGAGGGGGATCCCCAAGAATTTCAACGGGAAGATTATGTTTCAGCACAGGTTCCTATTTAAGGAACACTTCATCTATTTCCCTTCTTTCCTTCATAAACATATCATTTTCATGGTCTAGCAAATATTGTTCTAACGGATTAGTAGGAGGCACGACAATGGAAGCAAGACCTATAATCTCATCCTTACTAGGTGGTTCCCTCTCACGAGGTTGTCTACGAAACTTAACAAAATTAAACTCATGAGACATACCATCTAAGCCAACGGTGACAGTATCTTTTTCACAATCAATCTTAGCACTAGTTGTATTCAAGAAGGTTCTACCAAAAATAATGGGACAAAAATCATCTTGTGGGGAACCAAGAACAACAAAATCAGCAGGGTATTTAACCTTCCCACACAAAACTTCAACATCTCTAATAATCCCAACTAGTTTAATGGTATCCCTATTAGCAAGCTTAATAGTAACATCAATGTCTTCTAATTCCATGGGCGCAATGTCATGCATAATTTCTTGATATAAGGTATAAGGTATTGCACTAGCACTAGCACCCATATCAGATAAGCCATGATAACAATGATCTCCTATTTTAACAGAAATAACAGGCATACCTACTACAGGTCTATGTATCTTAGTATTTGGTCTAGGAATATTAGCAGATTCATCACAGAAATAAATAACATGCCCATATAAATCATCATCCAAGAGATCTTTAACCATAGCAATACTAGGTTCAACATTGATTTGCTCAGGAGGTGTATAAGTCCTAGTATTACTCTTACGAACAACAGTCGATGTTTTAGCATGATCCTTTATCCTAACAGGAAAAGGAGGTTTCTCAACATAAGTAGTAGGAACAATAGGATCACTATAGGTGATAGTCTTTTCTTCAACTGTAATAGGTGAAACTACTTTCACTTCAACAGGAGGATTATATTTAAACCACCTCTCTTTAGGGAGATCAACGTGAGTAGCAAAAGATTCATAGAAAGTAGCTACTATCTCAGAGTCAAGTCCATACTTAGCGCTAAATCCACGAAAAGCATCGGTATCCATAAAAGATTTAACACAATCGAACTTAGGTGTCATACGTGACTCCTTACCATCGTCGGAACCCCAATCTTTAGAGTTGCGTTTAATTCTTTCCAATAAGTCCCATTTGAAATCAATAGTCTTCAGCATATAAGAACCAGCACAGGAAGTATCGAGCAGGTTGCGGTCATTAAGAGAAAGCCGAGCATAAAAATTTTGAATAATCATTTCCCGGGAGAGCTCATGATTGGGGCATGAATATAACATTGACTTAAGCCTCCCCCAAGCTTGAGCGATGCTTTCTCCTTCGCGAGGCCAGAAATTATATATGTTATTACGATCACGATGAACAAGATGCATAGGATAGAACTTCTGGTGAAATTCCAACTTCAATCGCTTATAATTCCAAGATCTCGTATTATCACATAGCCTATACCATGTGAATGCATCTCCCTTCAAAGATAAATGGAAGACCTTCCTTTTGACAACATCATCGGGAATACCTGCAAGCTTAAATAATCCACAAACTTCATCCACAAAGATAAGGTGTAAATCGGGATGCAATGTTCCATCTCCTGCAAAAGGATTAGCTAGCAGTTTCTCTATCATACCCGAAGGAATCTCAAAGTACATATTTTCATAAAGTTCAGTAGGTTGTGGAGCAACTCTTTGCTCTTCTTGTCGGGGTGAAGATACCCCGAACAAGCCCCTCAAAGGATTAGTTTCCATAGTGACAAGTAACAGAAAATTTCAGCACACTATATAAATGTTTCCTTACCAAGTTCCACTCACCAAAAGCGCTACACTCCCCGGCAACGGCGCCAGAAAAGAGTTTTGATGACCCACAAGTGTAGGGGATCTAACGTAGTCCTCTCGATAAGTAAGAGTGTCGAACGCAACGAGGAGCAGAAGGAAATGATAAGCGGTTTTCAGTAAGGTTTTCTCTGCAAGCACTGAAATTGTAGGTGATAGATAGTTTTGTGATAAGATAAATAGTAACGAGTAACAAGTAAATAAAGTAAATAAAGTGCAGCAAGGTGGCCCAATCCTTTATGTAGCAAAGGATAAGCCTGGACAATTTCTAATAATGAGAAAGGAGCTCCTGAGGACACATGGGAATTATCGTCAAGCTAGTTTTCATCACGTTCATATGATTCGCGTTCGATACTTTGATAATTTGATATGTGGGTGGACCATTGCTTGGGTACTGCCCTTACTTGGACAATCATCCCACTTATGATTAACCCCTATTGCAAGCATCCGCAACTACAAAAGAAGTATTAAGGTAAACCTAACCACACATTAAACATATGGATCAAAATCAGCCCCTAACGAAGCCACACATAAACTAGGGTTTAAGCTTCTGTCACTCTAGCAACCCATCATCTACTTATTACTTCCCTATGCCTTCCTCTAGGCCCAAATAATGGTGAAGTGTCATGTAGTCGACGTTCACATAACACCACTAGAGGAAAAGACAACATACATCTCATCAAAATATCAAACGAATACCAAATTCACATGACTACTAATAGCAAGAATTCACCCATGTCCTCAGGAACAAACGTAACTACTCACAAAGCATATTCATGTTCATAATCAGAGGGGTAATAATATGCATTAAGGATATGAACATATGATCTTCCACCAAGTAAACCAATTAGCATCAACTACAAGGAGTAATCAACACTACTAGCAACCCACAGGTAGCGATTTGTGGTTTTGATACAAGATTGGATACAAGAGATGAACTAGGGTTTTGAGAGGAGATGGTGCTGGTGAAGATGTTGATGGAGATTGACCCCCTCCCGATGGGAGGATCGTTGGTGATGACGTTGGTGATGATTTCCCCCTCCCGGAGGGAAGAGTCCCCGGCAGAACAGCTCCGCCAGAGCCCTAGATTGGTTCCGCCCAGGTTCCGCCTCGTGGCGGCGGAGTTTCGTCCCGTAAGCTTGCCCACGATTTTTTCCAGGGTAAAAGCTCTCATATAGCAGAAGATGGACACCGGGGGCCCACCAGGGGGCCCAGGAGACAAGGGGCGCGCCCAGTAGGGGGGGGGGGCGCCCCCCACCCTCCTGGACAGGGTGTGGGCCCCCTGGTGTATTTCTTTCGCCCAATAATTCTTATTAAATCCAAAAACACATTTCGTGGAGTTTCATGATTTTTGGAGCAGTGCAGAATAGGTTTCCAATGTTTGCTCCTTTTCCAGCCAGAATTCCAGCTGCCGGCATTCCCCCTCTTCATGGTAAACCTTGTAAAATAAGAGAGAATAGCCATAAGTATTGAGATATAATGTGTAATAACAGCCCATAATGCAATAAATATTGATATAAAAGCATGATGCGAAATGGACGTATCACGTCGGGCTTGGGGAGGAGGCGCCGGAGGCCGGTGTCGGGGCTCGGGGAGCAGGCATGCGGATGGCCGTCATTGGGTCGGCGACGTCAACGGCGGGAGCGGCGGTCTCGGGGAAGCACTAGTAGAAAACCGGCCATTTATCCTGGTTCCAGAGGCCCTTTAGCCCCGGTTCTGCAACCGAGACTAAAGGGTCGGGACTAAAGCCCAAAACCTTTAGTCCCGGTTTGCTTACGAACCGGAACAGAAGGGGCTCCATGTGGTCGCTGCGGGGCGCCCAGGCAGGAGGACCTTTAGTCCCGGTTGGTAATAGCAACCAGGACCAAAAGGCCTCCATGCATCAGTAGCTGGCATGAGCTGGGGTTTTTGTTTTTTTGAAGGGGGGGGGGGGGGGGGTTAGGGGGTTTTTGAGGGTTAATTTAGGGGTTTGATCATATTGTGTTAGCTAGCTAATAGAGAAGTGACCTCTCTTTCATCGTGCTTGGTCGACGCTAGCTACTATACGTATAGAAAGAACTCGACACGCTAGCTAGTAAGCAAATGAAGGAACCATCAATTACCGAAGATCATCATGAACATATATATACAGAGAGAAGGAGACCTCGCTTTCTCTGGGAGATTGGTCGAACAACAGGTTTTCGTATATCTATCCGATGCTACTACATATATGCAATATAACATGTCTTACAATCCCTAACATCTAAAATCGGTTTCAACTTCCACATGGTATTCTCTGGCTTTAGGTATTACGTGACCAAGAAATAATCCCGCCAATTCCTCTTGAATTGCTCGTATGCGATCATGTGGTAGGAGTTCATCCCGCATCTGCCACAACTAATTTAAAGAAGTGGTTCAATACATATATATGAATGAATCTCAACACAATTGTTTTGGGGAATGTGGTAATTTCAAAAATTTCCAACGATCACGCAAGATCTATCTATGTGATGCATAGCAACGAGAGTGGGAGTGTATCTTCATACCCTTGAAGACCGCTAAGCAGAATCGTTACCTGCAGGGGAACGTAGTAATTTCAAAAAAATTCCTACGCACACGCAAGATCATGGTGATGCATAGCAACGAGAGGGGAGAGTGTTGACCACGTACCCTCGTAGACCGACAGCGGAAGCGTTATCACAACGCGGTTGATGTAGTCGTACGTCTTCACGATCCGACCGATCAAGTACCGAACGTACGGCACCTCTGAGTTCTACACACGTTCAGCTCGATGACGTCCCTCGAACTCCGATCCAGCCGAGTGTTGAGGGAGAGTTTCGTCAGCACGACGGCGTGGTGAGGATGATGATGTTCCACCGATGTAGGGCTTCGCCTAAGCTCCGCAACGGTATTATCGAGGTGTAATATGGTGGAGGGGGGCACCGCACACGGCTAAGAGATCTCAAGGATCAATTGTTGTGTCTCTGGGGTGCCCGCCTGCCCCCGTATAAAAAGGAGCAAGGGGGAGGCAGCCGGCCAAGGGGAGAGGCGCGCCATAGGGGGGAGTCCTACTCCCACCGGGAGTAGGACTCCTCCTTTCCTTGTGGGAGTAGGAGAAGGGAAGGGGGAAGGAGAAAGAAGGAAGGGTGCGCCCCCCTTCCATAGTCCAATTCGGACCAGACCATGGGGAGGGGTGCGGCCACCTTTTGAGGCCTTTCTCTCCTTTCCCGTATGGCCCATTAAGGCCCAATACGAATTCCCGTAACTCTCCGGTACTCCGAAAAATACCCGAATCACTCGGAACCTTTCCGAAGTCCAAATATAGTCGTCCAATATATCGATTTTTATGTCTCAACCATTTCGAGACTCCTAGTCATATCCCCGATCTCATCCGGGACTCCGAACTCCTTCGGTACATCGAAACTCAATAAAACTGTCATCGTAACGTTAAGCGTGCGGACCATATGGGTTCGAGAACTATGTAGACATGACCGAGACACGTCTCCGGTCAATAACCAATAGCGGGACCTAGATGCCCATATTGGTTCCGACATATTCTACGAAGATCTTTATCGGTCAGACCGCATAACAACATACGTTGTTCCCTTTGTCACCGGTATGTTACTTGCCCGAGATTTGATCGTCGGTATCTCGATACCTAGTTCAATCTCGTTACCGGCAAGTCTCTTTACTCATTCCGTAACACATCATCCCGCAACTAACTCATTAGTCACAATGCTTGCAAGGCTTGTAGGGATGTGCATTACCGAGTGGGCCCAGAGATACCTCTCCGACAATTGGAGTGACAAATCCTAATCTCGAAATACGCCAACCCAACAAGTACCTTTGGAGACACCTGTAGAGCACCTTTATAATCACCCATTTACGTTGTGACGTTTGGTAGCACACAAAGTGTTCCTCCGGTAAACGGGAGTTGCATAATCTCATAGTCATAGGAACATGTATAAGTCATGAAGAAGCAATAGCAACATACTAAACGATCGGGTGCTAAGCTAACGGAATGGGTCAAGTCAATCACGTCATTCTCCTAATGAGGTGATCCTGTTAATCAAATGACAACTTATGTCTATGGCTAGGAAACATAACCATCTTTGATTAACGAGCTAGTCAAGTAGAGGCTTCCTAGTGACACTCTGTTTGTCTATGTATTCACACATGTATTATGTTTCCGGTTAATACAATTCTAGCATGAATAATAAACATTTATCATGATATAAGGAAATATATAATACTTTATTATTGCCTCTAGGGCATATTTCCTTCAGTCTCCCACTTGCACTAGAGTCAATAATCTAGTTCACATCGTCATGTGATTTAACATCAATAATTCACATCACCATGTGATTAACACCCATAGTTCACATCTCTATGTGACCAACACTCAAAGGGTTTACTAGAGTCAATAATCTAGTTCACATCGCTATGTGATTAACATCCAAAGAGTACTAAGGTGTGATCATGTTTTGATTGTGAGATAATTTTAGTCAACGGGTCTGTCACATTCAGATCCGTAAGGATTTTGCAAATTCCTATGTCTACAATGCTCTGCACGGAGCTACTCTAGCTAATTGCTCCCACTTTCAATATGTATCTAGACCGAGACTTAGAGTCATCTAGATTTAGTGTCAAAACTTGCATCGACGTAACCCTTTACGACGAACCTTTTGTCACTTCCATAATCCAAAAACATTTCCTTATTCCACTAAGGATAATTTTGACCGCTGTCCAGTGATCTACTCCCTTGCCAAAATCAATGTAGGGTATACAATAGATCTGGTACACGGCATGGCATACTTTATAGAACCTATGGCCAAGGCATAGGGAATGACTTTCATTCTCTTTCTATCTTCTGCCGTGGTCGGGCTTTGAGTCTTTACTCAATTTCACACCTTGTAACACAGGCAAGAACTCTTTCTTTGACTGTTCTATTTTGAACTACTTCAAAATCTTGTTAAGGTATGTACTCATTGAAAAACTTAACAACGTCTTCATCTATCTCTATAGATCTTGATGCTCAATATGTAAGCAGCTTCACCGAGGTCTATCTTTGAAAAACTCCTTTCAAACACTCCTTTATGCTTGCAGAATAATTACATTATTTCCGATCAACAATATGTCATTCACATATACTTATCAGAAATGCTGTAGTGCTCCCACTCACTTTCTTGTAAATACAGGCTTCACCGCAAGTCTGTATAAAACTATATCCTTTGATCAACTTATCAAAGCGTATATTCCTACTCCGAGATGCTTGCACCAGTCCATAGATGGATCGCTGGAGCTTGCATATTTTGTTAGCATCTTTAGGATTGACAAAACCTTCTGGTTGCATCATATACAACTCTTCTTTAAGAAATCCATTAAGGGATGCAGTTTTGTTTACCCATTTGCCAGATTTCATAAAATGCGGCAATTGCTAACATGATTCGGACAGACTTATGCATCGCTGCGAGTGAGAAAATCTCATCGTAGTCAACACCTTGAACTTTGTCAAAACCTTTTTCTGACAAGTCTAGCTTTGTAGACAGTAACATTACCATCAGCGTCAGTCTTCTTCTTGAAGATCCATTTATTTTCAATGGCTTGCCGATCATTGGGCAAGTCAACCAAAGTCCATACTTTGTTCTCATACATGGATCCCATCTCAGATTTCATGGCCTCAAGCCATTTTGCGGAATCTGGGCTCACCATCGCTTCTTCATAGTTCGTAGGTTCGTCATGGTGTAGTAACATAACTTCCAGAACAGGATTACCGTACCACTCTGGTGCGGATCTTACTCTGGTTGATCTACGAGATTCAGTAATAACTTGATCTGAAGTTTCATGATCATCATCATTAACTTCCTCACTAATTGGTGTAGGTGTCTCAGAAACAGGTTTCTGTGATGAACTACTTTCCAATAAGGGAGCAGGTATAGTTACCTCATCAAGTTCTACTTTCCTCCCACTCACTTCTTTCAAGAGAAACTCCTTCTCTAGAAAATTTCCGAATTTAGCAACAAAAGTTTTTGCCTTCGGATCTGTGATAGAAGGTATACCCAACAGTCTCCTTTGGGTATCCTATGAAGACACATTTCTTCGATTTGGGTTCGAGCTTATCAGGTTGAAGTTTCTTCACATAAGCATCGCAGCCCCAAACTTTAAGAAACGACAACTTTGGTTTCTTGCCAAACCACAGTTCATAAGGCGTCGTCTCAACGGATTTTGATGGTGCCCTATTTAACGTGAATGCAGCCCTCTCTAAAGCATAACCCCAAAATGATAGCGGTAAATCAGTAAGAGACATCATAGATCGCACCATATCTAGTAAAGTGCGATTACGATGTTCGGACACACCATTATGCTGTGGTGTTCCGGGTGGCGTGAGTTGCGAAAACTATTCCGCATTGTTTCAAATGTAGACCAAACTCGTAACTCAGATATTCTCCTCCACGATCTGATCGTAGAAACTTTATTTTCTTGTTACGATGATTTTCAACTTCACTCTGAAATTCTTTAAACTTTTCAAATGTTTCAGACTTATGTTTCATTAAGTAGATATACCCATATATGCTTAAATCATCTGTGAAGGTGAGAAAATAACGATATCCGCCACGAGCCTCAACATTCATCGGACCACATACATCTGTATGTATGATTTCCAACAAATCTGTTGCTCTCTCCATAGTTCCGGAGAACGGTGTTTTAGTCATCTTGCCCATGAGGCACGGTTCGCAAGCATCAAGTGATTCATAATCAAGTGATTCCAAAATCCCATCAGTATGGAGTTTCTTCATACGCTTTACACCAATATGACCTAAACGGCAGTGCCACAAATAAGTTGCACTATCATTATCAACTCTGCATCTTTTGGTTTCAATATTATGAATATGTGTATCACTACTATCGAGATTCAACAAAAATAGACCAGTCTTCAAGGGTGCATGACCATAAAAGATATTACTCATATAAATAGAACAACCATTATCTCTGATTTAAATGAATAACCGTCTCGAATCAAACAAGATCCAGATATAATGTTCATGCTCAACGCTGGCACCAAATAAGAATTATTTAGGTCTAAAACTAATCCCGAAGGTAGATGTAGAGGTAGCGTGCCGACCGCGATCACATCGACTTTGGAACCATTTCCCACGCGCATCGTCACCTCGTCCTTAGCCAATCTTCGCTTAATCCGTAGCCCCTGTTTCGAGTTGCAAATATTAGCAACAGAACCAGTATCAAATACCCAGGTGCTACTGCGAGCATTAGTAAGGTACACATCAATAACATGTATATCACATATACCTTTGTTCACCTTGCCATCCTTCTTATCCGCCAAATACTTTGGGCAGTTCCGCTTCTAGTGACCAGTCCCTTTGCAGTAGAAGCACTTAGTCTCAGGCTTAGGTACAGACTTGGGCTTCTTCACTTGAGTAGCAACTTGCTTGCCGTTCTTTTGAAGTTCCCCTTCTATCCCTTTGCCCTTTTCTTGAAACTAGTGGTCTTCTCAACCATCAACACTTGATGTTTTTCTTGATTTCTACCTTCGTCGATTTCAGCATCACGAAGAGCTTAGGAATTACTTTCGTCATCCCTTGCATACTATAGTTCATCACGAAGTTCTACTAACTTGGTGATGGTGACTAGAGAATTCTGTCAATCACTATTTTATCTGGAAGATTAACTCCCACTTGATTCAAGCGATTGTAGTACCCAGACAATCTGAGCACATGCTCACTAGTTGAGCGATTCTCCTCCATATTTTAGCTATCGAACTTGTTGGAGACTTCATATCTCTCAACTCGGGTATTTGCTTGAAATATTAACTTCAACTCCTGGAACATCTTATATGTTCCATGACGTTCAAAACGTCTTTGAAGTCCCGATTCTAAGCTGTTAAGCATGGTGCACTAAACTATCAAGTAGTCATCATATTGAGCTAGCCAAACGTTCATAACGTCTGCATCTGCTCCTGCAATAGGTCTGTCACCTAGCGGTGCATCAAGGACATAATTTTTCTGTGCAGCAATGAGGATAATCCTCAGATCACGGATCCAATCCGCATCTTTGCTACTAACTTCTTTCAACATAATTTTTCTCTAGGAACATATCAAAAAATAAACAGGGAAGCAACAACGCGAGCTATTGATCTACAACATAATTTGCAAAATACTATCAGGACTAAGTTCATGATAAATTTAAGTTCAATTAATCATATTACTTAAGAACTCCCACTTAGATAGACATCCCTCTAATCATCTAAGTGATTACGTGATCCAAATAAACTAAACCATGTCCGATCATCACGTGAGATGGAGTAGTTTCAATGGTGAACATCACTATGTTGATCATATCTACTATATGATTCACGCTCGACCTTTCGGTCTCCGTGTTCCGAGGCCATATCTGCATATGCTAGGCTCGTCAAGTTTAACCTGAGTATTTCGCGTGTGCAACTGTTTTGCACCCTTTGTATTTGAACGTAGAACCTATCACACCCGATCATCACGTGGTGTCTCGACACGAAGAACTTTTGCAACGGTGCATACTCAGGGAGAACACTCTTATCTTGAAATTTTAGTGAGAGATCATCTTATAATGCTACCGTCAATCAAAGCAAGATAAGATGCATAAAAGATAAACATCACATGCAATCAATATCAGTGATATGATATGGCCATCATCATCTTGTGCTTGTGATCTCCATCTCCGAGGCACCGTCATGATCACCATCGTCACCGGCTCGACACCTTGATCTCCATCGCAGCATCGTTGTCGTCTCGCCAATTATTGCTTCTATGACTATCGCTACCGCTTAGTGATAAAGTAAAACAATTACATGGCGATTGCATTTCATACAATAAAGCGACAACCATATGGCTCCTGCCAGTTGCCAATAACTCGGTTACAAAACATGATCATCTCATACAACAAATTATATCACATCATGTCTTGACCATATCACATCACAACATGCCCTGCAAAAACAAGTTAGACGTCCTCTACTTTGTTGTTGCAAGTTTTACGTGGCTGCTACGGGCTTAGCAAGAACCGTTCTTACCTACGCATCAAAACCACAACGATAGTTTGTCAAGTTGGTGCTGTTTTAACCTTTGCAAGGACCGGGCGTAGCCACACACGGTTCAACTAAAGTGAGAGAGACAGACACCCGCTAGTCACCTTTAAGCAACGAGTGCTCGCAACGGTGAAACCAGTCTCGCGTAAGCGTACGCGTAATGTCGGTCCGGGCCGCTTCATCTCACAATACCGCTGAACCAAAGTATGACATGCTGGTAAGCAGTATGACTTATATCTCCCACAACTCACTTGTGTTCTACTCGTGCATAGCATCAACGCATAAAACCAGGCTCGGATGCCACTGTTGGGGAACGTAGTAATTTCAAAAATTTCCTACGCACACGCAAGATCATGGTGATGCATAGCAACGAGAGGGGAGAGTGTTGCCCACGTACCCTCATAGACCGACAGCGGAAGCGTTATCACAACGCGGTTGATGTAGTCGTACGTCTTCACGATCCGACCGATCAAGTACCGAACGTACGGCACCTCCGAGTTCTACACACGTTCAGCTCGATGACATCCCTCGAACTCCGATCCAGCCGGGTGTTGAGGGAGAGTTTCGTCAGCACGACGGCGTGGTGACGATGATGATGTTCCACCGACGCAGGGCTTCGCCTAAGCTCCGCAACGGTATTATCGAGGTGTAATATGGTGGAGGGGGCACCGCACACGGCTAAGAGATCTCAAGGATCGATTGTTGTGTCTCTGGGGTGCCCCCCTGCCCCCGTATATAAAGGAGCAAGGGGGAGGCAGCCGGCCAAGGGGAGAGGCGCGCCATAGGGGGGAGTCCTACTCCCACCGGGAGTAGGACTCCTCCTTTCCTTGTGGGAGTAGGAGAAGGGAAGGGGGAGGAGAAAGAAGGAAGGATGCGCCCCCCTTCCCTAGTCCAATTCGGACCAGACCATGGGGAGGGGTGCGGCCACCTTTTGAGGCCTTTCTCTCCTTTCCCGTATGGCCCATTAAGGCCCAATACGAATTCCCGTAACTCTCCGGTACTCCGAAAAATACCCGAATCACTTGGAACCTTTCCGAAGTCCGAATATAGTCGTCCAATATATCGATTTTTACGTCTCGGCCATTTCGAGACTCCTCGTCATATCCCCGATCTTATCCGGGACTCCGAACTCCTTCTGTACATCAAAAATCAATAAAACTGTCATCGTAACGTTAAGCATGCGGACCCTATGGGTTCGAGAACTATGTAGACATGACCGAGACACGTCTCTGGTCAATAACCAATAGCGGGACCTGGATGCCCATATTGGTTCCCACATATTCTACGAAGATCTTTATCGGTCAGACCGCATAACAACATACGTTGTTCCCTTTGTCACCGGTATGTTACTTGCCCGAGATTTGATCGTCGGTATCTCGATACCTAGTTCAATCTCGCTACCGGCAAGTCTCTTTACTCGTTCCGTAACACATCATCCCGCAACTAACTCAGTAGTCACAATGCTTGCAAGGCTTATAGTGATGTGCATTACCGAGTGCGCCCAGAGATACCTCTCCGACAATTGGAGTGACAAATCCTAATCTCGAAATACGCCAACCCAACAAGTACCTTTGGAGACACCTGCAGAGCACCTTTATAATCACCCATTTACGTTGTGACGTTTGGTAGCACACAAAGTGTTCCTCCGGTAAACGGGAGTTGCATAATCTCATAGTCATAGGAACATGTATAGGTCATGAAGAAAGCAATAGCAACATACTAAACGATCGGGTGCTAAGCTAACGGAATGGGTCAAGTCAATCTCGTCATTCTCCTAATGAGGTGATCCCGTTAATCAAATGACAACTTATGTCTATGGCTAGGAAACATAACCATCTTTGATTAACGAGCTAGTCAAGTAGAGGCATACTAGTGACACTCTGTTTGTCTATGTATTCACACATGTATTATGTTTCCGGTTAATACAATTCTAGCATGAATAATAAACATTTATCATGATATAAGGAAATATATAATACTTTATTATTGCCTCTAGGGCATATTACCTTCATTACCAATGCGGTTGATGTAGTCGTACACCTTCAGGATCCGGCCCGATCAAGTACCGAACGTACGGCACCTCCGCGTTCCGCACACGTTCAGCTCGATGACGTCCTCGCCTTCTTGATCCAGCAAGACAGGCGAAGTAGTAGATGAGTTCCGGCAGCACGACGGCAAGATGACGGTGTTGGTAAGAACAATCTCCGTAGGGCTTCGCCTAACCACTACGGAAACTATGAAGGAGGATAAACTAGAGGGGACGGGGGTTGCCGACACACGGCTTGGTGTTTATTGATGTCTCTTTGGTGCTAGCCCTGCCCCTCCATTTATCTGTTGAACCTTGGGGTCGAAACTTGGAGTAAAAGCCTCCACAAAGTCAGTTTCACCCGAAAGGCAAGAGTCCTTCTCGGACTCCAGGGCCAGACGCCAGGGTTCCCGGCATCTGGACCCAGACGCCAGGGACCCTGGCGTCTGGCCCCTGGACTCCGCAAAACTTCCTTTTGCGCTTTCCAAAAACCTTGTAGGCTTTCCCCTTTGGCCCAAATAAAGTGTTCTCGTACCCAAACATTTCGGGAAACATACGGAACCCCTTCCGGTAATTCTGGAACCCTTCCGGAGACCAAACACTATTAACCCATATATCAATCTTTATCTCCGGACCATTCCGGAGTTCCTCGTCATGTCCGTGATCATATCCGGGACTCCGAACAACATTCGGTCACCAACAAACATAACTCATATAATACTATATCATCAGCGAACGTTAAGCGTGCGGACCCTACGGGTTCGAGAACTATGTATACATGACCGAGACACCTCTCTGGTCAATAACCAATAGCGGAACCTGGATGCCCATATTGGCTCCTACATATTCGACGAAGATCTTTATCGGTCGAACCGCATAACAACATACGTTGTTCCCTTTGTCATCGGTATGTAACTTGCCCGAGATTCTATCATCGGTATCATTATACCTAGTTCAATCTCGTTACCGGCAAGTCTCTTTACTCATTCCGTAATACTTCATCTCATAACTAACTCATTAGTCACAATGCTTGCAAGGCTTATAGTGATGAGTATTACCGAGAGGGCCTAGAGATACCTCTCCGACAATCGGAGTGACAAATCCTAATCTCGATCTATGCTAACTCAACAAGTACTGTTTATAATCATCCAGTTATGTTGTGACGTTTGGTGGCACACAAAGTGTTCCTCCGGTAATCTGGAGTCGCATAATCTCATAGTCATAGGAACATGTATAAGTTATGAAGAAAGCAATAGCAGTAAACTAAAACGATCAAGTGCTAAGCTAACGGAATGGGTCAAGTCAATCACATCATTCTCTAATGATGTGATCCCATTCATCAAATGACAACTCATGTCTATGGCTAGGAAACTTAACCATCTTTGATTAATGAGCTAGTCAAGTAGAGGCATACTAGTGACACATTGTTTGTCTATGTATTCACACATGTACTAAGTTTCCGGTTAATACAATTCTAGCATGAATAATAAACATTTATCATGATATAAGGAAATATAAATAACAACTTTATTATTGCCTCTAGGGCATATTTCCTTCAGGCTCCCACTTGCACTAGAGTCAATAATCTAGTTCACATCACCATGTGATTTAACACCAATATTCACATCTGTATGTGATTAACACCCATAGTTCACATCATCATGTGACCAACACCCGAGGGGTTTACTAGAGTCAATAATCTAGTTCACATCGCTATGTGATTAACTCCCAAAGAGTACTAAGGTATGATCATGTTTTGCTCGTGAGAGAAGTTTAGTCAACGGGTCTGTCACATTCAGAGCCGTATGTATTTTGCAAATATTCTATGTCTACAATGCTCTGCATGGAGCTACTCTAGCTAATTGCTCCCACTTTCAATATGTATCCAGATTGAGACTTAGAGTCATCTGGATCGGTGTAAAAGCATGCACCGATGTAACTCTTTACGCCGAACTCTTTTATCACCTCTATAATCGAGAAACATTTCCTTAGGCCTCACTAAGGATATTCTTGACCGCTGTCCAGTGATCTACTCCTATATCAAAATTGTACTCCCTTGCCAAACTCAGAGCCAGGTATACAATAGGTCTGGTACACAGCATAGCATACTTTATAGAACCTATGACTGAGGCCTAGGGAATGACTTTTCATTCTCTTTCTATTTTCTGCCATGGTCGGGTTTTGGGTCTTACTCAACTTCACACCTTGCAACACAGGCAAGAACACCTTCTTTGACTATTCCATTTTGAACTATTCCAAAATCTTATCAAGGTATGTACTCATTGAAAAATCTTATCAAGTGTCTTGATCTATCTCTATAGATCTTGATGCTCAATGTGTAAGCAGCTTCACCGAGGTCTTTCTTTGAAAAGTCCTTTCAAACACTCCTTTATGCTTTTCCAGAAAATTCTACATTATTTCCGATCAACAATATGTCATTCACATACACTTATCAAAAAGGCTGTAGTGCTCCCACTCACTTTCCTGTAAATACATGCTTCACTGCAAGTCTGTATAAAACTATATGCTTTGATCAACTCATCAAAGCGTATATTCCAACTCCGAGATGCTTGCACCAGTCCATAGATGGATCACTGGAGCTTGCACACTTTGTTAGCACCTGTAGGATTGACAAAATCTTCTGGTTGCATCATATACAACTCTTCTTTAATAAATCCATTAAGGAATGTAATTTCGACATCCATTTGCTAGATTTCACAAAATATGGCAATTGCTAACATGATTCAGGTGGATTTAAGCATCGCTACAGTTGAGAAAATTTCATTGTAGTCAACACCTTGAACTTGTCAAAAAGCCTTTTAGGACAAGTCGAGCTTTGTAGATAGTAACACTACTATCAGCGTCCGTCTTCCTCTTGAAGATCCATTTATATTCTATGGCTTGCCGATCATCGGGCAAGTTCACCAAAGTCCACACTTTGTTCTTATATATGGATCCCATCTCAGATTTCATGGCTTCAAGCCACTTCGCGGAATTTGGGCTCATCATCGCTTCCTCATAGTTCATAGGATCATCATGGTCTAGTAACATGACTTCCAGAACAGGATTACCGTACCACTCTGGTGCGGACCATACTCTGGAAGACCTATGAGGTTCTGTAGTAACTTGATCTGAAGTTTCATGATCATCATCATTAGCTACCTCACTAATTGGTGTAGGAATCACTGGAACTAATTTTGGTGATGAACTACTTTCCAATTCGGAAGAAGGTACAATTACCTCATCAAGTTCTACTTTCCTCCCACTCACTTCTTTCGAGAGAAACTCCTTCTCTAGAAAGGATCCATCTTAGCAAGGAATATCTTGCCTTACCCAACAGTTTCCTTTGGGTATTCTATGAAGACGCACTTCTCCGATTTGGGTTCGAGCTTATCAGGTTAAAACTTTTTCACATAAGCATCGCAGCCCCAAACTTTAAGAAACGACAACTTTGGTTTCTTGCCAAACCACAGTTCATAAGGCGTCGTCTCAACGGATTTTGATGGTGCGCTATTTAAAGTGAATGTAGCTGTCTCTAATGCATAACCCCAAAACGATAGTGGTAACCCAGTAAGATACATCATAGATCGCACAATATCCAATAAAGTGTGGTTACGAAGTTCGGACACACCATTATGCTGTGGTGTTCCATCTGGCGGGAGCTGTGAAACTATTCCACATTGTTTTTAAATGAAGGCCAAACTCGTAACTCAAATATTCTCCTCTACGATCAGATTGTAGAAACTTTATTTTCTTGTTACGATGATTCTCCACTTCACTCTGAAATTCTTTGAGGTTTTCAAATGTTTCAGACTTGTGCTTCATTAAGTAGATATACTCATATCTGCTCAAATCATCTGTGAAGGTCAGAAAATAACGATACCCACCACGAGCATCAACACTCATTGCAGCGCATACATTGGTATGTATTATTTCCAGCAAGTCAGTAGGTCGTTCCATTGTTCCGGAGAACAGAGTTTTAGTCATCTTGCCCAAAAGGCATGGTTCGCAAGCATCAAATGATTCATAACCAAGTGATTCCAAAAATCCATCTTTATGGAGTTTCTTCATGCGCTTTACACCGATATGACCCAAATGGCAGTGCCACAAATAAGGTGCACTATCATTATCAACTTGGCATCTTTTGGCATCATTATTATGAATATGTGTATCACTACGACCGAGATTCAACAAACTATTTTCATTGGGTGTATGACCATCGAAAGTTTTATTCATGCAAACAGAACAACAATTATTCTCTGACTTCAAATGAATAACTGTATTGCAATAAACATGATCAAATCATACTCATGCTCAACGCAAACACCAAATAACATTTATTTAGGTTTAACACTAATCCCAAAAGTATAGGGAGTGTGCGATGATGATCATATCAATCTTGGAACCACTTCCAACATACATTGTCACTTCACCCTCAACTAGTCTCGGTTTATTCTGTAAATCCTATTTCGAGTTACTAATTTTTAGCAACTGAACAAGTATCAAATACCCAGGGGCTACTATAAACACTAGTAAGGTACACATCAATAACCATATCAAATATACCATTGTTCACTTTGCCATCCTTCTTATCCACCAAATATTCAGGGTATTTCCGCTTCCAGTGACCACTTCCTCTGAAGTTGAATCACTCAGTTTCAGGCTTTGGTCCAGCTTTGGGCTTCTTCGCGGGAGTGACAACTAGCTTGCCATTCTATTTGAAGTTCCCTTTCTTTCCCTCTGCCCTTTTCTTGAAACTAGTGGTCTTGTCAATCATCAACACTTGATGCTCTTTCTTGATTTCTACCTTCGTCGATTTCAGCATCACGAAGAGCTCGGGAATCGTTTTCGTCATCCCTTGCATACTATAGTTCATCACGAAGTTCTACAAACTTGGTCATGGTGACTAGAGAACTCTGTCAACCACTATCTTATCTGGAAGATTAACTCCCACTTGATTCAAGCGATTGTAGTACCCAGACAATATGAGCACATGCTCACTGCTTGAGCTATTCTCCTCCATCTTTTAGCTATTGAACTTGTAAGAGACTTTATATCTCTCAACTCGGGTATTTGCTTGAAATATTAACTTCAACTCTTGGAACATCTCATATGGTCCATGACGTTCAAAACGTCTTTGAAGTACCGATTCTAAGCCGTAAAGCATGGTGCACTAAACTATCAAGTAGTCATCATATTGAGCTAGCCAAACGTTCATAACGTCTGCATCTGCTCCTGCAATAGGTCTGTCACCTAGCGGTGCATCAAGGACATAATTCTTCTGTGCAGCAATGAGGATAAACCTCAGATCACGGACCCAGTCCGCATCATTGCTACTATCATCTTTCAACTTAGTTTTCTCTAGGAACACATATAAAACATAGGGAAGCAACAACGCGAGCTATTAATCTACAACATTATTTGCAAATTACTATCAGGACTAAGTTTATGATAAATTAAAGTTCAATTAATCATATTACTTAAGAACTCCCACTTTGATAGACATCCCTCTAATCATCTAAGTGATCACGTGATCCAAATCAACTAAACCATGTTCGATCATCACGTGAGATGGAGTAGTTTTCGATGGTGAACACCACTATGTTGATCATATCTACTATATGATTCACGCTCGACCTTTCGGTCTCCAGTGTTCCGAGGCCATATCTGCATATGCTAGGCTCGTCAAGTTTAACCAGAGTATTTCCGCGTGTGCAAAACTGGCTTGCACCCGTTGAATGTGAACATAGAGCTTATCACACCCGATCATCACGTGGTGTCTCGGCACGACGAACTTTGGCAACGGGTGCATACTCAGGGAGAAAACTTATACCTTGAAATTTAGTGAGAGATCGTCTTATAATGCTACCATCAATCAAAGCAGAATAAGATGCATAAAGGATAAACATCACATGCAATCAATATAAGTGATATGATATGGCCATCATCATCGTGTGCCTTTGATCTCCATCTCCAAAGCACCGTCATGATCACCATCGTCACCGGTGCGACACCTTGATCTCCATCGTAGCATCGTTGTCGTCTCGCCAACTATTGCTACCGCTTAGTGATAAAGTAAAGCAATTACATGGCGATTGCATTTCATACAATAAAGCGACAACCATATGGCTCCTGCCAGCTGCCGATAACTCTGTTACAAAACATGATCATCTCATACAATAAAATATAGCATCATGTCTTGACCATATCATATCCCAACATGCCCTGCAAAACCAAGTTAGACGTCCTCTACTTTGTTGTTGCAAGTTTTATGTGGCTGCTACGGGCTAAGCAAGAACCGTTCTTACCTACGCATCAAAAACCACAACGATATATCTTCTAGTATGTGTTGTTTTAACCTTCACAAGGACCGGGCATAAGCACACTCGATTCAACTAAAGTTCGAGAAACTGACACCCGCCAGCCACCTATGTGCGAAGCACATCGGTAGAACCAGTCTCGCGTAAGCGTACGCATAATGTCGGTCCGGGCCGCTCCATCCAACAATACTGCCGAATCAAAGTATGACATGCTGGTAAGCAGTATGACTATTATCGCCCACAACTCACTTGTGTTCTACTCGTGCATATAACATCTACGCATAAACCTGGCTCGAATGCCACTGTTGGGGAACATGGTACTTTCAAAAATTTCCTACGATCACGCAAGATCTATCTATGTGATGCATAGCAATGAGAGGGGGAGTGTATCTTCATACCCTTGAAGATCACTAAATGGAAGTGCTTATCAACGCGGTTGATGTAGTCGTACACCTTCACGATCCGGCCCGATCAAGTACCGAACGTACGGCACCTCCGCGTTCAGCACACGTCCAGCTCGATGACGTCTTCGCCTTCTTGATCCAGCCAAGACGGGCGAAGTAGTAGATGAGTTCCGGCAGCACGACAGCGTGATGACAGTGTTGGTGAAGAACAATCTCCGCAGGGCTTCGCCTAAGTACTACGAAAACTATGACGGAGGATAAACTAGAGGGGACGGGGTTGCCGGCACACGGCTTGGTGTTTCTTGATGTCTCTTTGGTGCTAGCCCTGCCCCTCTATTTATATGTTGAGCCTTGGGGTCGAAACTTGGAGTAAAAGCCTCCACAAAGTCGGTTTCACCCGAAAGGCAAGAGTCCTTCTCGGACCCCAGGGCCAGACGCCAGGGTCCCTGGCGTCTGGAGACCCTGGCGTGTGGCCCCTGGACTCCGCAAAACTTCCTTTTGCGCTTTCCAAAAACCTTGTGGGCTTTCCCCTTTGGCCCAAATAAAGTATTCTCGTACCCAAACATTTCGGGAAACATCCAGAACCCCTTCCGGTGAATTCCGGAACCCTTCCAGAGACCAAACACTATTATCCCATATATCAATCATTATCTCCGGACCATTCCGGAGTTCCTCGTCATGTCCGTGATCATATCCGGGACTCCGAACAACATTCGGTCACCAACATACATAACTCATATAATACTATATCGTCAACGAACGTGTCCGTCAAGCCATTCTAGTTCAGAATGACTAGGAGAAACAAACTCCAGTACCTCATCCATTTCTAGGATTGGGTCAAAGCAGTTGTATTCCACAGATCAAATGCAACCCAGCCTTTGATTCTGTTCTACCCCGGAGTATTGCCCCCTTTATGTCAGGGTTTTCATGAGACTTGCACCAGCTCTTATGAATTCTTGACAGAGTGATACTTCTCGCCATCATTACTCATTCCTCTGTCCCATATTGTTGCAACCGGAGTGCCGACAAGTGAATCATGATGTGTGAAATGCATACTCCCAGCAACTCCGTTGCTTGGTAGTTAAATGGACGATAACCTCATTCCTAGCGTGTTGATTATTGAATCACCACCCTAAGATTGATTGTGCTACCTAGTCCTTATTTCCGGTGCACTCTTCGATCAATGAGTTAGGATTGTGTCAATATCTCGCTCTTTTGATCATATCGTCTTGCCCTGAAAAGCAAGATTATTCTCGAGCTTACTAGCATATTGGTGGTTCGTGATTTTCCGAATATCTTCTCGGAAGTATTACCAGGTTTTCCCCTGACCCTTATGTTGAGTTCGTAATCAAGTTGGTTTATTCCTGTAAACCACCCTTTCTCCAAGAATCCGTGTTGGATACCCCTGAGCTAGTTGGTTAAGCTATACATCAACTTGGAGTGCTGGAAGATAAAAGCTTGTCCGACTTAGTTCATGTTAAGGGATATCTTGTATGTATGTTGAAGAAAGATGATATCCTCATCGATTGGTCCCTGTGGTCAGTTGTTGGACCTATTATCTTATCAAAACTTTGATTTGAGTGTGGGCTATTCTCAAATCAAATCAGAACCAACGATGGTCGTAATGTTGTCTTACTCGTGGTTCCTCCTCGAGCATACTCCATTATATCTTTTGGTCTGACCAATGCTATCACCATGTTCACATAATTGTGGAATTCCATTTATATGGAAACCAGGATGAATTGTTGTTGAGCCCATCAACAACATCCTTATCTTCTCCATAATCTTGTTGAACATTAAGCTAGTATTGGAAACATTTGAAAGCATTTATTCAAGCTAGCTCATGAAGCATATGCATGGATGGAAGAAGTGACTTCCTCTAATTCATGTGCATTTGATGCAAGTTGCCACTGTGAATTCGATAAAGTCAATGTTGCTTCCTTGGAATCATCGCAAGTTAGTCACACATGTGCAGAGTATACTATGGTTTGGTAGATTAATTACCTCCACTCCATATGTATTCCATAGCACACCAAGCCACTGGTTGATTTGTTCAAGGAGAAGAAGCCCCTTCTTAACAGTATACCTTATGCAAGGACTTTGATATCCTCGATGATGGTTCCCCACCTGAACTCGTTAGTGTATTATTATAAGACTACTACAAGGTCATGCTTGTCTGAGACAGCGTGTTCACATATGTGTAGCAGAACCAGCTCGTGTTTTGGAGCTTGCTATCGTAGTTCATTTCCCGAGAATCTCGCAACGTCATCTCGTCGATTTGTGTTGCAAACTTTCATTTTTCCTTCTTGACTTGATGAGTCTGGAATAAAGAATTATGTTCTGATGTCATGCACATTACAAGTGTTGTTATTGCTCTATAGTTTCCCACAGTTATTTTCTGTCTATTATGCTTTGTCTTGAGCAAATATTATTTGAACTGTGTCTCTATCTTGATTTGGCCACTAGAATGATATAGACCATAAAGTGACCATGGTACATAGATATATGTTTGTTTCATGTTGTTATCCTATCCACTTTACTACTGAACTGATTTACCAAAATGAGTTTCATATACAACATGGTAAACCTGTGATGTGTCTGCTTGTTTCTCTTTTAGAATGCAGACAAAATATTGGAGAACAGTACCCCATTATGCAATGGTAAAGGAAGTAATGCAGATAAGGTTCAAAATAGTGAGACATCCCTGTTGGTCTCCAAGAAAGCTGATAAAAACTATCTTGACGACAGTGAGAGAACCCAAAAGTCCTGTCTTGATGATGTAGTGTTCGAGTTACTGGCCACTACTGCTGCCACAAGCTCTTCGAACCCGCTGTCTCAATCAGTTCGTCTTCTTGAGTCTCATCTTCAAGTTGAAAGACATCAATCAGATGTGCTACGATAGGAAGCTGAAGGACTGAGGAAGTCCCTGCAGAATTCAGATGCATACTTTCTGGTGCAATAGCAAGCGCTGGAGGATTTAAGCGCCAAACAAGAGAAAGTTAATAAGCTTGCTAAGCATCTTGCCAGCATTATGGGTACCCAAGATATTGTTTCTTGAGATCTTCTGAAGTGGTTTCAGTTTTGTACTTGTTTTGATGCGGCGTTTATTTGCACTGGTCGCCAACTTTGACAACTAGTGTATATGATATGCTGCTTTGTTCCCTATATTTGCATTGGTAGCAAACTTTGATGCCTAGTGGATGCAATATGTGTAATAGCCGTGATAGCCTAGCGTAAGTTGCTTGCTTATTTATTTCCTTGTTGTCTTGTTTATTTGTTTGCTTGTAGTCAGTGCAGTTCTTTTTCCGCGGTTTGCTAGTGGCGCAATAACCTATTTTTTAAAACTAGGCCACAATAACCATGGGCTACATATATACTGCAGTGACACTGGCCTCCTACGGGCCGTAGAAACAATGGGCCTTCTATGGGCCGTAGACAAAATGGGCCTCCTACGGGCCGTATCATCAATCGGCCTTCTACGGGCCGTATCATCGATTGGCCAAACATGGGCCAATAACAGACCGCATTATGGCCGTAAACAGGCTAGAGTTGGAATCGTCCGTTCATGGGCCGACCATAATGGGCCATAGTTAATCGGTCGTATTTGATGACGCTATGAAAACGGCCCAACGTATTAACGGCCACAAACGGGCCGACTATAACCACGGGCTTAATTTGGCCCACAAGTAGAATATTACAGTTACGGGCCGTAAGTAACCGAATGCTGGAAATGAGCCCAAGAATAAATGGGCCCTGAGAAGGCGGAAAGATAACATGGGCTGGAAACAGCCCAATGGAATAATGGGCTGTTAATGGGTATAAAGTGATACACTATTCACCACAGGCCGTTAATGGGCCAAGAGTTACAAAGGGCCTCATATGGGCCGAAAGATGCCATGGGCGATACATGGGCCGGAAGTTAAAATGGGTTGGAATCATATTGGATGGCCCAGATGACGCAACTGGGCCTAATTCGGATAGGTCGTAACGGGCCCTGGGTTAGCGGGTTGTAAATGGGCTATAGGCGAACAAGCCGTTAACACGCTTTCAGTGGGCCGGCCTGCCACCCTTTGACCAAGTCAAACGGGCCAGCCTTTTCATAGGAATGGGCCTCTGTTGGTCCATGCCACGTGTCGACGTATCATAGGCGCCTTCGGTCCAATGAGTGGATGACCTATGTCCCAACGGTGTGCCGACACGTGTTTCCTCCAGCCAATGATGATTTTACACGTGGAAAATCCCCATTGGTCGGGGCTGTTAACGGGTTATCGGATCCAAAACCGGACCCAATAGCTTAATGGCGAGTCGTTACGGTGGACCCGATAGCACTTCTATGACACGCAATTTATCGTCGTGGAAGTGGAAACTTCCGTGATGATAATTTTGATAATGTCATGGAACACTTCCACGACAGCACAGGTATGACTATCTTGATTCTGTCATAAAATCGTCATGGATGTACATGCATGACAGAAAACGTGACCTACTGTGACAAACACGTATCATCACGAAAGTGTAATTTTTTTGTACTGAACCAATATGGGCATCTAGGTCTCGCTATTGTTTATTGACCGTAGAGGTGTCTCGGTCATGTTTGCATAGTTCTCGAACCCGCAGGGTCTACACACTTAACGTTTGGTGACGGTATAAGTATAGTTGAGTCATTATGGTGGTTACCGAAGGTTGTTCGGAGTCCCCGATGAGATTCGGGACGTGACGAGGAACTCTAGAATGGTCCGGAGGTGAAGATTGATATATTGGACGAAGTTTATTGGAGTCCGGAATTGTTGCGGGGGTACCGGGTGATGACCAGCGTCACCGAAAGCGGTTTTGGGGGGTCCCGGCAAGTGTTGAGGGCCCCATGGGCCAAGGGGAGGGGCAAACCAGCCCACTAAGGGGCTAAGCCCCCCCACATCCCATCTCACATAAGGGTAGGGGGCGCCCCCCTAGGGCTTCCCACCTCCCGACTTGGGGGGCAAGTCACCCTAGGGGAGATCCCATCTGCCCCCCCCCAGGGGAAACCCTATGGGCGCCACCCCCTCCTCTCTTATCCTATATATAGAGAGGTAGAGAGATGGTACGGTAGCCGCACCCCAGAGCACATCTCCACGCCACGGCGCTGCCTCTCCTCTCCCTCGCATCCCTCTTCCTCTCTGTAGTGCTTAGCGAAGCTTTGCTGAGATTCCATACCATCACAGCCACCATGCCGTCGTGCTACCGGAGGATTCGAGCTACTACTTCACCATCGCTCACTGCATACAGGAGGTGAAGGCGTCATCAAGTCGTATGTGTGTGGAACGCGGAGGTGCCGTCCGTACGGCACTTGGATCAGAGTTCGCGGGACGGATTGTCATTGGATCGCGAAGACGTTCGACTACATCAACCGTGTTTCTTAACACTTCTGCTTAGCGATCTACGAGGGTATGTAGATGCAATCTCTCCTCTCGTAGATGTTCATCTCCTAGATTGATCTTGGTGAGCGTAGGAAATTTTTTGTTTCCCATGCAACGTTCCCCAACAGTGGCATCATGAGCTAGGTCATTGCGTAGATGACATCACGAGTAGAACACAAAGGAGTTTGTGGGCGTTGATATTCAGATTGCTTCCTTCCTAGGTCTTTTCTTGATTCGGCGGTATTGTGGGATGAAGCGTCCCGGACCAACCTTACATGTTCACGTACATGAGACCGGTTCCATCGACAGACATGTGACTTTGTTGCATAAACATGGCTGGCGGGTGCCTGTCTCTCCCACCTTAGTTGAATCGGATTCGACAAAGGCGGTCCTTGTAGAAGGTTAAATAGCAATTTGCATATCACCGTTGTGGCTATGCGTAGGTAAGAATCGTTCTTGCTAGATACCCATAGCAGCCACGTAAAACATGCAACAACAATTAGAGGACGTCTAACTTGTTTTTCCAGGGTATGTTGTGATATGATATGGCCAAGACATGATGAGATATATTTGATGTATGATATGATCATGTTTGTAATAGTTTATATCGACTTGCATGTCGATGCATACGGCAACCGGCAGGAGCCATAGGGTTGTCTTTAATTATTGTATGACCTGCGTATCAATCATTAAGCGCTATGTAATGCTTTACTTTATCACAAAGTGGTAGCAATAATAGTAGAAGCATGGTTGGCGTGACAACCCCGATGGCGACACGATGATGGAGATCATGATGATGGAGATCATTGTGTCATGCCAGTGATGATGGAGATCATGCCGGTGCTTTGGAGATGGAGATCAAAAGCACAAGTTGATGGCCATATCATGTCACTTATGATTTGCATGTGATGTTAATCCTTTTATGAATCTTATTTGGTTAGGACGACGGTAGCATTATAAGGTGACCCCTCACTAAAATTTCATGATAAAATTGTGTTCTTCCCAAGTGTGCACCGTTGCGAAAGTTCGTCGTTTCGAAGCACCACGTGATGATCAGGTGAGATAGACTCTGCGTTCACATACAACGGGTGCAAGCAAGTGTTGCACCTGCGGAACACTTGGGTTAAACTTGACGAGCCTAGCATGTACAGACATGGCCTCGGAACACCAGAGACCGAAAGGTCGAACACTAGTCATATAGTAGATATGATCAACATGGAGGTGTTCACCATTGAAATGACCTCATCTCACGAGATGACCTGACTTGTGTTGGTGAATTTGGATCGTGTTACACTCGGACAACCGGAGGGATGTTGATTTGAGTGGGATTTCTTAGGTAATATGATTGATTAAACTCTTTATCATGAACAATAGTCTAAAGTTGCCTTTGCAATTTTATGTTGTATATCAATGGCTCGCGCAGTAGCTCCCCTGAATTTCAATGCATTCCTAGAGAAAACTAAGCTGAAAGATGATGGAAGTAACTTTGTGGACTAGGCCTGTAATCTGAGGATTATCCTCACAGCTTCCCATAAGCCTTATGTCCTTGATGCACCACTTTGTCCGCCACCACCTCCAGCGACTGCGGACGTTGTGAACGCCTGGCAGTCGTGTGTTGATGACTACTCAATAGTTCAATGCGCCATGATGTATGGCTTAGAGCCGGGACTTCAAAGGTGTTTTGAACCTCATGGAGCATATGAGATGTTCCAAGAGTTGAAGTTTATCTTTTAGTAGAATGCCCAGATCAAGAGTAATGAGACCTCCGATAAGTTCTATGCTTGCAAGATGGAGGAGAACGGGTCCGTCAGTGAGCACATACTCAGAATGTCTGGGTACTACAACCGTCTAGCTGAATTGGGAATTGAGCTCCCGCCAGAGGCTATCACTGACAGAGTTCTTCAATCACTACCACCGAGCTACAAGAGCTTTGTGTTGAACTATAGCATGCAAGGGATGAACAAGTCAGTCTCCGAGCTGTTCGCGATGCTAAAAGTCGCTGAGTCAGACATCCAGAAGGAGCATCAAGTGTTGATGGTGAATAAAACCACTAGTTTCAAGGAGAGGGAGGGAAAGAAGGGAAACTTCAAGAAGGGTGACAAAACAGTTGCTTCTCCCATGAAGAAACCCAAGGCTGGACCCAAGCCAGAAACTGAGTGCTTCTATTGCAAGGGAACTGGCCACTGGAAGCAGAACTACCCCATGTATCTGGCCGACAAGAAGGGGGCCAACGTCATCAAAGGTATATATGATATACATGTTATTGATGCGTACCTTACCAACTCTCATTGTAGTGCCTGGGTATTTCATATTGGTTTGGTTGCTCACATTTGCAACTCAAAGCAGGAACTACGGAAGAGATGGAGGTTGGCAAAGGACGAAGTGACGATGCGTGTGGGAAGTGTTTCCAAGGTTTATGTGATCGCCATCGGCACACTCTCTCTTTGATTAGCATCGGGATTAGTAATGAACCTGAGTAATTGTTATTTACTGCCTGCATTGAGCATGAACACTATATCTGGTTCTTGTTTAATGTGAGACGGGTACTTATTTAAATCAGAGAATAATGGTTGTTCTATTTATAAGGGTAATATCTTTTATGGTCATGCACCAATTGTAAAGGCTTTATACTTATTGAATCTCGATAGTGATGATGCACATGTTCATAACATTGATGCCAAAAGATGTAGAATTAATTATGATAATAACACTTTCTTGTGGCACTGCCGCTTAGGTCATACTGGTGTAAAGCGCATGAAGAAACTCCATGCTGATGGACTTTTGGAGTCACTTGATTTTGAATCACTTGACACATGCGAACCATGCCTCATGGGCAAGATGACTAAGATCCCATTTTCCGGAACAATGGAACGGGCAAGTGACTTGTTGGAAATCATACATACTGATGTGTGCGGTCCAATGAGCGTTGACGCGCGTGGTGGATATCATTTCTTTCTCACCTTCACCAATGACTTGAGTAGATATAGGTATATTTACTTAATGAAGCATAAGTCTGAAACGTTTGCAAAGTTCAAGCAATTTCAGAGTGAAGTTGAGAATCATCGTAACAAGAAGATTAAATTCCTACGATCCGATCGAGGGGGGAATATCTGAGTTATGAGTGTGGCAATCACTTAAGACAACGTGGAATCGTTTCATAGTTGATGCCACCTGGAACACCATAGCATAATGGTGTGTCTAAACGTCGTAATCGTACCTTATTGGATATGGTGGGTTCTACGATGTCTCTTGCTAATATGCCACTATCATTTTAGGTTATGCATTAGAGACAGCTGCATTCACTTTAAATAGCGCAACATCTAAGTCCGTGGAGATGACATTATATGAACTGTGGTTTGGCAAGAAACCTAAGTTGTCGTTTCTTAAGGTTTGGGGCGGCGATGGTTATGTCAAAAGGCTTCAGCCGGAAAATCTCGAACCCAAAGCAGACAAATGTCTCTTCATAGGGTACCCAAAAGAGACTGTTAGGTATAGCTTCTATCTCAGATCCGAAGGCGATGTGTTTGTCGCTAAGAATGGGTCCTTTCTCGAGAAAGAGTTTCTCTCGAAAGAATTGAGTGGGAGGAAAATAGAACTTGATGAGGTTGTTGAACCTTTACTTCAACCAGTGAGTAGTGCAGCGCAGAAAGATGTTTCTGTGACACCTACGTCAGTTGAAGAGGAAGCTAATGATGGTGATCATGAACTTTCGGATCAAGTTACTATTGAACCTCGTAGGTCGACAAGGATACATACTGCTCCTGAGTGGTACGGTAACCCTGTCTTGGAGGTCATGTTGTTGGAGAGCAACAGCAATGAACCTACGAGCTATGGAGAAGCGATGGTGGGCCTGGATTCCAACAAATGGTTTCCTTAACGGTTTCCTTAAGGAAGAGTTGTATATGATGCAACCAGAAGGTATTGTCGATCCAGAGAATGCTAACAAAGTATGCAAGCTCCAGCAATCCATTGATGGACTAGTGCCAGCATCTCGGAGTTGGAATCTTCGGTTTGATGAGGTGATAAAAGCGTTTGGGTTTATACAAGTTTATGGAGAAGCTTGTATTTACAAGAAAGTGAGTGGGAGCTCTATAGCATCTCTGGTGTTATATGTGGATGACATATTGCTGATTGGAAACAATATAGTACTTTTGGAAAATGTGAAGGAATATTTGAACAAGAGTTTTTCAATGAAGGACGTAGGAGAAGCTGCTTTCATATTAGGCATCAAGATCTATAGAGATAGATCAAGACGCTTGATAGGACTTTCACAAAGCACATACCTTGATAAGATTTTGAAGAAGTTCAAAATGGATCAGTCCAAGAAGGGGTTCTTGCCTGTTTTCCAAGGTGTGAAGTTGAGTCAGACTCAATGCCAGGCGACTACAGAGGATAGAGAAAAGATGAGTGGCATCTGCTATGCCTCTGCCATAGGCTCAATCATGTATGCAATGTTGTGCACAAGACCGGATGTCAGCCTTGCCATAAGTATGGCCGGAAGGTTTCCAAGTAATCCAGGAATGGATCACTGGACAGCGGTGAAGAATATCCTTACACTACTGGAATCAGCTTCTTTGCCGTCCGCCATGGCAGACGGCAAAGGCATGGATCACGGACGGCAAACTTCTTTGTCGTCTGCCAGCAAACGGCAAACTGTCCGTCTGAACAGGTGCCAGCAAAGGCCTTCTTTGCCGTCCGCTTCCTAGAAACGAACGGCAAAGGATTGTGTCGTCCGCCATCTGAGGCCAGCAGACGGCAAAGACAACGGACGGCAGTGGGGTTGCGTCAGAGCCGTTAGGGGGTTAATGGCGCTCTTTGTCGTCCGCCAGCAGATGGCACAGAGTCGAACCTCTTTGCCGTCTGCTGACGGACGGCAAAGAGCTCAGTTAGGCCAGCACTGGGAAGCAGCCACGTGTCCTCTTTGCCGTCCGCTAGCGGACAACAAAGAGGCTATATATCCCCTGTTTTTATTTATATCCATTTAATTTCACTAGAATTCACACACAAATATACATTTATATTTTTTCACAAGCACATCAGACATATGATGTATCCAAAACATAGCTCCATCCATGACAACATACATACATAAGAAACACAGTTTCATCCATACATCTTACACTAATATCACAATGTTCATCCAACACATTGTTCCATGCATCCATATAACAAGTTCCACATTATTCTTTGATACAAACGAAAAGAAGAACAGAGAAACAGGCACTCCATCCATGCAAGCTTCCATTTAGTGAATTAAATCTGCAAAATGGGACAAGAAAGTTAGAAGAATAAGAAGAAGAAAACTATAAGAAGAAGAAGAAGAAGAAGGAGGAGGAGAATAAGACTAGAAGTCTTCTTCAGAAGAACGAGAAGAAGACTAGAAGTATTCTTCTTCTTCTTCTTCTTTTCTTCCTATTCCTTCTTTTCTTCCTCTTCCTTGATTTTCTTCATCTTATTATGTCATTTGTGGACTAAATAGGCTAAATTATGTCATAAATGGACTAAATAGGCTAAATAAGAAGAAAAATGCCATCTTTGAGGTAACGTAGCAAATTATGCCATTTTTGACCTAACTAAGCTTATTGTGTCATTTTAGAGGACAACAAGCTAAGTATATGACAAAAAAACAAGCTAAGTATATGACATTTATGAGGTTAGCAAGGTTACGATGCCATTTACGAATAAAAACAAGTAAGAGGAGGAAAATAAGAAGAAGAAGAAGAAGAAGAAGAAGAAGAAGGAGAAGAAGACTAGAAGAAGTCTACTTCAAGTCTACTTCTTCTTCTTCTTCTTCTTCTTCTTATTCATTTCTTCCTATTCATTCTTTTCTTCCTCTTCCTTGATTTTCTTCATCTTATTATCTCATTTGTGGACTAAATAGGCTAAATTATGTCATAAATGGACTAAATATGCTAAATAAGAAGAAAAATGCCATTTTTTAGCTAACGTAGCAAATTATGCCATTTTTGACCTGACTAAGCTTATTGTGTCATTTTAGAGGACAACAAGCTAAGTATATGACATTTATGAGGTTAGCAAGGTTATGATGCCATTTACGAATAAAAACAAGTTTTCTTCTTCTTCTTCTTCTTCTTCTTCTTCTTCTTCTAGTTTTCTTCTTCTTCTTCTTCTTCTAGTCTTCTTCTCCTTCTTCTTCTTCTTCTTCTTCTTCTTCTTCTTCTTTTTCTTCTTCTTTTCTTCCTATTCCTTCTTTCCTTCATCTTCCTTGATTTTCTTCATCTTATTATGTCATTTATGGACTAAATAGGCTAAATTATGTCATAAATGGACTAAACAGGCTAAATAAAAAGAAAAATACCGTTATCACGGAGGTGTAGGAATGGTCGGGGCTGCGCCAGTGGCAGACGGAGGTGAAGGACCGGCTGGGGTTCCGGCATTGGCAGACGCGGAAGGATTGGTTGATGCTTGTTGGGAGCCATGCTGAACCAAAGATCATTTCCAATAATGTCTCGTTAGCATGATGCAAACTGAAATGTGAATAGTAGTAACTAAGTACCATTCAAATCAAACTCACCGTTGTCGCCGGAGCAATCTGGGGCATCGGCGGAGGGGCCTGACCATTTTTCTCGCACATGGTCTGCACATTTGGTTCTCACGAGTCAGTCATATTAGTTAGTAATGCGAACATTACGTGCATGATTGGCCTAATATGCACGAGAAACGTACCACGATGAGCTCGTATAGGGCCCGGTGAGACGCCTCGTTCCGGTTCCTCTCCTCCTCCAACAGCTTAGCCGTCCTCTCCTCCCTCTCCCTTTCCGCCGCCTCCCTTTTTGCCTCCTCCAAAAGCGCCTGGGTCTTCAATCTCTCTCAACCGCTGCCTGCAACACAACACTCCTCATTAGGATTGAAATCATCGACGGACGCACACACAATGTAATGGAGGAAAGGTGAGAGAGTCCATATAACTAACCGCCATGGCGAGTTCCGCGGGCCGTGCACGAGGCGTTATCTCAGGATCAGAGCTACTCAGGCGCTTCTTGATCTGCGGGAGAGTCTTAGGACAACGTATCAGTCCATCACCAATGGCTTGAGAGCCATGGGACCTCCCGCCACCAGATATCATCACCAGCTCTATATCAAAAGGATCCTGGCTCGGGTTAAAGTCCTCCCCTTTCCTCGCCTTCCCCTCGTATCTTAACTTCACAAGCTTGTGGTGGGAGGAGATGTTGGTGAAGCTCTCCGGATGATCTAGGTCAGACTCCGTGAATGGCTTGGCGTTCTTGTACATGGCCATATGGGCCATGCCATAGAGGTCGAACAGACTTGGTACAGGCTTTTTGTGGTAGTGCGCCTGAGAGAGAGGAACAAAATATTAGTTAAGGGCTCAAGCTAGCATGACGAATGATATTGCTATGTAAATAGGTCATTTTGGAGCTAAGAAAGGTTATTATGTCATTTTCGAGAAAAATAAGCCCCCAGGCAAGATTGGAACGAATTCGGACACCAAACACATGTCGCGTCATGACCAGGCAGTGTTTTAGGCTTTTTTCGCCGAGAAAACCCTAGGTAATAAGTACGGTGTCAGAATCTGATAAAAAATTGCACGCAAGATGCCCGTGGTGATATTAGAGGTGAATAATCATATAGATGGATTTTTTTCATTGTTAAAAAACATTGGACGTTATTGGTCAAAAAGAACTATAAGAATAGACTGATGGATTTTTTCCGTCCTTAAAAAACATGGGTGATTATTGCTCTCTTTTTGAATAATATGCAAGATCCTTATGAACCTTCGCAAGCTCTGAGAAGGAGAAGACTCATATCAATCCTGCATATGCTCCAAATAGAGTCCAACAAACACAGACGTTTGTTCATGTTCAAAGAGAAAATTATATAAAGGAGTCAATAGCGAGCCGGCTGAGCGATGTGGTACTAAACTACATGCGACGGGATTAAAACAAGCTTCGTGGGCCGCCAGGCGCATGTTGTACGGGGCGCGGCCCAAGGAGCCCATGGTGACGTGATCACATGTATAACGGCGTACGTGCCTGCATGGGCATGGGAAATTACGCCGCCATTACCGCCCCACGGCCACCTAACCCCGCCGCCTGCACGCATGCCCCCCCCCCCCCCCCCCCATCCCACTATCATAACGCCGTCACCGTGGCAACTCCCATCGGTGGCGGCCTCGACATCAACGCGCGCGCCCTGGATCTTCAACCGCACGTGGCTGCCTCCGCAAACACGCCGGCACCCAGAACCCTAGGGCGGGCCGTCAGCCACCGCGATGATGTCGGTAGAGGGCAGCTGCCACGACTCTCACCCACTGTCATTGACATAGCAAACGGAGGTTGCCGGTGCACGTCATGTCTCCAGAAGGTATACTCGTATCCCACTTGTATTTTTTTCAAGTCTCGTAGCTAGTCTAAAATTGATCCTTTTAATTAGAATGGAAGACTACGAAGATGTGTACTGTTCAGTTAAGAAGTGGTGCGAGTTGGTGGGAAAATTCACTCCTAGACAGCGCATGAGGCACACCTGGCACCTATTTGGACAGTATGTTGAGAATTGCTCTGGTGGCAATGCGGAAACATTTATTGCAATTTAGGATAACAACGTTCGATGCTAGCACAAAGCGATTTATTGTTTGGCCCCAGAGCGACGGCATCATTATTGTGCTTCATGAAGATGTTTATCACATATTCGGCCTACGTAACGAGGGTGATGATGTGATACGTCCATTTTGCATCATGTTTTCCTACAGTTATTTATGTTGTTTTATTGTATAATAATGCTTTTTGGAGTAACTAGCAGAGTGGCCCGCCCGATGTGCGGGCTAGAATTTTATAATTTTTCAGAGAACACCGTGTGTGAGGGCTCGATCTTTAATTTATTCAAAGTTAAAAGAATATGCAAAAGAAATTAATTTTTTTTCTACATGTTCACATTTTGGGAGGAAATAATACATACGTATAACCACAACTATTATTATTATGCTACTTTGTTAGAATAATGATTAATTATAGTGTTCCCATAAGTACCAAATTATACATATGTATATCTACACATAATATTGCATTGCTGGATAGAAAGAAACTTTAATCCACAAGCTAGCTGATAGTTTTCATGTGATGTTAGATATATATATATATATATGGATGTTAGCATTTAAGTTTACAATAGCTTTATTGTCTGGTCAACTTGACTAATGGAAAAATGTTGTTCAAATTCTTCTTGAAGTAAAATAGAAATGAATTCATCCTTGGTAACACCGAAAAATGTCGACTTCACCATGAGTTTGGGTACCCATGGATATCCAACCCGCTTAATAAGGGTACGTTTAAGATTTTCTTGACCATGAGTTACTCTGTCAATATTATGGCAGACTAGTCATTGGAGATACTCCTCCCTACGTAAAGAAATATATAAGAGTTCTTATATCACTACTTTAGTGATATAAGCGCTCTTATATATCTTTACGGAGGTAGTATATGACATTTAGAGTCCCTCCAAAATGTTATTGTCATTGTACAAATAAATCACAGAGGTTATGTTTTATGTCATATATGTGTTTAAGCATCTTTGATTCCACATGACATGTATTATTTGAACATGTTTAGATGACCTAAAAAGAAAATTGATGCAAACAAATAGATAGATACAAACACACACACACACACACACACACACAGTGAACTATATGCATAGATTTCATAATTCCTAACACTACGAAGAATTAAATCTCTTGAAAATTATATATCATACCTAAATGTTGTATAATGCAGTCCCATCTCTTACTGCAACCGTGCACTCACATCAAATATTTAACACAGAAGAAAGAATTCAGCATATGTAACATATCGAAGCAAATGGCATTAAATGTTTTTTTAAAGGAGGGCACCCCTGGCCCTCCGCATTAGAATGATGCATGCAGCCATGTTGTTAAGAAAATGGTCCAAATGGTTTGTGATTCAGTACAATCTCTCAAAGAGAGGGAATGTATGAAACATAATAATTGCCACAACCGGCAAAAACAGGTCGAGATGACTAAACACCTAGCCTATTATTGGACTGCCACCCAAACCGGTTGTATGTATCCCGTCCTACCATCTCCCAATGGTTGCACCCAATATCCATATGTTCCTTGGTTACCGCATGACTGAGTGACGACCACATACGATCCAAGCAGCGACTCTATATGTAACATGCAAAAAGTGTATAAGAGTTTGTTTGTTAAAGACCATGTCATTTATGCAATTCTATATAGCCCAAAGTAATGCACATAGTCCTATTCAAATTTTTCGCACAATATTTGGCTCCACAACATTTAGGCACGTCCCAAATAATGTGTTAATACTATTTGGCGGGCTGACATTAAAGGCTACATGAATCATACACCATAAAAGCTTGGCGAGGGGACATTTGAGAAAGAGGTGTTTGATAGTTTCATCTTGGTCAACAAACCATTTGTACTGTTTTCCTGATAATATGTTATTCGATGGAATTGAAGCTAGGAACCCTAATTGCGAATGTAACACTTCAGCATGTGATTTTCCATTTATACGTTATATATAGTTTTTTCTAATAAAGTTTGGTGTTATATAAATAGAACTTGATACGATGGCATGTCCATTGAAAAATAAATATGTCTTCATTAAATAATGTATTATATACTCTACAAATACAAAAACATGTATTTTTTAGTTGGACTTTTTCCATACCAACTTAAAATGTATTAATCTTGGTATAATAATGTATTCATACTTGCAAAAAATAGTGGAAGGATCTGCTTATGGATGCCGGCTGAGATAAAAAGAAATTTCTTAGTTGACTTTACAAATTTGTTCATACATAGCCAAAAAATATGTTCACCTCCATGCATTAATTTATGCATCTAGTGCAAACAAATTATAGACAAATTTCTTATATAGTTACAAAAGCGGGAATGTTATATGAATATAATGCTGGATGGACAACTATCGAAGTCTCAGGTATGTTGTACTTAGGAAGAGTTGTACTATTTTCCATTAGGGTGTTAAGGTATGATGTCCACTTGTTTCTTTGGTTCCACTGTATGGTGTGGTAGTTCATAGGAAATTACCATTCGATTTGCTTACCTCCCTGGCGCCTGCGAGCTGACTCATATATATATGTTTACTCATTATAAGTGTAAAAAGCGAAATATGTCTCTATATTAGTCTATATTGTGCAGAGACCAGACTTGCATGCCCACAATAAGTTGCTTATGGATCGCGTAGTGATGCAGCTAGGACGTTGATGCTTCTCAGATGCTTACGTCCTTCAGAAGCCCATGTACTACATGGAATGGTTGATAGTAGAGATTTTACTACTTTGGATAGAACTTACACGATCCTCTTAGCAGTTATTTACAAGGCGAACAATAAATGCCTCCTCACTCTTCTTACGTACACATGTTCAAGCCAGCAACCGCTTATGAAAATTTCAAACATGCAAGAAGGCATTACAAGATGTACGTGCCAGTTCATCTTAGCTGTATACCAGGGGCAATCCACGCTCCAATCTTGCACCTTGCCGAGGTCTGCTTCTTCCACGCGGCTCAAGTGCGAGGATAGCATCTTGCAGATTGGCAAACAATGCTCGCCATGCTTGCTGAGGTCTTCATTGTCATCGCATCGTCCGCCGACACCGCCCGAGAGATCATATGAAGACGCATGATGCAGGTTTCGTGCCCGGAATACAACCGTGCGTCGGATGATGGTAGATAGATAAGGCTCTGTGTTTGCATGCTAGGGCGCCTTGTGGCGGCAGCTCCACAAGCTGTCCTCCGTGGAGGTTCTTTGTCCCGACGCATCAGGTCTTCCACTACGTGCGGAGTCGTCATCCTCCAGCGAATCCGTGAATGTCAGCGAGTCGGCAAGGGGATCACCACATCCGTTGGGAACTCGTTGATGCCACCCTCGCTGAACCACACGCCATGCTGCTCAAGCACCTGTAGATTGGCGAGGTCTGCAATGTCATGGCATCGTTCACCCACGCCGCCTGAGAAATCATATGAAGACGCATGATGCCAGTTTCGTCCCTGGAACACAACCGTGTGGCTGCTGATGATACATAGATAGGGGTTTGCGTTTGCCTGGTAGGGCGCCCTGTGGCGGCAGCTCCAAAAGCTGTCCTTCGTGGAGGTTCTCTGACCCGACACCTCCGGCCGTTCCACTACGTGCGGAGCCGTCGTCCTCTAGCGAATCCGTAAACATCAGTGAGGCGGCGAGGTGATCACCACGTTCATTGGGAACTCGATGATGCCGCCCTCGCTGGACCAAAAGATTTTAGATGCAATTCTCTAGTTTCTTTATGATGGGGCAGACCAATATCTAGTTACTTGGGCTGTAGGGATAGACACTCTTCCGTAGGAGACCTTTCGAAAGCGAGTTTGAGTTCTTATGAGAGCGACCTGAGGGATGGCACGACTCATGGTCCATCAGGACAATGCTATATACTCCTATATGTGACCCGTGATGGATGAAGCTAAAGATCCTTGCTTAGGCAAGCTATAATGGCCAGGGCTGAACGGCAGCGGCAGCAGCAGCGTGAGGAGGAAAATAATGCAGGAAGTCAGGGTAGATGGAATATCAAAGGGATTTTTTTCTCAGCCCACGCCATACATGTAGCTTCGTTTTTTTCCCCAAGAAAGTTCAATGCACCCACGTCTTGCATGTAGCTTTTCTTAGGGAAGTCCTATGCATGTCACGTCACCTGTGTATGTTTTACGTATGTGATATTTTCTTTTTTTGCGTATGTGATATTATAAAGCTACGCAGGACTCATGGTCCATCAGGACAATGCTATATATATGTTACACATAACTTTTTTTATGGAATATGGCACGACTGATGGTCCGTTAGCCTATAAAAAGTAATTGATATGTTGCAAAAAAAAAAATTGCATGGAATATGTTACACATATCTAACTGTTACTCCCTCCGTTCCTAAATATAAGTCTTTGTAGAGATTTCACTAGGTGGACTACATACAGAGCATAATGGACGAATCTACACTTAAAATGCATCTATATACATCCGTATGTGGTTCATAATGAAATCTCTACAAAGACTTATATTTAGGAACGGAGGGAGTATATAATTATAATTTTAAAAGACCCACCAGATCAAGGGCCAGTATTTTCTAATTAACGTAGAATTTTCTAGGCTAATTATCTTGCCTCTAATTAACCCATCAACTACTTTTTATATATAAATAGATTCTAATGCTTTTTCTCTCATAATATGCAAGATATGCACCAACGGGGAGAATTCTGGCAGCTGGAAATCTGGACCTGAAAAAGCTACGTCAAGCTACCTATTCTGCACAACTCCAAATGAGCTGAAACTCCCCGAGGATTTCTTTATGGAATATTTAAGGAATATTGGAGCAAATAAGGACCAGAGGAGGGCCACCAGGTGGACACAACCCACCTAGGCGCGCCAGGAGGCCCAGGCGCGCCCTGGTGGGTGCTGCCCTCCTCGGCCCACCTCCGGTGCCCATCTTCTGGTATATAAGTCAGTTTGACCTAAAAAAAATAAGGAGAGGACATTCGTGACGAAGCGCCCCCGCCTCGTGGCGGAACTTGGGCAGGAGCACTTTTGCCCTGTGGCGGAGCGATTCCGCCTGGGGAACTTCCCTCCGGAGGGGAAAATCATCGTCATCATCATCACCAACAACTCTCCCATCTTGGGGAGGGCTATCTTCGTCAACATCTTCACAGCACCAACTCCTCTCAAACCCTAGTTCATCTCTTGCATTGAATCTTTGTATCAAAACTTTGGTGCCCGTGGGTGACTCCTAGTGTTTATTACATCCTGTAGTTGATTACTTATGGTTTATTTGGTGGAAGATTATATGTTCATATCCATTATGCTATTCAATACCCCTCTGATATTGGGCATGTTTATCATTTGTGAGTAGTTACTTTCATTCTTGAGGTCACGGGAGAAATCATGTTGCAAGAATTATGTGAACTTGATATGTGTTCGATATTTTGATGGTATGTATGTTGCCATTCTCTTAGTGGTGTCATGTGAACGTCGACTACAAGAAACTTCACCATATTTGGGCCTAACGGAATGCATTGTGGAGTAGTTATTATATGGTGGGTTGTGAGAGTGACAGAAGCTTAAACCCCAATTTATGCGCTATTCCGTAAGGGACCGATTGGATCCAAAAGTTTAATGCTATGGTTAGAATTTATTCTTAATACGTTTCTCGTAATTGCGGATGCTTGCGAGAGGGTTAATCATAAGTAGGAGGTTTGTTCAAGTAAGAACAGCACCTAAGCACCGGTCCACCCACATATCAAATTATCAAAGTACCGAACACACATTAAGCAACATGATGAAAGTGACTAGATGAAATTCCCATGTACACTCAAGAACACTTTGCTTATCATAAGAAACTGTTTTGGCCTGGCCTTTGCCTCAAAAGGATTGGGCTACCTTGCTGAACTTTTATTACTACTAATGTTACTTGCTCACTACAAATTATCTTGCTACCAAACTACTTCGCTACTTACAATTTTAGCACTTGCAGACATTACCTTGCTGAAAACCACTTGTCATTTCCTTCTGCTCCTCGTTGGGTTTGATACTCTTACTTAACGAAAAGAGCTACAATTGACCCCATACACTTGTGGGTCATCAAGGCTATTTTTTAGCCCCGTTGCCAGGGTGTGAAGCGCTCTTGGTAAGTGGGAATTGGTAAGGAAACATTATTACTACGTGCTGAAAATTATTGTCACTTGCTACTATGGAAAACAATCCTTTGAGGGGTTTGTTCTGGGTATCTTCACCCCGACCGGAACCACAATTAGTTACCCCTCAACCTCCTGCACCTACTGAAAATATTGAATATGAAATTCCTTCGGGTATGTTAGAGCAACTGCTAGCTAATCCTTATGCAGGAGATTGAACCGAACATCCTGATATGCACTTGATATATGTGGATGAAATTCGCGGATTGTCTAAGCTTGCAGGTTTGCCCGGAGATGAAGCTAAGAAGAAGGTTTTCCCTTTATCTTTGAAGGGAAAAGCATTGACATGGTATAGGCTATGCGATGATATTGGATCTTGGAACTGGAACCGTTTGAAATTGGAATTTCATCAGAAATTTTATCCTATGCATCTAGTTCATCGTGATCGGAATTATATATATATAATTTTTGGCCTCGTGAAGGAGAAAGTATCGCTCTAGCTTGGGGGGAGGCTTAAGTCAATGTTATATTCATGCCCCAATCATGAGCTCTCGAGAGAAATTATTATACAGAATTTTTATGCTCGGCTTTCTCGTAATGATCAATCCATGCTCGATACTTCTTGTACTGGTTCTTTTATGAAGAAGACTATTGAATTCCGGTGAAGAGTTAGGTATTTAACCTAAGTTTGATTGTGTTAAATCTTTTATGAATACCGATGCCTTTCAAAAGTTTAGCACTAAATATGGACTTGACTCTGAGATAGTAGCTTCGTTTTGTGAATCTTTTGCTACTCATGTTGATCTCCCTAAGGAGAAGTGGTTTAAATATCACCCACCAATTAAAGAAGAAGTTAAAGAACTGGTAAAGGCTAAAGAAGAAACTATTATCTACAATGTTGATCCAATGGTTCCCACTGCTTATACTGAAAAACCACGCTTTCCAGTTAGGATGAAGGAACATGCTAAAGCTTCAGCCGTGGTTAACAAAAGTTATGTTAGAACACCCAAACTTTCTGAACAAATCAAGGTTCAACCTAGTGTTGCTATGGTTAAAGATCTCTTAGTGGATAATATTGATGGGCTTGTTATTTACTTCTGTGGTGAAGCTTCTACAATTGCCAAACCTGAGGGCAAAGATAAACATAGACCAGTTGCTAGCATGCCTGTTGTCTCAGTTAAGATAGGAGATCACTGTTATCATGGGTTATGTGACCTAGGTGCTAGTGTGAGTGCTATTCCTTTCTCATTATATGAATAAATTAAAGATGAAATAGCACCTGCTGAAGTAGAATACATAGATGATACTATTAAACTTGCTAATAGAGATACTATATCACCAATTGGGATTCTTAGAGATGTTGAAGTCTTGTGTGGGAAGGTAAAATACCCTACTGATTTTCTTGTTCTTACCACCCCACAAGATGAATTTTGTCCCATTATATTTGGTAGACCTTTCTTGAACACCGTCAATGCTAAAATAGTTTGTGAGAAACAAACTGTCGGTGTTAGCTTTGGTGATGAATCTCATGGTTTGATTTTTCCAAGTTTAGTAAACAACCTCATAAGAAAGATTTGCCTAGTAAGGATGAAATTATTGGTCTTGCTTCTATTGTTGTGCCTCCTACTGATCCTTTGGAACAATATTTGCTAGACCATGAAAATGATTTGCGTATGCTTGAGAGAAATGAAATGGATAAAATCTTTTTCGAACAACAACCTCTGCTTAAACACAATTTTCCTATTGAAACTCTAGGAGGTCCTCCTCCACCTAAAGGTGATCCTGTGTTTGAACTAAAACAATTGCCAAACACTTTGAAATATGCTTATCTTGATGTAAAGAAGATATATCCTGTTATTATTAGTGCTAACCTTTCAGAACATGAAGAAGAGAGATTATTGAAAGTTCTAAGGAAGCACAGAGCTGCTATGCGATCTTAAGGGCATTAGTACCACTCTATGTCAGCACAAGATTAATATGTAACCTGATGCTAGACCCGTTGTTCATCACCACACTACTGGAATCAGCTAATTTGCCATCTGCCAGCTCTTTGCCATCTGCTAGCTGACGGCAAAGAAGCTCTTTGCCATCAGCTACCCTAAAGTAGACGATAAAGATCTGGCAGACGACAAAGAAGCTCTTTGCCATCCGCGAGTTCTTTGCCGTCCGCCAGCAGACGGCAAAGAATCTTTGCCGTCCGCTGGCAGACGGCAAAGAGAGAGGTGGCCCCCACCCCCCGCCCGTTTGGAAAAAACTTAACGCCCCACCTCTTTGCCGTCTGCCAGCAGACGACAAAGAGGGAAAAGGGCGGACGGCAAAGAGGAGACTACCTAACAGGCGGGGGGGTAAGGGCCGTTACTCTCTGTTCTCTCCTCGCCTCGCCCCGCCACCACTTCCCAGCCCACCGCCGCCGCCGCCGCCCGCCGCGCGCCGCCACCACTTCCCACCCCACCACCGCCGCCCCCACCACTCGCCGCCACCCCGGTCGCCCCACCACCCCGCCGCCCCACCGGCCCCCCGCCCCGTCGCCACTGCCGCCCCGGCCCCCCCGCCGCCCCACCACCCGTCGCACCCGCCGCCCCGGCGCCCCACCGCCCCGGCCCCCCGCCGCCCCGGGGCCCCGCCGCCCCACCGCCCCGTCGCCCCCCCGCCCCGGCCCCCCAGGTGAGCTCTACCTCATTTTTTCCTTTTTTCTGTTTTTTTAGTTTTAGGTTTATGTTTAGTTTTAGTTTTAGTTTTAGGTTTAGTTTTAGTTTAGTTTTAGGTTTAGATTTAGTTTTTTCTTTTTTCTGTTTTATTAGTTTTAGGTTTATGTTTAGTTTAGATTTAGTTTTAGTTTTAGTTTTAGTTTTAGATTTAGGTTTAGTTTTAGGTTTAGTTTCGTTTGAGGAAAGAAGAAGAAGAAGAGAAAAAGAGGAGAGGAGGAGAAGAAGAAGAGGAAAAAGGAAAGGAAGAAGAAGAAGAGGAGGAGGAGAAGAAAAAGGAAGAAGAGGAAGAAGAAGAAGAAAAAAGAGGAGAGGAGGAGAAGAAGAAGAGGAAAAAGGAAAGGAGGAAGAAGAAGAAGAAGAAGAAGAAGAAGAAGGAAAAAAGGAAGAAAAGGAAGAATAGGAAGAAGAAGAAGAAAAGGAAAAAAGAGGAAAAAAAACCCGACCCGACACGGCACCCCGACCCGACACGGCACCCCGACCCCGACCCAGCACCCCGACACGACACCCCGACCCCTAGACCCCGACACCCCGACCCCGACCCCGACCCCGACACCCCGACCCCGAGCCTGACCCGACACCCCGACCCCGACACCGACACGGCACCCCGACCCCGACCCGGCACCCCGACCCCGAGACCCCGACCCCGACCCCGACCCCGACCCCGAGACCCCGACCCCGAGCCTGACCCGACACCCCGACCCCGACACCGACACGGCACCCCGACCCCGACCCGAGACCCCGACCCCGAGACCCCGACCCCGACACCCCGACCCCGAGCCTGACCAGACACCCCGACCCCGACACCGACACGGCACCCCGACCCCGACCCGGCGCCCCGACCCGACACCCCGACCCCGAGACCCCGACCCCGACCCCGACACGGCACCCCGACACCGACACGACACCCCGACCCCCGACACCTCCCGAAAAGGTGTTCTTTGGCCTTCCAAAAGCCGACGGGGTCATATATTTGTGAATTATTAGTTAGGTCATATATTTTTTGATTTTGTTATGAAAAACATCATATATAATTATGTTGATCGAGTAGTTTTAAATGTGCAGTTGTTTCGTCGCTGCGAGGTTTGGTGTTCGACGACCTCGCCATGCGTTTGACGAGCTCTGCCCCTTCGTTCGTGGGTGAGCACAAATGACATGTCCTCCTCCCCCATTAATTATTTGATCTATTCCGATGAAACTTGATAGCTAGCTATATATGTGTCTTGAATCATCAGTATGCGTAACCAATATGTGTCGCCCGTTCGAAAGCGTCATAGTTATAAATATGCATGCATTTGCATATTTATAACCTTGATTCTTTCGAATTGTCCAACGCTATCCATGGACAGCCCGAGTATGTTTAGATTGGGTTCGTTTTCCCATATGCTTTGCTCCGGATCCGACGCATAAATTTCGTCAGTGCCTCCCCTGTTGTTCTCCGGATACACATCCTCTCTGTTTATTGCAGAGACGTGTATCAGGAGAACAGCGGGGAGGTGCTGCCGAAATTTTGCGTAGGATCCGGAGCACAGCATGGGAAATGAACCCAATCTAAACATACTCGGGTGGGATTAGGACCTATCATTACCTATTAGAGTGTAGGTTGCATGGACGTAATAAAATTGACAAAGTAGATCAACTGATGAATATATACATGGTGAATTATATATATATTTGTTGTGTGTCTAGTAGCTCTGAAAGTCAAGATGAGTGATCGTGCGTGGATGTACACCGGTCACACTGGTCAGAACAAATGGAGTACTGAATGGTTCACAAAAACCAAGGGGTTTGTGCGAGCCGCATTTGCAAATGGCCAGAGGAAAACCTGGTGCCCCTGTTTACGGTGCGGCAATTGGGAAAAGAGGACAGAGGCTGAAATGGGCAAACACCTGCAGAAGAGTGGTTTTACGCTCGATTATACGGTGTGGACATTTCATGGTGAGTCTGCCCAACGTGACCGAGCTGAGGTGGATCATCGTCGCAACGACGAGCATGGTACCGGGATAGAAAACATGGTGCAAGACTTCGATGATGCTCGGGATTCGGACGAGGAGATGGAGGAATCTGCAAAGGCCTTCAATGAAATGTTGGAGTCTTCAAACCGTCCGCTCCATGAGCACACTGAGATTTGTCAGTTGGATGCCATCTCACAAATAATGGCTCTGAAGGCTCAGTTCAACTTGGGCAGAGAATGCTACGATGCAATGATGACAGTATTTGGACGCTTTCTACCCAAAGGCCATGTAATGCCTGCAAACCTGTACCAGTCGGACAAAATCCTCCGTGCACTGAAGATGCCCTATGATAAGATACATGCCTGTGAGAAAGGATGTGTCTTGTTTAGGCTTGACTATGCGGACTTGAACTATTGTCCCATTTGCAAGTCTTCCAGGTATGTTGTGGTAGACAACGGTATGGGTGAGAAGACACAGACCAAAATCCCCGTTAGTGTTCTTCGGTATATGCCAATCGTACCAAGACTTCAACGTCTTTTCATGGTCGAAGAGACGGCCAGACAGATGACATGGCACAAAACGGGCAAAAGAACCGAACCAGATGCAGATGGGAATCTGATGATTGTACACACATCGGATGGTGTTGCGTGGAAAAAGTTTGATGAATTACATGGTGACAAAGCGGCAGATCCGAGGCATCCTCGAGTCGGCATCAGCACGGATGGGTTCAGTGTGTTTGGTATGACGGCAGCCCAATACAGTTGTTGGCCCGTATTTGTCTTTCCACTCAATCTCCCCCCGGACAGATTATGCAAAGAAAGAACATTTTCCTGACGTTGATAATTCCAGGGCCCAACTATCCGGGGAAAAATATGAATGTGTACATGCAACCGCTTAAGGACGAATTGCAAGAAGCCTGGGATAATGGGTTCAAGACATACGACGCCTATAGCAAACGGAACTTCATAATGCGTGTCTGGTACATGTACTCGACGCATGACTTGCCGGCGTATGCGCTATTCGTTGGCTGGTGTGTGCATGGAAGGTTCCCGTGCCCCACATGCAAGGGAGCTCTTGAGTTTCGTTGGCTTCAGGCCGGTCGCAAGTTTTCTTGCTTCGACATGCATAGACAGTTCCTGAATCCTCGCCATAAGTTCAGGAAAGACAAGAAGAACTTCATCAGAGGTAGAGTTGTCAAAAACTCTGCACCACCTGCATTGACAGGCCAACAGACCCTGGATCAGTTAAACGCTCTCGAGCCAGATCCAGAGCGTCCAGGGTACTTCAAGGGGTATAATTCTAAGCACGCCTGGACTCACAAAACATGCTTATGGGATCTGCCTTACTTCAAAGACCTCCTTTGCCCACACAACATCGACATGATGCACACTGAGAAGAATATCGCCGAGGCACTTTTTGGTACATTGTTCGGCATAGATGGGAAGTCAAAGGATAATACTAAGGCTAGAGTCGATCTGGAGGCGCTATGTGATAGGCCGTTACAAAACATGAAAGAACCGAAAGGAAAACAGAACCGGACGAAGCCAAAGGCATGGTTCAATCTTGGAAGGCCAGCTATGAGGGAAATTATCTTGTGGGTGAAAATGCAGTTGATGTTCCCCGATGGGTATGCAGCGAATCTACAGAGGGGAGCCAGTCTTGATAAATTGATGATATTTGGTCTCAAGAGTCATGATTGGCACATATGGATTGAGCGGGTAATGCCGGTGATGTTGCGTGGCTTCATCCCTGAGGATGAATGGCTAGTACTGGCAGAACTCAGCTATTTCTTCCATGTTCTTTGTGCGAAAGAACTATCGCCTGGCGTGCTAGAAGAAATGGAAGAGTTGGCGCCGGAGTTGATCTGCAAGATAGAGAAGATCTTTCCACCGGGCTTCTTTAATCCAATGCAACATTTGATTTTGCATCTCCCGACCGAGGCAAGATTGGGGGGGCCCGTGCAAAATCGTTGGTGCTACCCAACTGAGAGGATGCAGAAGACGCTTCGACAAAAATGTAAAAATAAACGTAGAATTGAAGCATCGATGGCTGAGGCATTCATCACTGAGGAGGCGGCAAACTTCGTGACAGCACACTACGAAGCCAAAAATCGTCATTTGCATAATCCGAAGCCTCGGTACAATGCTGACGACACTAAAAAGGGTGGATCCAACCTCAGCCTATTCAAAGGGAATCTCGCACCAGCCAGTGTTTCAAATCCAGTATCTTTGGATAACGAACAATGGCGTACCATTTCGTTGTATATCTTCAACAACCTGATAGAAGTGCGGCCGTACATCGAGTAAGTTCTCGGTACATAGTTTCGCAACTTCTATTTCCTTTGAACTGCTCTTATTCCTGGATATTTCATACAGTCGATACGTCGCCTTATTCTCGTATGGAGCGGTGATCCAAAAGGATTCTGTCGAAGAGTATGAGCTTCTCGCAAAGCAAGGAGGCGGCTATCCCGGTTTCATCTCTTGGTTCAAACAAACGGTAATTTCTATTAGACTTGTAGGCTAATTTGTAGGCAGCTACCCCGGTTTCATTCGCTAATTTGTGCGTAATGCAACAATCCTTTTATATTAAACTTGTAGGCTAATTCAGAGTCTATGGACGCCGAATTGAGACAAGTCGCTAATGGTTTTGACTATAAGGTCCGTTCATTTGACAAATACGACATCAACGGGTATCGCTTTCGTACCTATGGCAAAGAGCTATCTATGGCCGACCGAAAGTCTACAAATTGTTGTGTATCTGCTATCGGCGAAGGCGGTACCGAGTATTATGGGAGAGTTGAAGCAATTTACGAACTTCTATTCTATGGTGAAAACCCACTGAATGTCGTAGTCTTCAAATGTTATTGGTTTCAGCCGAAGGAGACTAGAAGGACTCATGAACATATAGGGCTAGTTGAAATCAACCAAAGCACCCATTTAGATGTTCCTGATGTCTATATTACGGCTCAACAGGCGACCCAAGTATTCTATCTACCGTGGGCCTGCCAAACTAATCCAAATCTGAAAGGTTGGGATGTCGTTTATGAAGTGCCGCCACGTGCTAGACTATCTCCCCCAAAGGAAGAGGATTATGAACCTCACATTAACCCAGACACATATGAAGGAGAATTCTTCCAAGAGACACGTCTTTCCAAAAAGCGTTTCAAGAACCGCTATACTTCACCCCAAAACATTGAAGTAGACAGCGACAGTGAATCCGACATCACCCCAGAGGAGGAACAAGAAGAGCCGGAACAAGAAGAGGTTACTGCTGCGGATGACCTGTCATTGCTTGACCGATTACGTCAAGGTGGCTTTCCACATGTTGATGCCACTGAACCCTATGAGCCTGTCATTGATTATAGTGATGATGATGATTATGCATTTATTGATGATACTGATCGAGCTTATTAGTAGTTTCAGGTATTAAATTTTTTATGTTGTACTTGATGATGATACACTTAAGTGATACACATATTATTATTCATGTCGGTCTTTTTTTTATGTTGTACTAATTTCGTTTACTGTTTGTCATGGCAGGTGTTGAAAGATGGTGGGCGCTGGTCGGGAGCGCGCCAAGGCCCCTTCTTCGTCGGCGCGTGGTCTGAGGTCTTCCATTCCAGACGCACCTCTCCGCCAAGCGTTGCTGGACAGTATGGCCACACCGTCGGGCCCTTCTTCGTCGACCGCGGTGCCTAGCAGGGGACGAGGTAGGAAGAGAGGAGGTGGGGCACGTGGTCGCGGGAGAGGAGGTAGGGTGACTGCTACGGCGCCTTCCTCGCCGCCACCCCCAGCTGTTTCACCCGAGCACGTGACTGCTAGGGTGGACTCGTCCGAGGAGGAGGCTACACGGACTCCGGTCCACGAGCCTCCGGTCCACAGGTCTTGGGCCCACGAGCCTCGGGTCTACTGGCCTTCGGCCCACGAGACCCCGGAGGAGCACACGTCCGGATGGGGTACCTGGCCGGATCTGCCCGAGGAGCCGAGTGGCCATGCTGATGATGGCGGGGAGCCGACTGATCTTGAGGAGGAGGGGGGCACCGTCTACCAGCGTGGTGCTACACGGCTCCCATCCGTGCCGGCGACCCGCGAGCAGAGGTGGTCGATTTTCCCTTATGGGGAGAGGTACGTAAGTGCATTTAATATTTTTGTACCTTGTGCATTCACGTTTCTTCAAATAACTAATGCGTTGGCCTTGTCATGCTGCAGGGGTTGGGACCACCATCATAGTGTCCGCCGGCCCAACTCCGTCCTTGGAGTTCTTTGCCGGCAAAACTTCCCGGGGTTTGTCACGTTGCCTGGTGAGGGTCGGCTTCCAGAGCTTGGATTGAGCTGGGAGCACTACGTGGCTGCCCCGACCCCGCCGGATGAGATTATCGACGGTGTCGTGTGCGACACGAGGGCAGACATGGTGATCAGAAAGTTCTGGGTAATTTCTCCCTTACACATTTAAAAATCTTCAACTAGCTAGTTATTAATTGTACTAATCAATATTGTCTCATTTGATTGCAGACATTCTACAGGTGTGAGGAGGGATACGAGGAGGACGCGGCACGTGTTATCGAGAACGTCTGCAAGCGCCTACTCCAGAACTTAAGGCACGAGGCTCGGGTGCAGGCTGTTCGAGACTACTACGCCTTGCGTGGTATCAAGAAGACCAAGCCGGCGTGCCGCGATAAGTTCCTGAGTAAGGAGCAGTACATGAAGGTAATTCTTAAGGCCTTCTACTTAAGTTCCTTCATTTAGTAATTCTTAGCCGTAGCGCTCAAGTTTCTATTTGCTAACTTAGGCGCCTCCGAGATGGTGTGCGGATCGAATGGATTTTTGGGAGGTGTTGGTCGATGAGTGGTGCTCAAAAGAATGGCTAGCCCTCCACAACGAGGCCAAGGACAAACGTGCCCAAATGGAAGGTGTGCCACACCATCAAGGCAGCTCCAACTTATATCAGTTCGGGCGCAACTGGGTATGTGGTTTGCTTCATGATTCATGCAATTCATTCATCATGCTAGCTTGAGCCCTTTAATTACTAATTTTCATTGTTTCTCTCTTTCAGGCACGCTACAATAAGGCGGATAAGGTGCCAGAGGTGTACGACATGTATGCCATGGCCCACACTGCCTCTTTCAAGAAAGTCAAGGCTTTCTCTCAGTCTGACCTCGATGATGCGAACAACTTCACCAACATCTCCTCCCACAACAAGCTCGTGAGATATAGAGATGAGGGGAAGGCGAGGAAAGGGGAGGACTTTAACCCGAGCAAGGGTCCCATTGATCCAGAGCTGGTGATGATATCTGGTGGCGGGAGGTCCCATGGCTCCATAGCCATTGGAGATGGACTTATCCGTTGTCCTAGCACTCTCCCGGAGATCAAGGCGCGCCAGTCGAGCTCCGCTCCTGAGATAAGGCCTCGTGAACGGCCAGTGCAACTCGCCATCAAGGTTAGTGATACGTACTCAGTTATCTTTCTCCATTACATTGTGTGCGCTTTCATCAATGATTACAAATGGTCATGTGAGTGGTGTTGCAGGCTATTATACAGAGTGAGAGAGATAGAACGGAGAAACTTCTGGCGGAGGCGGTGGAGAGGCAGTGGGAGTTGGAGGAGAGGATGACAAAGATGATGGAGGAGGAGAGGGCACGGAATGACATGCAGGCAAGGGCCATGTACGAGCTCCTTGTGGTAAGTTTCTTCTGCAGATTAGCCAAAACATTCATGTAGTGTTTGTCTCATTACTAACTAGTATGACTGAGTCGTCAAAACCAAATGTGCAGTCTGTGTGCGAGAAGACAGGTCAGACCGCTCCGCCGATGCCAGTGATTGCTCCTGGGACCACGGTGAGTTTTATTTGAATGGACATTACTTGCTAGTCTTAACATTTGAGTGTCATCATGCTAACAAGACATTGGAAATGATCTTTGGTGCAGCGTAACTCCAGACAAGCATCGCACGATCCTTCTCCAGCTACCGACACGAGCCACCCCGCTCCTACACCTCCTGGATCTTGGTAAGTTTATCTAGTGTTTTGCTTAACACATGCATAAAGACCTAGACTTAGCTTTATTTCCTCCAATGCTTACCATAATGACCTAGACTTAGCTTCTTATCCTCCAAAATGACTTAATAAGCTTACTGACCTCCAAAACCATCCATTTTACCTAAGTTAGCTCTAAAACAATCTGTACTTAGCTTACTTATGTCAAAAATTGCATAATTAGCTTAGTTAGCTCATAGACGATCCATTTTACCTAAGTTAGCTCTAAAATGACCCATTTTACCTAGGTTAGCTTATAAATGATCCAGTTCATCCAAGTTAGCTCAATAATGACCCATTTTACCTAGATTAGCTCCTAAATGATCCATTTTACCTACGTTAGCTTTAAAATGACCCATTTCACCTAGGTTAACTACAAAATGACCCATCTTACCTAGGTTATCTCATAAACGATCCATTTCAACTAATTTAGCTCATAAACGATCCATTTCATCAAGTTAGCTAAAAAACGATCCATTTCACCTAAAATAGCTCTTAAATGATCCATTTCACCTAAGTTAGCTCAAAAAGATCCATTTCAACTAAATTAGCTCATAAATGATCCATTTCACGTAAGTTAGCTCAAAACGATCCATTTCAACTAAGTTAGCTCATAAATGATCCATTTCACCTAAGTTAGCTAGAAAACTATCCATTTCACCTTAGTTACCTCAAAAACGATCCATTTGACCTTAGTTAGCTCATAAACGACCCATTTCAACTAAGTTAGCTCATAAATGATCCATTTCACCTTAGCTAGCTCATAAACGACCCATTTCAACTTAGTTAGCTCATATATGATCCATTTCACGTAAGTTAGCTCATAAATGACATACTCTTCTTGTTCTAGTCTTCTTCTTGTTCTACTCTTCTTGTTCTAGTCTTCTTCTTGTTCTACTCTTCTTGTTCTAGTCTTCTTCTTGTTCTACTCTTCTTGTTCTAGTCACCTATTTATAACTTTCTTATTTTGCCATTTTGCAGATTTCATTCACTTCATGGAAGCTACTCTTCTTGTTCTAGTCTTTCTGTTTATGTATGCATGAAACTTTGTTTATGTATGAAGGCTCTTTGTGATATGAATGGAACTTTGTTTATGTATGAAGGAACTTTGTTTATGTATGAAGGAACTTTGTTTATGGATGGAACTTTGTTTATGTATGAAGGAACTTTGTTTATGGATGGAATTTTCTGATATGAATGCCTGTGAAATATATCTATACATGTCATATATATTTGGAGTGAAAATTGTTGGATTTAATAAAAAACAGAAAAAAGAGCCAATATGCAGGCTCTTTGCCGTCTGCCACCGACGGCAACGGCCCCTTTGCCGTCCGCCGCGGACGGCAAAGACGCCACGTGGCATCCAGCTGTGCTTCCTGGGAGCTGACCCATTTGGTCAGTTTGCCTAAAGTGGCAGACGGCAAAGGCTTGAGGCTCTTTGCCGTCAGCGGCGGACGGCAAAGGCCTGCCAAAGTTTTCCGTACGCGGCGGACGGCAAAGGCCTTCCATTAGCCACTTAAAGGACTGAGAGCACAATTATTGCCGTCCGCTCTCTTTGCCGTCTGCCGCGGACGGCAAAGGGCCTTTGCCGTCCGCCGCCAGGAAGCAGATGGCAAAGTAGCTGTTTACCGTAGCCTACTTTGCCGGAGCCATTTGCCGTTCGCGGCTGACGGCAAAGGTCTTTGCCGTCCGCCGTTCATGCCTTTGCCGTCCGTCGTGGCAGACGGCAAAATAGCTGATTCCTGTAGTGCCAACGTCAGTTAAATCCAAAAATGAAAGAAGTGGTAAGAATGGAGATACTAAAATTTCTGGAAGCAGGTATAATCTATCCTATAGCTGATAGTAGATGGGTAAGTCCTGTTCATTGTGTCCCTAAGAAGGGAGGTATTACTGTTGTTCCTAATGATAAGAATGAGCTTATTCTACAAAGAATTGTCACGGGCTATAGAATGGTAATTGATTATAGAAAATTAAATAAAGCTACTAGAAAAGATCATTACCCTCTGCCTTTTATTGATCAAATGTTAGAAAGACTATCTAAGCACACACGTTTTTGCTTCCTTGATGGATACTATGGCTTTTCACAAATACATGTTTTACAATCTGATCAAGAAAAGACCACTTTTACTTGTCCTTTTGGAACATTTGCTTATAGACATATGCCTTTCGGTTTATGTAATGCACCTCCTACCTTTCAAAGATGTATGACTGCTATGTTCTCTGATTTTTGTGAAAAGATTGTTGAGGTTTTCATGGATGACTTTTCTGTTTATGGGAAGTCTTTTCATGATTGTTTAAGCAATCTTGATCATGTTTTGCAGAGATGTGAACAAACAAATCTTGTCTTGAATTGGGAGAAGTGCCACTTTATGGTTAATGAACGTATTGTCTTGGGTCATGAAATTTCTGAAAGAGGCATTGAAGTGGAAGCCAAGGTTGATGCAATTGAGAAAATGCCATGTCCTAAAGATATCAAAGGTATTCGTAGTTTCCTTGGTCATGCTGGTTTCTATAGGAGGTTTATCAAAGTCTTTTCTAAAATTTCTAGGCCTCTTACTAATATTTTGCAAAAGGTTATTCCCTTTGTGTTTGATGATGATTTTATGGAACCCTTTGAAACACTAAAGAAAGCCTTAATCACTACACCTGTTGTTCAACCACCTGATTGGAACTTGCCTTTTAAGATTATGTGTGATGCTGGGTGATTATGCTATTGGTGCTGTTCTAGGACAAAGAGTCCATAAGAAACTAAATGTTATTCATTATGCTAGTAAAACTCTAGACAGTGCTCAACGAAACTATGCTACTACTGAAAAAGAATTCTTAGCAGTGATGTTTGCTTGTGATAAATTCAGATCTTACATTGTTGATTCTAAAGTAATTGTTCACAGCGATCATGCTGCTATAAAATATCTTATGGAAAATAAAGATGCTAAACCTAGACTCATTAGGTGGGTTCTTTTGCTACAAGAATTTGATTTGCATATTACTGATAGGAAAGGAGCAGAGAACCTCGTAGTTGATAACTTGTCTAGACATGAAATTTTTTTGATGACCCACAACCAATTAACGATAGCTTCCCTGATGAACAACTAGCTGCAATAAATGTTTGTCATAGAACACCTTGGTATGCTGACTACGCTAATTATATTGTTGCTAAATACATACCACCTAGCTTCACATACCAACAAAACAAAAAATTCTTCTATGACTTAAGACATTACTATTGGGATGACCCACATCTTTATGAAGAAGGAGTAGATGATATTATTAGATGTTGTGTACCTGAGCATGAACAGGAACAAATCCTATGGAAATGTTACTCCGAAGCTTATGGAGGACATCACGCGGGAGACAGAACCGCTCATAAGGTATTGCAATCTGGTTTTTATTGGCCTACTCCCTTCAAGGATCCCTGTAAGTTTGTCTCATCTTGTGATGAATGCCAAAGAATAGGTAATATTGGTAAGTGTCAAGAAATGCCTATAAATTATTCACTTGCTGTTGAACCATTTGATGTTTGGGGATTTGACTTTATGAGACCTTTTCCTTCCTCTAACGGGTATACACATATTTTGGTTGCTGTTGATTATGTAACTAAATGGGTAGAAGCTATTCCAACCAGTAGTGCTGATCACAACACACTACTGGAATCAGCTAATTTGCCATCTGCCAGTTCTTTGCCGTCTGCTAGCAGATGGCAAAGAAAGTCTTTGCCATCAGCTAGATAAAAGCGGACGGCAAACAATAGGCAGACGGCAAAACAGGCCTTTGCCATCAGTCACTTCTTTGCCGTCAGCTGGCGGACGGCAAAGAATCTTTGCCGTCAGCTGGCGGACGGCAAAGAGAGAGGTGGCCCCCCACTAACGAGCCGTTTACGAAAAAAAACCGCCCCAAAGAGACAAAACGGCGGATGGCAAAGAACAGCCGTACTACCGCTTGCGGGTACAAAGAAAACGTTGCCCCCACCTCCTCTCTCTGTCTCCCCTCTCTCCGCCCGGCCCCCACCTCCTCTCTCTCCCGCTCGTCTCTCCCTCGCGCGAGCACCTACGGCGGCCGATTTTGGCGAGCTCCGACAGGATTCGACGGCGCTCAGCACACCCACGTGACCCCCTCGCCCCGATCCTCCATCCCCTCCGACCAGATCTGACACGCGCGTCCTCCTGCGACCACGCGTGACCCTCCCCTGCGGCTAGGGTTTCGGCCACCACATCGCCGGCGTGGCTCTGGTGTTGCTCCGGTGACTCAGGTGAGTCTCTTCACTCCTCCTCGTCACATCCATCCCTCTCTTTCTCACCGCGTCACGTCGCGTCTCCTCTCCCTCACAGATCCATCACGCCGGGAAGCCATGGACGGGAAGGACGCCATGGACGGGAAGGACGCCGTGGAGGACGCAGCTCCACCACTGCCCCAACGCCATCCAGGCCCGCCCCTTCTCCTCTCCCCCCTCTTGGATTTCTTCTTTTCTTGCCTTGCACCCATCCACTCAAGATCTAAACCAAACAAAAAAAATTATCAATCTTGTTTTTGCTGCATATGCAATAATGGTTGAGGAGGACTCAGTTGTTCACTTCTATAATTGTGCCATAAATCGGTTTACTCTACTTGAGGGCTGCCGTGGTTAGCTCGATTTGATAGGGTCCTTACTACATATGATGTAGGGATTTAACTTGACTTGTTAATAATGAGTGTCAATCAATCAAACACAAGGAAACTATAAATGCTTACTATTTCGTATAGTGATCGTTGTGTTGTGTATAGGTAAAACTTGTGCTGTCCTTGTCTACTTCGGAGGCATCATCATGTGTTATCAATTTAGTTTCTGCCCTGGTTTTGGTTTGGTCCTGCTTATGACAATCGATCATTCATTGCTTCTAAACATTCTACCTTTAATCTTTGCTTCTGTAAAACCGGCCTTTCTTCTATTGAATGGAGTGTTTGCTTGCTGTGCGGGAAAAGTAGCTCATTCATCGCTGATTTGGCATGTGCAACCAAAGTGGACGGACCACATTTAGGTCCGGTCGCCGTGAGGATCCTCCGGCGGTGCTGGATGTGCCGTGGCACGGTGGTGCCCCTGGGTGGTGCCTCCGTGCTGCGGTGCCCCTGGTTGGCGCCTTCGTGCCCGTGCTCTCACTGGTGCCGCCGTTGTGGTGCTCTCTGGCAAGCTCCAGCTTGTTGTGGTGGTGTTGGTTGTGATGCTGGTCACACCATAGTGATGGTGTGGCTGCATCCTACTTCGGCTACAACTCCTTTTGGTGAGCTTCTCCTTGCTCCCCTCCTGATCTCTCTAATGCATAGCTCTAGCTCTTGATCTTGTTGGATGTGAGGCTCTATTAGCTGTGGTTAGCTGCTGTAGATGAGCATCAACTTGTATTGGAGCTCTCTGTGATGGATTCTTGCTGTGTCAGGGTTTTGGTCAGTGACCATCTATGTGTATTTGTGAAGTATATATACTCCTGTACTGCTCGGTTCTGTTTAGTTGATCCTGGAGTTGTTACTTTGGTCAGTTACTTTACTCATGAACAGATACTCACTTGTTCTTAGTTATTTTACTTCTAATACTGATATGAACAGATACCACTTGGTTTGGCTATTCCTATTTGTCTCTTTCTAATAGCCTATGAACAGATGCTATACTTGGTTTTGGCTGTTACTTCCCTAGTTTTCTACTGATAAGACAAATACTACATCTGATTTGGGCAGTGATGCTGGTCTGAGCCCCCCTCTCTTAGGCTTAATTTACATGTGACTATCCCTGTGTTGTGATGAACTAGCCCTGGCACTTCCAGGCTGTCTGAGCACATAATCCCTCAAGTATACCTTGAGGTCTTCTGTAGTTCTCCTTAATAGTTATCTCTTCTAAGATTATCTTGATCTCAAGTACTGGCTCCTACAGCATTGCATTTCACCAAGTGAAATGCTACATTTCTACTCCTAACCCATTCTCTCTTTCTTAGTGTTTTTGTTATGCAGGTTGGAAGAAAAGAAGAAGATCCGGAGAAGATCTTAGTAATAAGATAGTTTTTTTAGGAAAATAGATATTTAGTTTTAGATCATTCCTTGTAATATTTGTTGGGTATGTGTTCATGGATATGTGTTGGATATATATGTGTTCATGACTATATATTGGTAACATGTGTTGGATATATATGTGTTCATGAGTATTGGTAATATGTGTTGGATATGCTATATTGGTCATATATATATATATATATATATATATGTGTGTGTGTGTGTGTGTGTGTGTGTGTTTGATTTTCTGTGAAAATGAATTGATATAAGAAGAAACAGAATTAATGCCTATTTGGTCTCTTTGCCATCTGCCAACAGATGGCAAAGAGCCTGCAGCCTTTGTCGTCTGCCAGCAGATGGCAAAGAGTTGTGCCCTTTGCCGTCTACCAGCAGATGGTAAAGAGCCATGCCCTTTGCCGTTTGCCACTGACGGCAAAGGCCTCTTTGCCATCCGCTGCAAAAAACAGACGGCAAAGAAGGCCTTTGCCGATCCTATCTTTGCCGGAGCCCTTTGCCGTCCGCCAACCTTGCCTTTGCCGTCCGCTATGGCAGACGGCAAAGTACTAGATTCCTGTAGTGACACCTCTATTAAAATGCTTAAGAAAGTTATTTTTCCAAGGTTTGGAGTCCCTAGATATTTAATGACTGATGGTGGTTCACACTTTATTCATGGTGCTTTCAGTAAGATGCTTGCTAAGTACAATGTTAATCATAGAATTGTGTCACCTTATCATCCTCAGTCTAGTGGTCAAGTTGAACTTACCAATAGAGAAATAAAATTAATCTTACAAAAGACTGTTAATAGGTCCCAGAAGAATTGGTCTAAGAAATTAGATGATGCACTTTGGGCTTATAGAACAGCCTACAAAAATCCTATGGGTATGTCTCCATATAAAATGGTATATGGTAAAGCTTGTCATTTACCTCTTGAGTTAGAACACAAAGCATTTTGGGCAATAAAAGTACTCAATTATGATTTCAAACTTCCTGGAGAAAAGAGGTTATTTGATATTAGCTCATTAGATGAATGGAGAACCCAGGCTTATGAAAATGCTAAGTTATTCAATGAAAATTTTAAAAGATGGCATGACAAAAGAATCCAAAAGCGTGCGTTCAAAGTGAATATGTTCTTTTGTAAAACTCTCATTTCAGATTCTTTGCAGGCAAACTCCTCTCCAAATGGGAAGGACCCTATGTCATCGAGGAGGTCTATTGATCCGGAGCTATCAAAATAAATAACGTCGAAGGGACTAACCTGAGGGTTGTCAATGGGCAACGAATAAAACACTACATCTCAGGTACGCCCATTAATGTAGAAAGCAATGCTATTAAAACTTTGACATCGGAAGAACACATAAAAGAGTCCTTCCGGAAAACTCCAGAATCGTGAAAATAAGGAGGTACGTGATATGGTGAGTGAACGGACTCTGAAAAATCTGCAAAAATATTTTTTGTCAGATTTGGAATATTTAGAAAATTAGGAAAATAAGAAACTTCCAGGAAAGTGACCCTGGTGGGCACGATACACCAGGGCGCGACAGGCTAGCCTGGTGCGCCCAGGTGGGTTGTGCCCACCTCGGGTACTTTCCAATCTCCCTTTTTCTTCCGTTTTACTTTATCCCCAAGATTAAAAAAATCTATATATATACCTTCCGAACATGTTAACCTCCGTATCGAGGAGAAATCTCATGTTTTCTTTTCTCCCTGTTTTAGTGACAGATCTGGAATAATGTCGTCCCAAGACTCGGAGGGTGAGATCTATGTTGCTGACCTCATCGCAAACCCCATGGTCTATGGAGATGTGGAGCACTATGGCTGGACTTCGGAAGAAGAAAAAGACTTTTATCCTAAGAGGAAGGTGGAGACAAGCTCGGAGGAGGATGAAGTTCCATTGCCCCAACCTGGGGACATACACTTTGAATTTAAGAAGTCAAGTCTCCCCAATAAAGCAAAGAGGCCTAAGATCCAGTTTATCCCTTTTCATCTCTTGCAGGAAAACAAGCATGATTTATGCAAGAAGGTGTTGGAACTTGAGTGGGAAATCCGAGAACTGAAAGATGAGAACTCCTTCCTCAAGCGTAAGCTGAGGAAGAAAAACAAGAAACCAACTACTTCATCACCACCGTCTTCTTCATCACCACCAAAAGAAAACTGCGTATTGTGTATGGGCACTCCCCTTGGCTTTTTTGCCAAGCTTGGAGGAGGTGCCCCGGTATCAATTAATCTCCACTATCTTTTGCCTTTATTTTCTTAGTTTGATCAATGGTTATTTTTTGCTATTAGATGAATAAAAGTTTAGTTTGATCCTTTCTTTGTGTCAGTTTGCTTAGTGATCAATCGTTGTAATCGTTTGCGAGATATAATAAAGTTTAGTTTGAGTTTTGCCTTCTTTACTTTCTTGCTGCAATAAAAAGAAAGGAAATAAAAAGAAAGATCATATGCTAATCTTATGGTAAGTGATGACATTACACAAGGAAAAGTATAAGTAGAAAATTTTATTGTAGATTGACAAACATAGCGTTGGTCAATGATGCAACACATGAAATTATTAATAAGGGAAGAGAAGATTCACATATAAATACATTATCATGGAAATCTTTTGTGATTGTGAGCACGCATCAAAATATTATATGCGGAAGACAACTTAATGATTTATGTTTGTTCATTTTCACATAGAAGTCATATTGTCAGAGATCCTTCAACATGTGGTGCTTGCCCCTATCTTCGCTAGCCAAAAACTCCGCACTATGTAGAGATACTACTTGTGCATCCAAAACCCTTAAACCCTTTCTTGTTTGAGAGTCCACCATACCTACCTATGGATTGAGTAAGATCCTTCAAGTAAGTTGTCATCGGTGCAACAACAAAAATTGCTTATAAAAATGTGAGATCATTTAGTGTAAGGGAAAATTGAGCGTTGTACGAACTTTTGATGGTGAAGAATAAAAGTGACAGACTGCGTAATAAAGGTTGCCATCACAACGGGCAATACAACATGACGTTCTCTTACACTAAGGGGTTAAGCATACAAACAAAAAGCACATGGCAACCTCTGCTTCCCTCTGCGAAGGGCCTATCTTTTACTTTCATGTATTTACTTTTATGCAAGAGTCAAAGTTTTTCTCTCTAATCCTTTTATTTTTCTCTTTGGCAACCATCATGTGGTGAGGAAAGATCTAGGCACATATGTCCAACTGAATATGGGTAGCATAAATTATTATTGTTGACATCACCCTAGAGGTGAGTGTGTTGGGAGGCAAAAATATAAGCCCCTTTCTTTCTTTGTGTCCGGTTGAAACATTTTGCTCATGTGTACGTGGTGAGTGTTAGCAATCATAGAAGACTAAATGATGGTTGAGCGTGTAGACTTGCCTAAAGGCTCCGATACGTGACCCTTCCTGAAAAGATTATGAATTGTAGTTGCAAAGTTGACTAAGAACATAGTTTGTTGGTTTACAATAGAGTTTATGCTTTACACTTCAATGTCGTTATGAATTGTCACTTGTTCATAAGAAGTCTATGACAAAAAGTTCTATAATAAAAGTTTTATATTAAAGTTTGTTGCTATTATAATAAGTCACATGATGCTGCTATGTCCGTATTTTTGTTTTATCGACACCTCTCTCTCTAAGCATGTGGACACGTTTTTCGATTTCGGTTTTCGCTTGAGGACAAGTGAGGTCTAAGCTTGGGGGAGTTGATACGTCCATTTTGGATCATGTTTTCCTACTGTTATTTATGTTGTTTTATTGTATAATAATGCTTTTCGGAATAATTATAATGCCTTTTCTTTCATAATATGCAAGGTATGCACCAAGGGGGAGAATTCTGGCAGCTAGAAATCTGGACCTGAAAAAGCTACGTCAAGCTACCTATTCTACACAACTCCAAATGAGCTGAAACTCCCCGAGGATTTTTTATGGAATATTTAAGGAATATTGGAGCAAATAAGTACCAGAGGAGGGCCACCAGGTGGGCACAACCCACTTGGGCGCGTTAGGAGGCCCAGGCGCGCCCTGGTGGCGTTGCCCTCCTCGGCCCACCTCTGGTGCCCATCTTCTGGTATATAAGTCATTTTGACCTAGAAAAAATACGGAGAGGACATTCGGGACGAAGCTCCACCGCCTCGAGGCGGAACTTGGGCAGGAGCATTTTTGCCGTCCGGTGGAGCGATTCTGCCGGGGGAACTTCCCTCCCGAAGGGGGAAATCATCGTCATCATCATCACCAACAACTCTCCCATCTTGGGGAGGGCTATCTTCATCAACATCTTCACAGCACCAACTCCTCTCCAACCCTAGTTCATCTCTTGCGTTCAATCTTTGTATCAATTACTATAGATTAGTGCTCCTGGGTGACTAGTAGTGTTGATTACATCTTGTAGTTGATTACTTATGGTTTATTTGGTGGAAGATTATATGTTCAGATCCATTATGCTATTCAATACCCCTCTGGTCTTGAGCATTTTTATCATTTGTGAGTAGTTACTTTCGTTCTTGAGGTCACGGGAGAAATCATGTTGCAAGTAATTATGTGAACTTGATATGTGTTCGATATTTTGATGGTATGTATGTTTCCATTCTCTTAGTGGTGTCATATGAACATCGACTACATGAAACTTCGCCATATTTGGGCCTAAGGGAATGCATTGTGGAGTAGTTATTAGATGGTGGGTTGCGAGAATGACAAAGGCTTAAACCCCAGTTTATGCACTACTCCGTAAGGGACCGATTGGCGCCAAATGTTTAATGCTATGGTTAGAATTTATTCTTAATACTTTTCTCGTAGTTGCCGATGCTTGCGAGAGGGTTAATCATAAGTAGGAGGTTTGTTCAAGTAAGAACAGCACCTAAGCACCGGTCCACCCACATATCAAATTATCAAAGTACCGAACACAAATTAAGCCAACATGAAGAAAGTGACTAGATGAAATTCCCGTGTACCCTCAAGAACACTTTTCTTATCATAAGAAACCATTTTGGCTTGTCCTTTGCCTCAAAAGGATTGGGCTACCTTGCCGCACTTTTGTTACTACTATTGTTACTTGCTCGTTACAAATTATCTTGCTACCAAACTACTCCGCTACTTACAATTTTAGCACTTGCAGGCATTACCTTGCTGAAAACCACTTGTCATTTCCTTCAGCTCCTCCTTGGGTTCGACACTCTTACTTATCGAAAAGATCAACAATTGACCCCATACACTTGTGGGTCATCATGATGTGATGAGCATGATAGCAACAATACAACTAGCGCCAAAATTTTTTTTCCGAATCGGTTTCTAGAGAAAAAAATAGGGCTAATATTGATAGATGACTTGGTTAAAAAATTGTTGATAGTCAGTCATCCGATGATGATTTTGTGAGAAGGGCCGCACTGGTTCTTATGAGTACAATCATAGCACCACAATCCACCAAGTTCGTTCCTTATTGTTATTACAAAATGGTGGAGGACGTTAACCCTATCAAGTCATACAGTTGGAACTTTCACGTTGGGTGTGTGAATGGATGCTATTAAAAACTCGGTCAAAGATCTTGAAAAATTCATGGCCTATTGGGAACTTGGCGCTTGTTCAGGTACTACTCATTTGGTAATAGTTTAATGTACATACAATTTTTTTATGTCTTATATGTGTGGAACTAATTATATTTACTATTATGCAGTACATCTATTGGGAAATACTTGAGCCAATTGGTGTGGATACATTTGATCCTTTGTCTCGTGAGTACCCACTGATGCTTAACTGGCCAGAAACTGAAGGGAAAAAGCGAGACGACTATGACAACATACACGGGCGTGGTACCGGCAATGTAAGTCATTAAGTATAGTCTTTATTTATTGCACATAGTAATTAAGTATATTCATTATTTAATTCATTTTATTGTTTCCTGTAAAGATTGGTAACTGCATAAACGAAGAGTACAGACGCACTAAGGTTGGACGTGAAGGGACTATCCCCGAGGAAGAAGCGAAGGCACCTAAATGGAAAGGCGGTGGCAGGAGTGGAATGCCAAGTACTTCAACGGTTTCATCTAACATCAACTACACCGTGGACCGTGTGATGACATACATAAAACTCCTTCACAAGGAGGTTCTCTTATTCCCGATAGATGTGCACAGGTAATTTTTAATTTATACTGAATGTGCTTCAATTATTCAATTTCTGAACGTGTTTCAATTGTGTTTGTAGATGGTCATTGAAAGTTTGAACACGAAAGGTGTGATGTACAAGCCTTGTAAGCGGGAGAGCTTTGACGAATGTCATGTTGTAGCTGAAGGAGTTTGGAGAGAGAATGGCAAGTACAAGGCAAAATATTGGACAGATGTTGAATCTGCTGGTACATCGCATGTAAGCGCCGACGAAAAAAGAAGCATCTTCCACGTGTATGAATGATACCTATGTCCCCGTTGATGACACGGGTGCTCCGGCCACGAAACCGGGTAAAGGTGAAGCTAATGATCCCTTCATTGTTCAGGAGAATGGAAACTCTCCCTCTTCGTCATCTACCGTACCGACAAAAGACTTACCTTCTTTGTCCCAAACCCCGTAAAATGCTGATATTTCCGACGAGTCTATGGGTGGTTTGTCCCCAACAAAGTCTGAAGAAACGTCTGATAATTTCCGGACAATGTGGAACATAGCTAAGGCCCGTGGCAATAAGAAGAATGAACGTAAGCGCAAGCGAAATTCTTCAAAATATTATCAGTCCCCCTACGAGCTGGCCACCCGCAGGAAAGCTATTGAAAAAGGTAAGTAAAATACTTTTTTATTTTGCATGCACGTGTTATTTAAATATTGTTATTATTTAACTGAGGGTAATTACACTCTTGTAGGTCTGTTTGCTTCACCACATTCTATTCTAGCAAGTTAAGATAATATGCATGACTCCGGATCACATAGAGGCAGCCAAACTTTTTGTTGAGACTCTCGCATCATGAAAGAAGCATGCACATCGAACTATGGTTAATGTGCCTCCACCAGATGGGGACATATGCACGGCAGCTATGCTTCATGATGTCCTCACGTATAAATTGTTGAATGGCGCTGTAAGTATGAGTTTTTTTACTACAATTGTCATCTCTACTCGGAAGTTTTGAGAATGTATAATAATGTATGAAGGTCATCAATTCATATTGTAAGCACCTAGAGGCCCGTGGGTTTGCTGATTGTCACATATCAACAACGTGGTTTCCAAAATATCTTTTAGGTAGGGCTAAAGGAAAGAAATCTGTAAAGAACACAAAAGCAGAGAAGGTTACAAAAAAAAAAAAGCCTGACAAGAGTGATGGATGAGTATTTCGCACGGGAGAAGGTATTGCTTTTGTATTTAATAGTTGTTGTTATGCAATGGTGTTTAATTGCACTAACATCATTTTGTTATTATGTAGGCATTTTTTCCTCTGCACGTTAACAACAATCATTGGATGACCATTGTGATGCACACTGTGAAGGAGGAGTTTCAAGTTCTTGACTCTAATTCTAATGGCGCAATAAGCCCAAGAGTTCGAATATGATTAACACACCGTTAAGCTAGTATTGTTGCACTCACATGAACTGATGCGTAAGTTCATACTTGATACCATTATTACAAGAGTTTGCATTTAGTCTAGTTTCGTTAATTTGTTTCAGAGAGCTGAAATCGCTAAAGATATTATGGAGGACAACTCAACTCTTGAAGTAAAAAAATATCCAGATGTGTCATCATGGCCAATAAATGGGTACCAGATGCCGAGACAAACAGATGCATAAGTTCATACATGATACCATTATTACAAGCAATTGCATGTTACATCCTAAACTTACCGCACATGTTTTTTTCAGAGTGTCATGTGGACTATTTGTAATGAGGTGCATAGAGAACTGGAACGAAGATCGCTGGACATTTGAATTCGACCAGCAAGAGATTAATGCGTCACGGCAAAGTATTGTCGCAGAAATTATTTTTTCGGAGGTCAGCAAATTAGATAAGATCAAGATGGAAATTGTTAAAATCACGGAGACGGAATACGTATTAGCATGCGGTAGGGTTTTAGTCCCGCAGAAGATTTCCCTGCCGTTGTTGTGTACTTATTACTTTGTTGGAATGTAATGCGACATGACACTTTGAGTTTATTCGTTATGCTACTTGTCAGTTGTTTCAAGGATATAACACATGGCACTTCATAATTCTTTCTTATAGGGGTTCATTTGATTCACAGTGAACATTTCCATTGTTTAAGCGTGAAATGTGTTATATTTTTAGTATTGTATTACTGCTGTCGCCATAAGTTTAATATAACATAAAAAAATCTATGTCAAAAATATATATATAAAAAGAGGCCCAGCCATGCTCTGGCGCACGCTGACTTTACTTGAACCATTCCGATCAAGCCCGAAGGCGAAAGGGACGACATTTCAGCCGCCGAGCATCCCAGCGACGGCGAACAACAGTGCAGTCAGACTCGGGATATATACTAAGCTTATGAGAGGGGCGGCAAGGTGGGTATGTAAACCGGTTGTTGCGTCCCTCGCCGGGCGAGGTGGGACTAAAACAATGTGGCGCACCGCGCCAACGTCCCCTCCCGCACCCCCACATGTCCTTAAAGGGCAAACCCACGCGCCTGACGCGCCTAGTTAGTAGGCCGATGTACACACTCTGCCCTCCCCCCCCCCCCCCCCCCACACACACGTATTTACTGGGTCGACCAACGCGGTGCGCCCAACGGCCCGCTCAGCTGCAACTCCAACCTCTGCCCAGACGTTGGTTCAGGGGTTTAGCCCCACCTCACCCGCTGAGGGATGCACGGACCGGCTTAAATAGCCGCCTCGCCGTCCCCTTGTAAGATCACATACTCTCCTGATGCGTTGGCTCTCCCAGTTGTTGCCACCGCGCCGCTGGCCTTCCCGTTAGCGCCGACATAGGGCGGCATGGGTACTTTAAAAAAAAATCACCACCGCGAAGGACACCTTTTATTTATTTCAAGTGTTGTGGTACACAAATTTGATAAAAATAACAGCAACAATACAAACTGGTATTGATTAACAAAGCAACAATAATAGTTTCACACACACATAACATAACAATAATAGTTGCACATTTATAACATTTTGTCTCACAATATCGTACTAATAATAGTTGGACACACACGTATCATTTAGTCTCAAGCTACAATAAAACGTTAAAAATTGTTTGCATATATAGTATGTCTAGCATCAGAATGACATGTAAATTTAACTCTGCCTTGCTTTCATGAATAAAACTTCATCTCTAAGCCTGGCACCTACATAGCAAAATGTAAACAACTCATCAGACAATTGAAATGAACTAACTACGATGAAAAAAAAAATTGTATAACTTACTTTTCATTCAATTTGCACGTTTGACGTCTATGGCCCTCTAAGCGACATAGGCCGCAAAGAGGACCAGGTTTTTTCTCAAAAAAGATTCCGGTCTTCCATTTTTTTTAACATTTCGATCATTCTTTGACCACTCTGTCTTGCTCTGTTTAGGTGCGCCCTTCGTGGAATCTTTCACAGGATCACCTATAACATCAACAGGTTGTTCCGGCTCAGGTGCCTCCTCATGCATATTCCTTCTACGACCAACAGCATCATCATCAGGGACCTTTTTCTTAGATATTATATTCTTCATACACTACATCAACTCATCAAGCACCAATGAATCATTTGATGCAACATGGAAAGCTTCTGCTCCTGTTATACTGCCAATACCGAGCACACTGCTCTGACCCTGATCAAACCCAGCCAAACATGTAACTCTTCCGATGTGCACGCAGCCCACCTCTCGCAACTTCTGACATTCTCTTAAGGATGCAGCATTCAGGTATTTGCGATATTTTCAGATGAACCAGCACATATTGAATGTGTTTGCAAGGGAGCCCTTTCCGAACCATTCGTCCACAACTGCATTCTATAGTTTCCTCTGAGTTTCCAGGTCGATACTCAACTCTTAAATAAACTTTGCGGTTAATTTTCCATGTCACGATGAAGGTGTGACGGTCAACTCCCACTAGCATCTCAAAAATCTCCACCTCTCCCATCTTCTTCAGATCATCTTGAAGAATATAAAAATTGGCATGAGTGAATACTTTGGCAGCAGGCTTCTCAATGTCCTTGTATTCAGTGACTGCTGGTGGCATTGACTGGTTAGAACGACAGTCATCATGCACCTCATTCTCATGTAGTCGAACTATGCAGTTCTCATAATGCACTACTAGATCAACAATAGTCATACCGTCGTCCAGGTGAAGGTGGAGACTAGAGTTCAGGCTTTCACTCCTTTGATTACTGCGCATACCAAGAAAAAAGCCATCTGACAGATATGATGCTGCTCACAACCTCCTCTTCCTGTACATCCTATTTAGCCACTCTTCTGTTTTATCAGTCTTCCATTTACCGACAAAAGCAAGTCATCTGATCACAAAGTTAGCTCGAGAGGTGGAGTAGTACAAGAGTGACCTTTCAATGATTTGTAATTAAGGTCCTTCTGCATATTTTTTTCACATGCCATGAGCGAAGACGATGTAACACATCTGATAAAAACCAACGCAATAGCACGGATCATTGCAGCGTCTCCATCTGTGATGACTGACCTTGGTTTGTTCTGACAATTGGCCTTTGGGAATGTCTGGAGCAGCCACACGTACGACGCTTCGGTCTCGTCAGACACAATGGCACAACCAAACACAGTGGTGCAACCGTGATTATTTACACCAACAAAGGGGACGAACGGCATACCATATCTGTTCATTTTATATGTGCTGTCAAACACACTCACATCTCCATACAATTGATAGTCCCTCCGCAACTGTGCATCGCACCAGAACATGCTCTTTAACCGACCCTCCTTATCGAGCATATACACAAAGAACAAGTTTGGATCCTTCTCCTTTCTTCTACTCTTGATCCCGATTATCGTGTCAACATCACTCTTTGCAATCAACTTCTTTTTTGTCGGCAGCATAGGTTGTAGACGTCTCATCTCAGAAGCCCACACTTATCATATGAACCATACCTGCTAATGAAGTTGTCGGCGATGATATGCTTTCTGATCCCAGCTCCTTTCATCGCCAAGATCTCAGCTATTTGATGATCTCCCATCACTCTATGTGACCGCGGGAATGCCACCTCGTCTGCTCTAGCCAGCAAATGGTTGTGATCATCCATGAAAGCTGCCACGAACCAAACTCCCCGTCCTTTGTCCAACAATGTGACCAAATGTGCGCCACACTCGCACCGAGTCTCAGGTCTTAGTCTGCGGTACAGCCCTCCGGGTTTAAAAATTTACTCTGGCGTTTACTGCCCTCGAGCAAATGTACCGCCTGTGCTGAATAGTGGTTGACATACATTTCCCTCATTTGACCTTATCTTTTCTGATACCGAATCCACGCTCTCTGGCGTAGTTATTATAGAACGTGTAAGCCTCCCATTGTGATCCAAAGGTCATAGCCATAACCTTCCAGTGTGTCTGTAGTGCCTGCTGCTGGATTTCAGTCTCCTCAATGTACATATCAGCTCCATCGTCATGCTCATCGCCATCATCACCACTCCAACCATCCAAGTTTGCCTACAATATTACACACAAGCACGTGTAAGTTGTCATTATTTACTTTTTATTAGTGCATGACGTCTAAATGTTTTGACCGAACCTGACTTATGTTATCGGCAAAAGATTCCCCAAAATAATTTTCCTCATTGCGGACATCGATATCCTCCTGCACATAAAAAAATCATATGCACGTGTATGTACCCATATGGTTGTTACGTCTTCACTACAAGCACCATCCTCATTCTTTTGAAAGTCCTCTTAGGTAAATTATCATATGACGGCGACGATTCATTGTCGTTTCTGTCATCATCTTTAGTAGTTCGATCTTCATCCGTACCACCAACACTATCGCTACCATACCACTCACTCGTCTGCAAGAGCGCATCCGTAAATCCTGTTTCTTCCTGCATCGAATAACCTCACTACCAACACTGCAGAATCAAAAATAAAAACGATATGTCAATTCAAAATCAAACGACGGTCATGCCAATGAATAGTTCATAACATCAAAATCATTGCAGATAATTAGTTACAGCAACTAAATTGTTGAGTTGCGAACTAGAGGGTTTACGTGGCAAACCTAGAGCCTGGCAGGTCTCAATGTCCGGCGGGAAGGCCTTCAGGTACGTGCACTCCGGACTGCTTGCGGACGGCGAGGACGTGCACAGAGGTGGATCACGCCGTTGTGGATGGCGAGGACGTGCATGGACGTAGATCGCGCTGTTGCGGACAGCGACGGCGTCCGCGGAGGCCAGATCACGCCCCGATTGCCGACGGCGACGACGTGCACTGAGGCCAGATCGCGTACTGCAACGACTCCAATGATGTCCACGGAGGCCAGATCCGGCGTGAAGACGGGGAGGAAGCTGAGTTGGTCTGACCTGGGTCGCTTTCCGTTGCGACGGCGGCCGTAACATAAGGCGGGGAAGGGCGGCGATCGGCCGGATGTGGCGATGTTGAAACGGGCCACGTGATTAATGCGAGGTCGTGGGTCTGTTTCTTTTCGCACGAGGGGCGCGGGGTAGACACCAGTCGGCCGTATCGGCTCGAGCTGTCGGCTCGGCTGTACGTGTATGCGGACACCACATACGGGCGCGGGTATACCTTAAGCACCGTATACGTTAAGTGGGGCGGGGGGGGGGGGGGGGGGGGGGGGGGTTCCAACCCCATTCTCCCTTGCAGACCGATCGAGCCACCCTTCCTCTCCTTGTTGCAGCGGCGGATCTCGTTGCCCTTTCTCTGGCAGCGACACTAGCGATCTAGTTTTGTCCAACAAACACACTTTTTCCCGGGAGGGTTAGCGATTGGGCGGCCATTCTCTTGTATAACTCGTGTGGAGGTTAGCCAAATGGCCTGGGAGAAAAGTCCAATGCAACCAACGATTTCAGATTTTTTTTTTCTTGTGAAGAAACAGCCATTTACGAGAATTGGCAGTGGAGGCCAAAACTAGACAGGACATCTAACGAGCGAGATCGCTCAAAGGACGCGAACGGATGACCAAAAATGCCCAGGATATGGCTGTGATCGAAGTGTTCAGTTTATGCAATAGACAACAAGGTTTGGCAAAAATCAGTTTATGCATATTTGCACTTACAAAATTAACAATTAAACCTCTTAGATTATTGTCACAAAGTATGCACTAGATGAATAATGATTTCAGTACCCTCGCTATTCGAGTTTGATTTTGCACGGAGTTCATTTCTTCGGAGGCGACAAACTTATGCATGTACTGAGTTAGGTCCAAACATGCCCACCGCAATGAGAAGAAACTTGTCAAACTTTATATTTTTCCTAGAACCTACTAAAAAGGATTCAGGAAAATAAGAGACTCGGCATTGCCGCAAGTTCGCCGGTTCCTCCAGAAAAATACTGGGGAAAGTATGGCAGGAGGGCCCCGTACAAGCAGGCGAAGAAGCAGTGACAGAGGTCTATGTTTGCTGGGTTTGCGCAGACGGAAACTAGGCAAACCTTTTCTCTTTTTCTTTTTTCATTATGGAATTCCAGGGTCACGCGGATGTCGAGTACCCATGGGAAAAAAACTCGCAAACTCCCACCCTTTTAGCATTCCATACCTATCCCCGGTTGTAGCTTGATTTCCCCCACATTGGATAGAAATTTTCTATATCTGAAAACAATATCCACTCCGGGCCGAAAGTAGTATATATTTTTACATGTGGCATGCATGTTAGAAAGGACAAAGGGGGTTATTTTAAAATGGTTTGATGTTGAAATAGCAACTACTACTGTGTGTCATGGAAGACTTGATTGGAATAATAAGTCTTCCCTTAATGTTGAATAAGTTGTGACCATAATGTTGTTATGACAGCGTCCCACACTGGAACCTTCAATTATTGTCGAGATAATTTATTGCTGGTAGCGGTAATTAGCAGTATTGTCCCACATACCTAGGTAGTCAAGACAGTAAGGTGGAATCAGAGATCACACAGAATACACGAAGCACGAACACGGATGGCAGAGAAGGACGATTGTGTGGCTCCTGACAAAAGATCAGAGTTGGCAATTGATCATGGAGAAGGGATGATGTGTGGCAGAAAAAGGCGTACCACATCAGTGGGTGGCTCATCGGCGAAGTCTAACGGAGCATCAGAGGGCAGCGTGTCGGCCCGGGATGGCTCGGGGGACGATGGCATACATACGCATACTTGTATCCCGAGGCAGCGGAAAAGATGGGCACATCACCGACCATGAATGTGTGCACAGAAACTAAGGAATGATTGTGACCTTCAAATCTCAGCAGAGCAATTTTGCTGAGACAAGACGTCGACCTGCATCTCCCGAGATGGTTGGATCCCCTCCTTCCTCCCTTTGTTGTAGCGACTACAACGATGGATCATGTTCCATTCTTTGGCAGCGACCCTGGCAATCTGGTTCTCTCCATTGAACACCATTTTTTCTTGGAGGTGTAGCGATTGGGCGGCCTTTCTCCTGTATAACTTGTGTGGAGGTTAGCCAAATGTGAGGGAGAAAAGACCTAGGCAACCAAAGATCTCAGACATTTCTTAGGACAATTGGCCTAGGAAAAAACATGTGGTGGAGGCCGAAATTGACACCACATAGACCACAATCAAGACTGCAAGTTCTTAGAAAACTAAGGGTACCAAATTAAAATGGTTCAGCTAAAGGATGTAAAAGGAAAACATGACAAGCCACACAAATGACCTCCCATGATCAACAATAATCATGTCCATACTCTCATATCGCTCCATAGTCCTCGCACTACCGAGGGTCCTGTCATGATAAAAAATGGCCCGCAAAGGACATGTTGGTCTGTCCCGCCTTTTAGCATGCCAAACCTATCCCAAGTGGCAGCTTGACGTCTGCCGCATTGGAAAGGATTTTTTGATATCTGGAGTAACTAATATCCACTCCAGGAAACAAGTAGTATATATTTTTACATGTGACATGCATATGTTAGAGAGGACAATGCAAGGGTACGTAGTCGTTTTAATTAAAAGGCTTTGATGTTGAAATCGCAACTACAGTTTGTAATGGAAGACATGATTGGAATACAAAGTCTTCCTTTCATGTTGCATAAACTGTGATCATATTGCTTCCGGTTTTGCTTGTCATTTTGGCTTAAAAGCTATGACGGCGTACGTTCTGCAATGAAACCTTCAATTATTGTCAAAAAAATAATCAATTGCCGTGCTGACCGGAAGGCAGCGGTAGGTGTAGACTTCGTCAAGCCTTGAAAATATAAGAAATTGATAAGCGGGACCCTCAAGGTTTATTTCATTGCACAAAGCAAGTACGAATCCCAAGTGTTCTTTCCTGGCCAGCGCTGATCTCCATTAAAGGCTTAAGTTATGACATATTGCTTGCAGTCGGAGGCTTTCATTTTGGCTTAAGTTATGACAACGTTCCACAGTAGAAACTTCAATTGTTGTCGAAATAATCTATTGCCTGTGGAACATGTTGACCTGCCGGTAGCGTTAGGGTAGTAGGATTGTACCGCACACCTAGGTAGTCAAGACAGTTAGATGGAATCTGAGATCACACAAAATCCGCAAACCATGAACAGGGATGACAGAGAAGGACGATGGTGGGCCCCGACAAAACATCATAGTTGGAAATTGATCATGGGGACAAGAGGACAAAGGGGGAGTAGTTTTAAAGGGGTTTGATGTTGAAATAGCAACTAGTGTGTGTAATGGAAGATTTGGTTGGAATACAAAGTCTTCCCTTAATGTTGCATAATTTGTGACCATGTTGTTCAAGTTTTTGCTTTTATTTTGGCTTAAGTTATGACATCGTTCCACACTTGAACCTTCAATTATTGTCGAAATAATCTATTGCATGTGGAGCATGCTGACTGGCCGGTAGCGGTAGGGTAGCAAGATTGTACCGCACACCTTGGTAGTCAAGACGGTTAGATGGAATCCGACATCACAAAGAATTGTCGAACCACGAACTCGGATGGTGGAGAAGGATGATGGTGGGTCCCGGCAAAAGATCAGAGCTAGAACTTGATAACGGAGAAGAGATGATTTGGGGCGAAAAAATGACTTACAACATCAGTGGGCGGCTCATCGGCAGAGGCCGGCGGTGCATCAGATGGCAGCGTGTTGCGGGCGGCTGGCTCCAGGGATGGCTGGTTAACTGCGAACGGAGGCACAAAGAGTGGCATATATACACACAGTCGTATCCCGAGGCGGCAGAAAGGATTGGCAAATCACCGGTCATTAATGTGTGCACAGGAACTGAAGAATGATTGCGCCCTTCAAATCTCAGTGGAGCAGTTTCGCTCAGACAAGACGTTAACCTGGCAATCTGGTCATGTCCATTGAACGCATATTTCCCCATGAGGGTTAGCGATCGCGCAGCCTCTCTCTTGTATGACTCGCGTGGATGTTAGCCAAAAAGGAGGCATAAAAGGCCTAGGCAACCAAAGATCTCAGATTTTTCATGTGGTGGAGGCCGAAATTGATAGCACACATAGCCACAACCAAGGCTGCAAGTTCTTAGAAAACTAAGGGTACCAAATGATAACTGTGCAGCTAAAGGATGTAAAAGGAAAACATGACAAGCCACACAAATGACCTCCAGTGATCAACAATTCTCATGTCCATACTCTGCTACCGCTCGTTGGCCTAGACCACATAGACCTCGCACTACCGAGGGGCCTGCCATGATATTAAAAAATATATAGGGCCTGCAGAGGATATGTTGGTCTTTCCCACCTTTTAGCATGCCGCATTGGTAAGGATTTTTTGATATCTGAGCTAATATCCACTCCAGGAAACAAGTAGTATATATTTTTACATGTGACATGCATATGTTAGAGAGGACAATGCAAGGGTACGTAGTCGTTTTAATTAAAAGGCTTTGATGTTGAAATCGCAACTACAGTTTGTAATGGAAGACATGATTGGAATACAAAGTCTTCCTTTCATGTTGCATAAACTGTGATCATATTGCTTCCGGTTTTGCTTGTCATTTTGGCTTAAAAGCTATGACGGCGTACGTTCTGCAATGAAACCTTCAATTATTGTCAAAAAAATAATCAATTGCCGTGCTGACCGGAAGGCAGCGGTAGGTGTAGACTTCGTCAAGCCTTGAAAATATAAGAAATTTATAAGCGGGACCCTCAAGGTTTATTTCATTGCACAAAGCAAGTAGGAATCCCAAGTCTTCTTTCCTGGCCAGCGTGCTTCATTTCATACATATAGGTGCGCTGATCTCCATTAAAGGCTTAAGCCATTTTGGCTTGCTCTGTCCTCTCAGAGAATATTCGCTCTCTTTTTGCCTCTCAGAGTTATCATTTTCCTATATACATACATACAGGTACGCATTTCCTTGCTTGACTGTGCTTGAATATCTTCTTTAATCTGCGAAATTGGCTTGGAGCAGTTCCAGTTTGCGGGTCCAGATTATGCTCGCAAATCTTATGATTAATTTTTTAATTTTATCTAAAAATTGGCTTGAATGTGCTTAAATTTCTTAAGAGTAACATGTGCATCTTCCTTAATGCGGGAAAGTTGCTTGGAGCAGTTTCCTTATGTGGTTCCAGTTTGTGCCGGCAGATTGTATGATTATTTTTAGATTTTTTGCATGATTTATGTAAAACCGCTAAATTGGGCTTAGCGCCGCTAACCGCTATAGCTTTGCATAGCTGCTGGAGAACCTCTCCCTCAATATCGTAGTCGTAGCCCGCTATTTAGAACTTTGCTTGCTACCAAATGAACACTAGTGCATGATCGAGTAGAAGTATCTATAGTTCCATACACATAACACATGCTTATCATTATTTAGTAATAATAATCAACACACACAACAGTTCTAAGTTCCAGCAACAGGTGCTTAATGTATTTTCACAGATATTGGGTTGAAGTGTTAAGTCACCAATCATATGTTATGTTATACTGTCTGTTTTCCGTTGCAGGTGATGGTTAGGTGTGTCGATTGCGAAGTTTACTGCAGAAACAGACTATATTGGGCGAGAATAATAGGATTTGTAGTGTGCCTATGTCTTGTATTCTTGTATATATGCCAGGGTCCCCCTGCCCTCAAGGTGAATTCCTTGAGTGGTAAGGTCAGCTCCCTCCATGTTCCAGACAAGGTTTCCTCTGCCAGTCTAGGTATATACGGATCATGGAATACAATAAATCAGGAGTAATCATCAAGAACATGCATGCTATGAAATATTATATAGTATATATGTATGATGAATTGTCCATACTGGTTTGCAGGAAGGGGGCCACTGAACGTGGTGATTGTGTATGCCTTTGATTGCACTAACTGGACCTCTGCCTGGTACACAGTGGATGGGATCTTTTGGATGGTGCAAGAGAAGCTCACCTACTTCGCTGGAAGCTGCCTGGGTTACATCTATGTCATATCGACCCCAAACACGTACACGTTGGACATGAAAGTAGTTGACCCTACTGAGACAAAGGAAACTGGCTACACAAAATTTGCCTGGCACAGGATGACTTGCACGAAAAACATGGCATCAGGCCTCGCCGAGGCGCATAAAATGATCAGCAGCTGCGGGCACCACAACAGCATCATCTTGTTCTTCTCCGATGGATTGGTAAACAAGGGAGACTTCTTTGATGGAACCCAGAACTTTGTTTCCAAAGTGCCCGTCCACACATTTACGCTCGCCGGGGACGCATATAACCATGTATGTATCGAATCAGAGCTAACCCGGTCTAAACCATGATCAGCTTATCAATAAGTTTAATTTATCCTATGTATTGTATATATGCTAGGTTCTCCACTCCATTGTGGCAAATTCTCCGGGTGGGAAGTTTCATGCCACCGCTGTTCCAGAAAGGCCAAATCTATCATCACCCTTCTCGAAACTACTCGATAGCCTCCTTGGTGCCACCCCAAAGGACGATGAGAAGCCTCCTGGTACCGTTTCAGGTATGTATACATAAGAACATGCAATACGATCCGAGCTTAGGAGTGATCATCAAGAACATGCATAGAAGGATGCGTGCTGTGAATGACCAATTGTCCATACTGATTTGCAGGAAGGGAACCTCTAGACGTGGTGATTATTTCTGCCTTTGACAGCACTAACTCGACCCCTGCCTGGTACACGGTGGATAATGAGATATTTTGGTTGGTGCAAGAGAAGCTCACCCACTTCGCTAACAGCTGCATGGGTTACATCTACGTCATGTCGACCCCTAACATGTACACGTCAGACATGAAAGTAGTTGACCCAGCTGACACAAAGGAAACTGGCTACAGGAAATTCGATTGGCGTAGGTTGAAATGCACTAAAAACATGGCATCAGGCCTTGCCGAGGCACATAAAATGATCAGCAGTCGCGGTTATCACGACGGCGTCATCTTGTTCTTCTCTGATGGGTTGATAAACTAGGGCAACTTCTTTGATGGAACCAAGAACTTCATCTCCAAAGTGCCTGTCCACACGTTTACTCTCGGAGGTGACGCATATAACCATGTATGTATCAAGTCAGAGCTACTACATTCAAAATCATAACTTATTCATTTATTCAGTGTATCCCTATTTCTTGTGAATATGCTAGGGTCTCCAAGCCATTGCCGCAAATTCTCCGGGTGGGACGTTCAACCCCATTCCAGTTCCAAGGAAACCACATATGTCAGCGCCCTTTTCCAAACTACTGGATAGACTCCTCAGCAGCACCATGAAGGACTAAAATTATCAATAGTATGGGCAATTTTTCTGAAGTTACCGACATGCACACACGCACTTGATTTCCAGCACCTTTACTCATTTACTATGTTGAATTGCCATTACTAATAAGCAAGTGCCACTACCCTATGTGTGCATAAATTGCATTGACACACTTGTATCTTTTGTTTCTTGTAACCTGACTAAGATTCAACTCAATGTGAAGGGTGGTATCTCCTTTGGAATTTCTACTGAAACCGAGAGGGGAGCCGTGCCGGAGTTGCCATGGATTTGCTTGGCGATTTGCCTGCAGCGTACTGCTATGTCAATGCATCTAGTTACTTGCTGGTATAATTATAAAGTTGGTGGTTCACTACGCCTATGTCTTTATTTTTTGCAAGAATACCACACCTATGTCGTTGAAGTACCTACATTTAACAGATGTTAACTGTTTGTGATAATACCAGAATCTTACAGTGCAAACTATGTCTATGTCCATTGTGTGTATCGACAGAAGTTCATCACTTTATCTTAAAAGACCAGAAAAAACATCCACACATTTCTTTTGCGGGAAAAACTTGTATTACTCACGTTGCCAAGCTACTCTCAGCATTACATAGTTCGATAATGCCATCTGGACCAGAACCCAACCATAATGAGCTTCTGTTGATACACACTGTGAGGCTAACGTATGGCTTTGAACTGAAAAAAAATGTGAGCTTGATACACTCAGTATACACACTAGGGCACATAATGAGCTTCTGTTGAACTTTCGGAGGGGTCAATGAACCCCAAACATTCTTCCAGTAGCTTCGCTCACCACCAGGAGAAGTTCTAGATGAGGACTGCGAGGTCTGATATAATAATTCATCAAAAACAATCTGATAAGAGGCTTTCCCTGCCTCTCGCCGGCACCAGTCCGCATCATCTCGTATGGTCCTTGGATCATGGAGACGTGGTGGATCCTGGACCTTGCCGGGCAGAGGGCTCCTTTTTCGGTGTTGTTTTTTTGGAATTTTTTTTAGATTTCTGTCATGCCCAGGAAGACAAGGCGGAGGTGGCTTCTTGAAGACGCAATAAGGTCCTCCCCGCCTAGCCACCGTCCAGGAGATGTTTCTAGCATCGTCGGAGAGTGTGTGGAGGTGTGTCTCCGACGGATCTCGTGGGATCCGGTCGGTTTTTGTCTTCGGTGGATCTGTTGGATCAGGTCTTCGTTCGTCTACATCTATGTGCCTGCAGGTTCGATCCTTCCAATCTAGACTTCTCTTCATCGACGGCAGCTACTGTTCTGGTGCGCTTGTTCTGTGGGGTCTTAGCAGGACGACTTCCCGGCTGTTTACTCGACACTGATGAGGGAGGGGCGATGACGGTGGTGCCTTCGGCTCGCTCTAGTGCTTGTCCTCGTCGCTAGGTGGTCGATGGACCTGAATGTAATTCGTACTTCAGGTGTTCTTTGTACTACCTTAATAATTGATGAATAGATCGGAAGTTTTGCCATGCAAAAAAAAAGATCGAAAGTTTTGTCCCAAAAAAACAATCTTATAAGCACTGGGTACAAAAAAGATACTAGAGGGCTCGCCTGCCCATGCGATAAAATCTTCATTACTATTGGCCGGAAGTTTTTGCTTCCAGATTTCCGAAACATTAAGGGGGAGAAAACATCTGATCATGTCCACATCCCATAGCCCATTGATATTGATCAAGTCCGATACCCAGAAATATGTTATTTTAAACGTCTGCTTAGATACAACCTCCTAAACACATCAATGAATAAAATCTCTACATAATCTTTTATAACCAGGGGCGGCGCCAGCGTGGGGTCGTGTAGGGGCGGCCTCCCCGGCTAAATTTTGGGAACCTAGGTAGTTTGAGAATAGGGTTTAGGGTTTTCCGTGGGGCAATGCCTCTTCAAGTCTCTCTATATATATAATGATTAGCACATACAATTACATAAGTACAGAATACGTGTACGTGACACGCTAGACCTATTTTAACGCTCCCCCTCAATCTGAACTTCTACTCTGTGCAAGGTTTAAATTGGTACTAAAACGGTCTAGCATCTCTCGAGTGCCTGGTTTGGTGAACACACCAGCCAGCTAATCATTAGAGGAAATGAACCTGACCTCAAGAGCTCGAGAAGCAACACGCCCATGCACAAAATGGAATTCGATCTCAATGTGCTTGGTACGTGCATGGAAAACTGGGTTGGCAGTTAGATATGTGGCTCCTAAATTATCACACCAGAGAACGAGAACACGCTGCTATGAAACACCAAGCTCTTTGAGTAGTGACTCTACCCAAATGGCTTCAGCACCTCCATTTGCCAAAGCTTTGCACTCAGCCTCTGTACCGGATCTCGACACTGTCGGCTGTTTCCTAGAACTCCAGGAAATGGGATTCGCCCAACAAAGATAGCAAAGCCTCCGGTGGATCGGCGATCATCAGGGCATCCTGCCCAATCTGCATCAGTAAAAATACTAATGCTCGTGGAGGCAGCCTTCCGAAACTTCAGTCATGTGTGCAATGTCCCTTTCACATAGCGCAAAATGCGCTTAACAGCTTCCCAATGAACATCAGTGGGCTGCGAGAGATACTGGCATACCTTGTTCACAGCAAACGAAATATTCGGAGGAGTGAGAGTCAAATAATGCAGTCCACCAATGACACTGCGATACCAAAAAGAATCATCGGTACTGAGAGGTTCTCCAGACACTCGGGAAAGCTAATATGAGGTAGACAACGGTGTGGAAGTGGGCTTACAATTCTCCATGCTCACACGGTGCAGGAGATCCAAGGCATACTTCCGTTGAGTCAATGTCATCCCCCCTGAACTGTATGACGCTTCCAAACCAAGGAAGTACTCCAACAGCCCAAGGTTCTTGATAGGAAAATTGGCCGCAAGGGAGTGACAAGACCATCAACAGCTCGTGGAGAAGATCCGGCGATAACAATATCATCCACATAGACGAGCATATAGATGTTAACATCACGATAGCAGAAGAAAAACATAGATGTGTTTGCTTCGGAGGAGACAAAACCAAGCTGAATAAGACGTGCACTGAGCCGAGCATACCACACACGAGGGTACTGTTTTAGTCCATAGAGAGCCCGTTGTAGCTTGCACACATGCGAGGGATACCGAGCTTCCTCGAAACCAGGCGGCTGCGGCAAATAAACATCCTCAGATAAGAAACCATGAAGGAAGGCGTTACTGACATCAACCTGCTGAAGACTCCAGCCACGAGAGATAGCAAGAGCAAGAACCAATCGAATAGTAGCCGGCTTGACAACCGGACTGAATGTGTCGCCATAGTCAATTCCAAGCTGCTGGATGAAACCACGGGCGACCAGTTGGGCCTTGTTATTATCAACAGAGCCATCTGGAAGATGCTTGGTCTTGAAAATCCATTTACTCCCAACAATGTTGACTCTGCGCGGATGAGGCACAAGAACCCAAGTCTTGTTGTGATGAAGGTCGACTAGCTCATCAATCATTGCTGCACACCAGGCGGTCTCACGTAGAGCATCGCGATGAGAGACATGTACCGCATGAAACGCACGCCGGCGAGGATCATACCGGACTGTCCCATCAGTCAGTACAAGTGCACGCCGAGTGTGATCACAGGTGCGTGTGACCATGGTGTGACCAGGAGCAGCTGGAGGCGTCGCGGTCAAGGGGACAGTGCTGCCCTCGACAGAAGGCAACGCGAGCTGAGCAGTCGGCGACAGCGGAGTAGCATCATGAAAGGATCGAGAAGAGGTGTCTAGAGGGGGAGAATAGACACTAAGCAAGAAAAGTTGCAGTTTTTTATTTCTTTAAGTTGAAATGGAGTTTTGGCACAAGTTTAACATTCACAATACATATCAAGCAAGCATGCAAAGAGTATATGAGCAGCGGAAAGTAAAGCATGCAATTTGCAAAAATGTAAAGGGATGGGATTGGAGTGTGCAAACGCAATTTGGAGACACGGAGATTTTTGAGCCGTGGTTCCGATAGGTGGTGCTATCGTACATCCACGTTGATGGAGACTTCAACCCACGAAGGTTAGCGGTTGCGCGAATCCATGGAGGGCTCCACCCACGAAGGGTCCACGAAGAAGCAACCTTGTCTATCCCACCATGGCCGTCGCCCACGAAGGACTTGCCTCACTAGGGGTAGATCTTCACGAAGTAGGCGATCTCCTTGCCCTTACAAACTCCTTGGTTCAACTCCACAATCTTGACGGAGGCTCCCAAGTGACACCTAGCCAATCTAGGAGACACCACTCTCCAAGAAGTAACAAATGGTGTGTTGATGATGAACTCCTTGCTCTTGTGCTTCAAATGATAGTCTCCCCAACACTCAACTCTCCCTCACAGGATTTGGATTTGGTGGAAAGAAGATTTGAGTGGAAAGCAACTTGGGGAAGGCTAGAGATCAAGGTTTATGTGGTAGGAATGGAATATCTTGGTCTCAACACATGAGTAGGTGGTTCTCTCTCAGAAAATGAATGCTGGAGGTGTAGGCACGTTCTGATGGCTCTCTCCACTAATCAAGAGTGGGTGGAGTGGTATATATAGCCTCCACACAAAATCTAACCGTTACACACAATTTATCAAATTCGGTGGGACCGAATCATGAAACTCGGTCGGACCGGTTCTGGAAATAATGTGACCGTTAGGATTTTCGGTGGGACCGACATGTCATCTCGGTGGGACCGATATGGTTAGGGTTAGGGCATAACGTAATCTCGGTGAGACCGATTACACAAACACGGTGAGACCGATTTTGGTAATAGACACACAGAGGGTTGGTCAGGCAAACTCGGTGGGACCGATTCGCTCATCTCGGTTAGACCGAAATGTTACGAAGAGGAACAGAGAGTTTGCATTGTAATCTCGGTAGGACCGATTACACAAACTCGGTGAGACCGATTTTGGTAATCGACATACACAGAGAGATTACAATCTCATCTCGGTGAGACCGAGATCCCTATAGGTGAGACCGAAAAGACTAGGGTTTTGTGGCAGTGGCTATGTCATGAGAACTCGATGGCGCCGGATGGAAAGATTCGGTAGGGCCGAGTTTGACTTTTGGTTTGGGACATATGTGGACGTGAGAAAGTGGTTGAGGGCTTTGGAGCATATCACTAAGCACTTTGAGCAAGCAAGCCATTAAGCAACACCTCATCCCCTCTTGATAGTATTGGCTTTTCCTATAGACTCAATGTGATCTTGGATCACTAAAAGTAAAATGTAGAGTCCTGTGCTTTGAGCTTGAGCCAATCCTTTGTCCTCAGCGACTTGAAGGGGTTCCACATCCTCTAATCCATGCCACTCCATTGTTGAACTTATCTGAAACATACTAGGTAAAAGCATTAGTCCAACAAGAGATATGTTGACATTAATTACCAAAATCACCCAGGTAGCACTTGTGCTTTCAATCTCCCCCTTTTTGGTAATTGATGACAACATACATCAAAGCTTTAGATAAAGATATAGAGAATAATAAGTAAAGCTTTGGAAAGACATGTAACATCCATAGTCTCCCCCTACATGTATGCAATTGTGTAAATATGGAATGTAGGAACATGTGAATGCATAAACATGACAGAGTAAGTGATGTGTTACATGTATCTTGGCTATATGCATCAGAGCAAATGATGTGAATATAGAAAATGTACCTTCATGCTCATGAGTCTTTCTTGCAAACAATATGTACATCAGTAAGAAATCCTCATACACATGACTGTGATGCATATACTTACCTTGTCGTCTTGAGTTGGCTTAAGAAGAAATGAACCTGCATAAACAAGGTTAGACAACACAGATACACCTACTAGCCAGAGCAACCAAAAGAAACCACAAGAGAACCAAGACTGGGATGACATGTAGAGAGTGAGTACTGAGTACCACATTGGATATAGACATGTCCCCAAAGGTAAAGGTGTGCAATGAATTCAAAGGATTTCCTTCCCTTAGATGTCTTGCTCCCCCTGAATCTAGCATGGGATATTGGGAGAAGATAGGGAACAGAAAATCAGAGCAAGCAAAGAAAAGAAACAGAGCTAATGCAAACAATCAAATATGAACATGTCTTTCCCCTCTTAAAGACATGTGACTCCTCTCCTCTTGAATACCAAGCATCTGGGGTCTCTCTCCCTTCCTGAGTATTCCTCCCCCTATAGAAATGATTAAGCTTTGATGTGATCTCTCTCTCCCCCTTTGACATCAATTTCCAAGAAGGGTTCTTCTTGATTTTTGTTGTAAATGTGTTTGGTCCTTGAGTCACAAAACAAAGCAGCAAGTCGAATGTGATGTTGGTAGAGGACAAGATTCATTGAGTGGAGCTAGATCAAAAAGAATGCAGGAACAAGTGGCAAGCTGTTTTTCCTGGAGTGAAATCGGTGGCACTGAGTTGTATGCTTCGGTTGCACCGAAAGGTTTCGTTTGAGCCGAAGGCATTTGACCGGTGTGACCGAGTTCATCACAGAGAAAACACTTGTCACCTCAGCTCACTAGACAAGTAAGATCTCACAAGGATTTGCAAGGAGTTAACTGAAAGATTTGCAATGAATTGGATGCAGGGAATGCAGATCAAACAGAAACAGAAAAGAAATCTAGATGATGTTTTTTTTGAAAGGGGAAACAAATATGCATGAGACAAATGCAAGAGCACAGAAGAGAACACAAGAGAACTTCATCTAGAATTGGTCGGCGACAAAGTCACCTATGTTAGAGTATATTGACTTAGGAGTCAAGTGAGATCACTTGATCATAGGTCATACTCATCGTTTAAGCACAAAATGGGGTTACCATTTTTCGTTTAAGCATCTTGATGTATTCACATCTTGTCGAGTTGCTTTGACTCATGTCTTGGAGTAAAGCTTCTCTAAGATGGAATAACATACCTTGGGTGGTGGTGTTGATCGTGATCATGTAGTTGAACTTATGTGGGTTGCTCAAGGTTGATGTAGCTCATCAAGAGTTGGGAGCACCACTTGGAATTTGAGTTCATCTACCTACATGGGTTAGTTTTTGCAAAGAAAAGCACTTGTGTATCCAAAATGACAATCATGAAACTCAATGTAGAATTTGTGAAAGGATATGTTTGAATGGTTTCGTGCTTCCTCGTCTTCAACCACCATTGTGTAGAGACTTGGTGATGTAGAGATTGCTCAAAATATGAGTGAGTTGCAATCTCATAGATTTAGATTCATCCAAGTTCCTACAAGGGTTAGATAACATGCAAGGTGCAAATATATCCAAGACTTAAGATTTTCATCATAAGAGATATATATCAAGGATTAGTCATAGGCTCATGTCTTGCATGTATCCAAATGGAGTTCCTACTCCAAGTTTGAAGCATAAATGATGTTCAATTCACCTCTTAACCTGCAAAACACTTTCTCATCAAGTGTTTTAGTGAATATATCCGCCAATTGCTTGTTGGTACGAACATGCTTAAGATTAATGTCACCCTTAGCAACATGATCTCAAATGAAATGATGACGAACTTCAATATGCTTAGTTCGAGAGTGTTGCACGGGATTGTGAGCAATCTTGATAGCACTTTCATTGTCACAAAGCAATGGAACATGTTTCACATATATCCCATAATCTTTAAGAGTTTGGGACATCCAAAGTAATTGAGCACAACATGAACCAGCGGCAATGTATTCCGCTTCGGCGGTGGATAAGGATACTGAGTTATGTTTCTTGGAGGACCAAGACACAAGAGATCTACCAAGAAATTGACAAGTACCCGAAGTGGACTTTCTATCAACCTTGTCTCCGGCATAGTCCGAGTCGGAGTAGCCAACAAGATTAAAAGAGGCCCTCTTTGGATACCAAATGCCAACATTTGGTGTATGGATTAAGTATCTCACTATCCTTTTCACAGCCTTAAGATGACATTCTTTAGGGGCGGCTTGATATCGTGCCCACATGCACACACTTAGCGTAATATCAGGACGTGAAGCACTTAGATATAACAATGAACCAATCATGGAGCAGTAAACTTTTTGATCAACCGGTTCACCATCTTTGGTCAAATCAAGATGTCCACTAGTAGGCATGGGTATAGTCATACCTTTGCATTCTTGCATATTGAACTTCTTGAATAAGTCCTTGGTGTACTTTGTTTGAGAGACAAAGGTAACTTCCTTATTTTGCTTGATTTGCAAATCGAGAAAGAATTTGAGCTCACTCATCATCGACATCTCAAACTTCTCTGACATTAGCTTTCCAAACTTTTCACTAAAGTGAGGGTTAGTCGAACCAAATATAATATCATCAACATAGATTTGGCACACAAATAGTTCTCCATTTACCCTTTTAGTAAAAAGAGTAGAATCAACTTTCCAATTTCAAAGCCTTTTTCAATAAGAAACTTGGTCAAGCATTTGTACCATGCTCTAGGAGCTTGTTTAAGACCATAAAGGTCTTTGTGAAGCTTGTAAACATGATTAGGTTTCTTAGGATTGACAAAGCCGGGAGGTTGCTTAACATAAACTTCCTCCTCTATCTCACCATTTAGAAAAGCACTTTTAATGTCCATTTGGTACAAGGTGATATCATGGTGATTAGCATAGGCAAGTAAGATGCGAATGGACTCAAGTCTAGAAATGGGGGCATATGTCTCACCATAGTCCATACCTTCGACTTGAGTGTAGCCTTGGGCGATGAGACGCGCTTTGTTGCGAACTACTTGTCCATCTTCATCTTGCTTGTTGCGAAACACCCATTTGGTACCGATGATGTTGTGGTTGTTGTCGGGCTTCTCAACCAATGTCCAAACTTGATTTCTCTCAAAGTTGTGCAGTTCTTCATGCATGGCGTTTATCCAATACGGATCTTCCGATGCATCTTCAACCTTCATAGGTTCAATGCTAGAGATAAATGAATAATGTTCACAAAAGTTAGCTAAACGAGTTTTAGAGCGAGTGATTCTCCCGGTTTGGATATCATTGTAGATTTGCTCGGCGGGATGGTCTTTAGCAATTCTTGCTCGAACTCGTGAAAGCTTTTGCTTGGATCTTGGTGGAACATCTTCTTCATCTTGTTCTTCTTCTTGGCCTTCGTCATTGTTGACGTTGTCGTTCTCTTGTCGTGGTGGAGAAGGAGGTTGTTGATGTTCATCTTGGTGTACTTCCACGTTTTCTTCATCTTGGTGTGTCCCACTTGTGGATGCTTCTGTATCAACTCTTGGTTCACCTTGTCGTGAGGTGGAAGCTTCCACTTGGACGGACGAGGTACTCTCCTTCACCTCCGTAGGATGAATCTTGCCAATAAACAAGTCTCAGATTGCTTCCGAAGGGTCTTCGTCTCCTACATCAATTGGCAATTGCTGGACTTGCGAGCCGTTAGATTCATCAAACTTCACATCTACCGTCTCTTCAACCTTTCGGGTGAAATTATTGTAGACATGGTAAGTGTGAGAGTTTGATCCATAACCAAGTAGGAAACCTTCATGAGACTTGGGAGCAAATTTAGAACGACCATGCTTATCAAGAATGTAGCACTTTGAGCCGAATACTCGAAAGTATCCAACTTGGGGTTTGTTGCCGGTGAGGAGCTCGTATGCCGTCTTGCCGAGTAGCTTGTGAAAATACAAGCGATTTGTTGCATGACAAGCTGTCTCAACTGCTTCCGCCCAAAAGTGCTTCGGCGTCTTATACTCATCAAGCATCGTTCTCGCCATTTCAATGAGCGTCCGGTTCTTCCTCTCAACAACTCCATTTTGTTGAGGTGTGTACGTAGCCAAGAACTCATGTGACATCCCTTCCTCGTCAAGAAAGGTGTCCACATTTGCATTCTTGAACTCCGTTCCGTTGTCGCTGCGAACCTTCTTGATCTTCACTTCAAATTGATTTTGGGCCTTACTAGCGAAGTTTTTGAAGATCTTTTGGACCTGCGATTTATCATCGAGAAAGAACACTGACGTAAATCTTGAAAAATCATCAACTATAACTAGACCAAAAGAATTTCCACCGAGACTTTTGTAAGCGTTGGGACCAAAAAGATCCATGTGAAGTAGCTCGAGTGGCCTCCTTGTGGTCATGATGTTCTTCACGGGATGCCTTCCTCCGACCTGTTTACTTGCTTGACAAGCGCTGCAAAGTCTATCCTTATCAAATATGACATCGTTAACTCTGAGGATATGATTTCCTTTAATAAACTTATCAAGGTTTCGCATGCCAACATGACCTAACCGTCTATGCCACAACCAACCTTTAGAGGATTTAACAATTAAGCAAGTTCTAGGTTGGGCCTTTTTAGTGAAGTCAACAATGTAAATATCACCTCTTCGTATACCGGTAAATACCATTTTATGATTATCTCTATGAAACACTTGGGAATCTACTTCAGTAAATAGGACATTGAAATCGAAATCATCAAGTCTAGATACTGAAAGTAAATTGTATCCAAGAGATTCAACGAGCATGACATTTTGTATGGAGCTATCATGTGAGATGGCCACCTTACCGAGGCCAACCACCTTACCCTTTGAGTTATCACCAAAAGTGACATACTTTCGAGGGCCGTCGTTTTTAGCAAGCTCACGAAACATATCTTTATCTCCGGTCATGTGATCGGTACATCCACTATCAAGAACCCATTCCTTTCCTCCTGCCATGTATCCCTGAAGATTTGCCATAAGACCAAAGTGTCTCATTGCATCATCAAGATCAAAGTCACTATCATCATCCTCATCATAGTATCCATGTTCAACATCATCATGTGATGGATCAATTCCTAGAGAGGGTGATTCGTTAGAATGAGTTTGACAATGATCTTCTTTATGAATTTTAATAGCTTCGGAAATAATATCACTAATAATTCCAACATCTCCTTTGGCGCGCATAAGATTTGTAAGCTCAAATAGACAATCACCAAACTTAGGATCATTGGAATTCATCTTACTCAAGGCAATAGACTTATGGAGAATTTCATCTAGATTTTTCAAGGAATAATTTGGAAAACGTTCCTCCAGGAATTTCCATATAGTGTAGTCACACTCAAGAGTAGGCAAACATCCAATCAAGTTTCTAGGCAAACCTCTAGTGATAAGATTAACAGTTCTAAGATTGCGAATCATGTCAATTGACTCATCAAGGGTAGGATGCATAGGATCAATATGAGGTGCACAAGGACTAGTAATGTACTTGTTCAAATGATATTCATTGAAAATCACAAGCATCTCATTTTTCCACTCATGAAAGTACTCTCCATCAAGTATAGGCACTCTATGTCTAAGACTCCCCAAAGTAGACTCATTCGTCTTCCTCCAATGGTGTTTAAACCAAAGCAATGCAGACCAAAGCTCTGATACCAATTGAAAGGAACGAGAAGAGGTGTCTAGAGGGGGGTGAATAGACACTAAGCAAGAAAAGTTGCAGTTTTTAATTTCTTTAAGTTGAAGTGGAGTTTTGGCACAAGTTTAACATTAACAATACATATCAAGCAAGCATGCAAAGAGTATATGAGCAGCGGAAAGTAAAGCATGCAATTTGCAAGAATGTAAAGGGATGGGATTGGAGTGTGCAAACGCAATTTGGAGACACGGAGATTTTTGAGCCGTGGTTCCGATAGGTGGTGCTATCGTACATCCACGTTGATGGAGACTTCAACCCACGAAGGGTAACGGTTGCGCGAGTCCACGGAGGGCTCCACCCACGAAGGGTCCACGAAGAAGCAACCTTGTCTATCCCACCATGGCCGTCGCCCACAAAGGACTTGCCTCACTACGGGTAGATCTTCACGAAGTAGGCGATCTCCTTGCCCTTACAAACTCCTTGGTTCAACTCCACAATCTTGACGGAGGCTCCCAAGTGACACCTAGCCAATCTAGGAGACACCACTCTCCAAGAAGTAACAAATGGTGTGTTGATGATGAACTCCTTGCTCTTGTGCTTCAAATGATAGTCTCCCCAACACTCAACTCTCTCTCACAGGATTTGGATTTGGTGGAAAGAAGATTTGAGTGGAAAGCAACTTGGGGAAGGGTAGAGATCAAGATTTATGTGGTAGGAATGGAATATCTTGGTCTCAACACATGAGTAGGTGGTTCTCTCTCAGAAAATGAATGATGGAAGTGTAGGCACGTTCTGATGGCTCTCTCCACTAATGAAGAGTGGGTGGAGGGGTATATATAGCCTCCACACAAAATCTAACCATTACACACAATTTACCAAACTCGGTGGGACCGAATCGTGAAACTCGGTCGGACCGATTATGGAAATAATGTGACCGTTAGGATTTTCGGTGGGACCGGCATGTCATCTTGGTGGGACCGATATGGTTAGGGTTAGGGCATAACGTAATCTCGGTGAGACCGATTACACATACTCGGTGAGACTGATTTTGGTAATAGACACACAGAGGGTTGGTCAGGCAAACTCGGTGGGACCGATTCGCTCATCTCGGTTAGACCGAAATGTTACGAAGAGGAACAGAGAGTTTGCATTGTAATTTCGGTAGGACCGATTACACAAACTCGGTGAGACCGATTTTGGTAATGGACATACACAGAGAGATTACAATCCCATCTCGGTGAGACCGAGATCCCTATCGGTGAGACCGAAAAGACTAGGGTTTTGTGGCAGTGGCTATGTCATGAGAACTCGGTGGCGCCGGATGGAAAGATTCGGTAGGGCCGAGTTTGACTTTTGGTTTGGGACATATGTGGATGTGAGAAAGTTGTTGAGGGCTTTGGAGCATATCACTAAGCACTTTGAGCAAGCAAGCCATTAAGCAACACCTCATCCCCTCTTGATAGTATTGGCTTTTCCTGTAGACTCAATGTGATCTTGGATCACTAAAAGTAAAATGTAGAGTCTTGTGCTTTGAGCTTGAGCCAATCCTTTGTCCTCAGCAACTTGATGGGGTTCCACATCCTCTAGTCCATGCCACTCCATTGTTGAAATTATCTGAAACATACTAGGTAAAAGCATTGGTCCAACAAGAGATATGTTGACATTAATTACCAAAATCACCCAGGGAGCACTTGTGCTTTCACAACATCCTGCACCGAGGGAGAAGGCAAGTCGGGTGCGGCGTTAACACGCAGCAAGGCAATCGCGTGAGGTGAAGGCGCCACCGATGGGCCGAGCGAGGCGACTGCTGGGGCCGCCGATGGGTCGGGCGAGTTCGCCGATGGGTCGGGTGAAGGGGCAGTCGACCGTGCGGGGGACGTGCATGTCCCATCCACGTCGATCACCGGGTAGGGCGGCGCGTCGGCCGCGTGTGGACATGGAGCAACAGACAGGTCGGGCGCGCACCGGGCGGGGGGCGTGCATGCGCCATGCACGTCGGTCCCCTGGTATGGAGGCACGTCAGCCGCGGTGTCCTGCACAGAAGGAGCATGGCCGGGAACAGGCGAGTCAGTAGTCAAATAGGACAGGTCATACTTGCGCAGATGGTCACCCATAATCGGTTTATTGGAAGGAAAAGAGAGAAAATCGGCCAAGGAGGAGACATCTACGGTGACCCCAGGGGTGGCGTAGCTAAAAACAGACTCGTCGAAAACAACATCACAAGAGATGTATATGCGTCCCATGGAACGATCGAGACACTTGTATCCCTTACGCATCGGACTATGACGTGGCCAAGGCACCCAGCCCATAGGAGGTGGTCTGGATGCGCCAACGGTCATGTGTACCTTGGTTGTGTCATAGTGATCGCAACACCAAATTTTTCCACACACAAGCTGCCATGAGAAGACGCATTAACAAGATAGAGGGGCTCACATGTGTGGACGGCTCTATCTGTCAAACGTTGGACGAGGATAGAATTCCAACAGTTTTTTCAATCATTGTACACATCTCAGGGATTCAACTCTCTGGATGAGCTTACTGATTTGGTTCCACCCCGGGTGACAGAGCAAATGAACGCACACGTTGATATGCCATACACAGCTCAAGAGGTGAAAACAGCGCTATTCCAAATGGCGCCATCGAAAGCTCCGTGAGTGGATGGTTTTACCGCGGGGTTCTTCCAGAGACACTGGTCTCTTCTCAAGGATGATATTATCCCGGCGGTCTTGGGGTTCCTGAATGGAGGCGAGCTGCCGAAGGGTATGAACGACGCGTCCATCACTCTCATCCCAAAGGTACAACACCCGCAACACATTAACTAGTACAGACCTATTTCCCTTTGTTTTGTCCAGTACAAAATTGTAGCAAAGTGCATCGTCAACAGAACAAGAGGCTTTCTAGATGATATCGTGAGTGAGGAGCAAAGCACCTTTGTGTCGGGGCGACTCATCACTGATAATGTGCTCATTGCACATGAGAGCATACATGTAATGAAGAGAAGGAAAAGGGGGAAGAACTCTATGTGTGCAGTCAAACTTGACATAATGAAGGCATATGACCGTGTAGAATGGGATTATCTTGAAGGGATTATGTCAAAGCTGGGCTTCAGTGTCTCTTTTATCTGGCTAATTATGAAATGTGTCACATCAGTCCCATTCTCATTTCGTGTGAATGGTGAGCTCTTGCCATACTTCACCCCATCTAGGGGCTTGCGGCAAGGCTGCCCCGCTTCACCTTACCTATTCCTGCTCTATGCAGAAGGCTTCACAACCTTACTCAACAGGTTTGGAGGCGCCAATGTGGACAGAGGGATCCGTGTCAGTATTCACTCTCCATGGATCAACCACCTGCTTTTTGCAGATGACAGCCTCATTTTCATGCAATCTAAGGTGGAGAATGCTCTCAGACTTAACAATATTCTGAAGGTTTATGGCGAGTGCTCGGGACAATGCGCGAATAAGGAAAAGAGCTCCATTCTTTTCAGTCTGAACACACCGGAACCTGTCAGAGCAGCATTGAAAGGAACCCCAAGTATATCGGTCGAGGCCTACAACGAGAGATATCTGGGCTTACCGACTGCGGTTGGGCGTATCACATCGGGCACCTTTGATTATATTGGTGAACGAGTGAGGTCCAGAATGAATGGAGGAACCGAACGTTTGGTTTTGTGTGCAGCAAGAGAGATGTTGGTAAAGTCAGTGGCCCAATCTATACCGACATTCACAATGTGCTGCTTCAAACTGACCAAGAAAATTTACAAAGGAATATCCTCGCTAATGGCAAAGTACTGGTGGAGCAGCTCCATCGATAGGCGTTCCATGCACTGGACAGACTGGAAATCCCTCTCAGTCCCAAAGTGCAAGGGAGGAATGGGTTTCCGAGATTTGGATGAAGGAAATATGCCCTAGAGGCAATAATAAAGTTTTTATTTATTTCCTTAATTCATGATAAATGTTTATTATTCATGCTAGAATTCTATTAACCGGAAACTTAGTACACGTGTGAATACATAGACAAAACATATAGTCCCTAGTATGCCTCAAGCTACTTGACTAGCACGTTAATCAAAGATGGTTTTGTTTCCTAAGCATAGGCATGTGTTGTCATTTGATGAACCGGATCACATCATTAGGAGAATGATGTGATGGACATGACCCATTCGTTAGCTTAGCATTATGATCATAACAGTTTCTTTGCTACTGCTTTCTTCATGACTTATACAAGTTCCTCAGACTATGAGATTATGCAACTCCCGAATACTGGAGGAACACTTTGTGTGCTACCAAACGTCACAACGTAAATGGGTGATTATAAAGGTGCTCTACAGGTGTCTCCGAAGGTGGTTGTTGGGTTGGCATAGATCAAGATTAGGATTTGTCACTCCGTGTTTCGGAGAGGTATCTCTGGGCCCTCTCGATAATACTCATCACTATAAGCCTTGCAAGCATTGTAACTAATGAGTTAGTTACAGGATGAAGTATTACGAAACGAGTAAAGAGACTTGCCAGTAACGAGATTGAACTAGGTATGATGATCGAGTCTCGGGAAAGTAACATACCGATGACAAAGGGAACAACGTATGTTGTTATGCGGTTTGACTGATAAAGATCTTCGTAGAATATGTAGGAACCAATACGAGCATCCAGGTTCCGCTATTGGTTATTGACTGGAGACGTGTCTCGGTCATGTCTACATAGTTCTCGAACCCGTAGGGTCCGCACGCTTAACGTTCGACGATGATTGGTATTATGAGTTTATGTGATATGATGTACCGAAGGTTGTTCGGAGTCCCGGATGTGATCACAGACATGATGAGGAGTCTCGAAATGGTCGAGACAGAAAGATTGATATATTTGACAACTATATTCGGACACTGGAAGCGTTCCGGAGAAGTTTCGGATAAAACCGGAGTGCCGAAGGGTTATCGGAACCCCCGGGGGAACTAATGGGTCTCGATGGGCCTTAGTGGAGAGAGAGGGGGGCGGCCAGGGCTAGGCCGCGTGCCCCTCCCCCTTGAGTCTGAATAGGAAAAGGAAGGAGGGGGCGGCGCTCCCCTTTCCTTCCCCCTCTCCCTCTCCTTCCTTCCCCTTCTCTCCCTTTAGGTGGAAACCTACTAGGACATGGAGTCCTAGTAGGATTCCCCTCTTGGGGGCGCGCCAAGGAGGGCCGGCTGGCCTCCCCTCTCCTCCTTTATATACGAGGAGGGGGGCACCCCATAGACACACAAGTTGATCAAGTTGATCTTTTAGCCGTGTGCGGTGCCCCCCTCCACAGATTTCCACCTCGGTCATATCGTCGTACTGCTTAGGCGAAGCCCTGCGCCGGTAACTTCATCATCACCGTCACTACGCCGTTGTGCTGATGAAACTCTCCCTCGACCTCACTGATACGTCTCCAACGTATCCACTTTTCCAAACACTTTTGCCCTTGTTTTGGACTCAAACTTGCATGATTTGAATGAAACTAACCCGGACTGACGTTGTTTTCACCAGAACTGCCATGATGTTGTTTTATGTGTAGAAAAGAAAAGTTCTCGGAATGTCCTGAAAATCCACGGAGGGACTTTTTGGAAAATATAAAGAATATTGGCGAAAGAATCAAGACCAGGGGGCGCACACCCTGTCCACGAGACAGGGGGCGCGCCCCCTCCCCCTGGGCGCGCCCCCTATCTCATGGGCCCCCTGGACCTCCACCGACCTCAACTCCAACTCCATATATTCACGTTCGGGGAGAAAAAAATCAGAGAGAAAGTTTCATCGCGTTTTATGACACGGAGCCGCCGCCAAGCCCTAATCTCTCTCGGGAGGGTTGATCTGGAGTCCGTTCGGGGCTCCGGAGAGGGGGATTCATCATCGTTGTCATCATCAACCATCCTCCATCACCAATTTCATGATGCTCAGCGCCGTGCGTGAGTAATTCCATCGTAGGCTTGCTGGACGGTGATGGGTTGGATGAGATTTACCATGTAATCAAGTTAGTTTTGGTAGGGTTTGATGCCTAGTATCCACTATGTTCTGAGATTGATGTTGCTATGACTTTGCTATGCTTAATGCTTGTCACTAGGGCCCGAGTGCCATGATTTCAGATCTGAACCTATTATGTTTTCATGAATATATGTGTGTTCTTGATCCTATCTTGCAAGTCTATAGTCACCTATTTTGTGTTATGATCCGACAACCCCGAAGTGACAATAATCAGGATACTTCTCGGTGATGACCATAGTTTGAGGAGTTCATGTATTCACTATGTGCTATTCTTTGTTCCGGTTCTCTATTAAAAGGAGGCCTTAATATCCCTTAGTTTCCGTTAGGACCCCGCTGCCACGGGAGGGTAGGACAAAAGATGTCATGCAAGTTCTTTTCCATAAGCACGTATGACTATATACGGAATACATGCCTACATTACATTGATGAATTGGAGCTAGTTCTGTGTCACCCTATGTTATAGCTATTACATGAGGAATCGCATCCGTCATAATTATCCATCACTGGTCCATTGCCTACGAGCTTTTCACATATTGTTCTTCGCTTATTTACTTTTCCATTACTATTGTTACAACTACTACAAAACCCCAAAAACATTACTTTTGCTACCGTTACCTTTATTATCATACTACTTTGCTACTAAATACTTTGCTGCAGATACTAAGTTATCCAGGTGTGCTTGAATTGACAACTCAACTGCTAATACTCAAGAATATTCTTTGGCTCCCCTTGTTTCGAATCAATAAATTTGGGTTGAATACTATACCCTCGAAAGCTGTTGTGATCCCCTACACTTGTGGGTTATCAAGACTAATTTCTGGCGCCGTTGCCGGGGAGCATAGCTCTATTCTCTGAGTCACTTGGGATTTATATCTGTTGATCACAATGAAGAACTTGAAAGACGCTAAAACTACGATCTATCCCTCAACTACAAGGGGAGGTAAGGAACTGCCATCTAGCTCTGGACTAGATTCTCCTTCTGTTTTGAGTAAGCTTGCGACACCTCAACCTGCTACTGCTACGAATTCTGATATGTCGCATGTTATTGATGATGCCACCTCTGTTATGCATGATACTTATGATGAAACTACTTCTGTGCGTGATACTACTTTGCCATTAGGTGAATTTCTTGATGAAGAACTTGCTAGAGTTAGGGGGAGTGAAATTATTGAAGATGCTATTATTGATGATAGTGATGATGAAAATTCTCCCAATGATTATGAATTGCCTGTTGGTCCTGAGGGTTATGTTATGAATGAAGAAGTTGCTAGAGCTATCTTTGCTTGCAATGATAGATATGATCTTAAGAAATTATTAGCTAAATGGAAGCAGCAGTCTCTTAATGCTAGAATGAAACCTGACCCTGCTTTTGCTACTTCACCTATCTGTGTTACTGATAAGGATTATGAATTCTCTGTTGATCCTGAAATTATTACTTTAGTTGAATCTGATCCTTTTTATGGCCTTGAATCTGAAACTGTTGTGGCACATCTTACCAAGTTAAATGATATAGCCACCCTGTTTACTCATGATGAGAAGTCTCGCTATTTTTATATCCTTAAGATATTTCCGTTCTCATTAAAGGGTGATGCTAAGACTTGGTATAATTCTCATGCTCCTGGTTGTGTGCGTAGTCCCCATGTAAACGGCCTATTTTTACTGAGGGCCCAAATTATGTTTAGGCCTGTTAAAGGCCCACTATGGGCACAGGCCTACCAGAAAAATATGAAAGCTTATGCTAATTTAGGCACAGATATTTTTAGTGGGCTACATGCCAATTTTGGCCCGTAATCGTTTTTAGTCCAATTGGAATGGGCCCGACGAATGTTGGCATGTTGGGCTCCTACGAAGCTTTCGGTCGAATACATTACTATAGATAAACCTACACTATACAAAAATAGCGTCGTAATTACTGCAGCCTGTGGCAGCATCATAAATGTTGTATCACAACAAAATAAATTCCAACCATAAAACAAAAGGCCTGTTGGCATAAAGTTTACAGTCCTTCCAGATAAAAGCACCATCAGATGTATAGAAGCACAGATCATTTGACCTGAGTGCTGATGTTTCAGGCTGTAGAATCTGATGGAGCAGCACGATCTCCACCTTTTTTCCGCCATTGCTCTTGAACAACAAAGCGAATGTCTGATAGTCTGGTTTCAAAACCATTCATATCTTGACGACATTTCTCAACCACTATTCTTGTTTCCGAAACAACGTCCATTAGGGATTGGACTTGTGTCTGGAGCACAGATATATCACTCCGTCTAGCAGGAAGATTTTGTTCAGTAGGCGATTTGGATGAGGTTACCTTGACAACCAACCCAGAATTGCGCAGGAAGGTGCTTTTTGCACTGTTAGTGGAGAGATACTGACACACTGCAGCAAGAGGTGACATTGTGCCTGTGGTAGCCTCGTCACCTTCAGGTGGTTGTGGCTGTTCAATCATTTGTTCCATAACTTCCTGAAAGTTTGAACTTGTAGATTAGTGTACCAGATAAGTTACTAATGAGATAAAAAAAACAAAGTAGGTTAAAAGTTTATACATAACTTATTTTTGTGAACTACTGTAATACATTAGCATGTATTGTAGTGCCAACTACATAATAAAATCACTTTCGGAACATATGTCCATGTAGCATGCCTACTGTATTGTCTATTTCCTCACATTCGTTGACATCTAAGGATAAAGAGACATGGTTTAAAGTAGGATGAACATAGTATGACATCATTCATATCATGGGCAAACAGATATAAAACAAACAGGCTATTTTATCATTGTGTGCGCACGTGAACATAACAACTAGATTACAGATCAAGACCAAAAGAATATCCTTCATCTCTTTTAAACCATGTAAGGTGAAATGATACATTAAGACAACTGTGTATAAAAGTGAATAGAGTAACTGACATTGGCTGCAAACCAAGTAGTTAAATGAACACATCACAGTACCAATCAGTTCAAGGAAGGAGGAGTAAGGACTTACAACAGTGGCTTGAACTGGTGTGCTCATGCCCTTCATCTTGCCGGTGTGGCAATCCTTGAAAGATTTGCACTGCATTCGGTTCAGGTTCTCTTTGGTCCGCACGGGCTTTCCTCTGTATTTGGAACAAGTCAATATAGATACGATAATATGGCACAAAAAAAGAAGGAAGTAGCAGCTATTTACAAGAGCCTCGCAGTGTGCAATATAGCTACGAGATCCTGTTGTCTGTTGGAATTTCACTTTAGAACGGTTGGTTTTGTTCTGCAAATAGTTAGCCTAGAAGAAGATACACTTGTAAGGCACATACATAAATACAAGTTCAATATGTGGTCTGATCAAATACATATAGCCTACCTGATACTTTGGATCAGGCCAGTGTTTAACGAGGGCTGTCTAGTCTTCATCTGTAATATATTCCACTGGAGATGTTTGGGCGATTTCATTGTTAGCCTTCCCTTCAAAGTGAGATTTTCTAAGGTGGTACCGATACTGTCGCAGAGCAGACTGAAAAACATGAGTGCATGCTTGTTTAGTTGCATCATCTTTCGGATCCAACTTGAACCTCATGCGTTGAAAAAATAATGTGAGTCTTCTTAGGAGGAAGCTAGAAAGTATGGGATAGAGCAAGACAATATTACTAATTGCAATGAATAACATTACTTACGGATAAATGGTCAAGGAAGGTGTTAAATTGGGTATTGTCTTTCTCATTCCTGTACTGGATCCACGTTGGGAGGATACGTGCATGACACCTAACGGCAACGACAGCTTCTGATACTAACTTGGCTGACTCTGTAGCATCACATGGCCTTTTTAAACCTGCCTTAAAATGGATCTCCATTCTTCCTCCTTTAGATTTTGTTAATCTATCAAGCATTATCCCTGATGTCTGTTTCCGCTTGCGCCGTGGTGCTAGTTCAACAACGAATATGGAAAGTGTTAGTGTACATCAAACTATGAGAGTACATATAAAGGAGCATGCAACTACAACTTGACTCGGTCAGGTACCGTCTTGGTGTTGATGCTCATGAGGTTCATCTAATCTTGCCAAGTCCTGTTGTGTCAGCAGTGCTTCGGAAGTAGTGTTAGGTGTGAAGGCAGCTTGGGAACTGGCTAGTTCCGGAGAAACGAACTAGTAACTGGTTGAGATGCTGGTACAGTTGAAGCGGATGCTGCAGCTGGTGGAGCGGGTGATATTGTGTTTGTAGATTTAGCCGGTGGACTTGGACCTTCTACTGCACTATAAGTACCAGCAGAATCTCGACGGCAGATCCTTTTCCGTTTCACCCGACGAGTAACAGCACTCCCTACTATATTATTTTCCTTGCTCTTTTTTGACTTTGCCATGTCAAGCTGTACCCACAACACAAAAGAATAAAATCACTCTTCAGAACTCATTGATGCATGATACAGACAAGCAATACTTTGATGTAAGACAACCGTATGAGGATGGAATATGTAAGAAAAACAGGACGGCATGACATATTCACAGCTACGATGTGCAAACTAAGCAGAAGGATTTTCAAGAAAATAGAAGTAACACGAGCTAGACACCATATGAAAGATGCAACCAATATTACTCTGTCAAGTTAAAAGTGTCTTGTCATAAGTGGCAATTCAAAAAATTAGAAGTAGTACAATGTAGAAATCAATGCAAGATGCAACCACTATCAAACTGCCATGTTAAAAGCGTCCAATCATGAGTGACTGATGCGGGATACACAACAGCAGTACTTTGATGTAAGAACATGGTATGATAGATAGATGCAGTGTATTCTAGACACAGAAAGCCATGTCATATGCACATGTATAACGTATAAACTCAGCAGGTGCAATTTAATCAAAATAGAAGAAATACAGGCTAGACAACATATGCAACATGAAACCAATTATCACACTGTCAACTTAGAGCAAGCACCTGCGATGGTGGAGTACGGGAGATGAACTCATCATGTAGACTTGGGACTTCAACTTCATTAGCAGTAGGAGTGCAAAATCTAGAGAGTCTCTGTTTGCATCGGTGCGGAGGACCACCAACATCCCCTAACTTACTCTTTTCCTTCCTATTTTCTGATATTGCCTTATGAAGTCAAAACCACAAGAAGATGAATAAAATTAGCTCTGCATAACTGGTTGATGCATGATACAGACGAACTCTACTTTGATGTAAGGCAAGCGCAGGATAGGAGGATGGAACATATACAAAAAAAGACAGTGTTTCATATTCACACGTATGATAGGAGGATGGAATATGTATGAAAAAACAGTAAGAGGAAGGCATTTCAACAAAATTAGAAGAAATGAAAGCTAGGCACCATATGAACATGCAACCAATATCACTCTATCAGGTAAAAAGTGTCTCGTCGTAAGTGCCATTTCAAGAAATTAGAAGCAGTACAAGCTACAAGACAATGCAAGATGCAACCTACATCATAGTCCCAAGTTAAATGTGTCTTATGGGTAAGTGTCATTGCAGGTATAAGTTGTAAGCTACGAAGATGCAATTCAACATAATCAGAAGTAATACAAACTAGACATCATACGGAAAACGCAACCACATATAACAGTTCCAAGTAAGAGCAAGCACCTGTGATGGTGGAGTAGGGGAGATGTGCTCATCATGTACACGTATGTTCTAGAAACAGGAACACGTGTCATATTCACAGGCATTATTTGTAAAGTAAGTAGATGCAATTCAAGTTAGAAGCAATACAAGCTAGACATCATACGCAACATGCAACCACATATAATAGTGCCAAGTTAGAGCAAGCACCTGTGATGGTTGAGTAGGGGAGATGTGCTCATCATCTACACGGCTACGTTGACTGTCCAGCCTTGTGTTGTCTTGCGAATCTTGTTGGGAGGATGGCGGAGTAGAATCTGTAGAGACCCCCTCTTAGAGTTGCTCCGAAGGACCACCATCATCCACTGTCGGACTAATTTCGATGTAATGATTTTGCATTGCGAAGTCAAACCGATAAGAAAAAGGAATAAAATTCGCTCTTCGGAACTCATTCATGCATGATACTGACGAACACTACTCGTATGAAAGGCAAACACATGATGCGAGGATGGAATATGTATGAAAAATAGGATGGTGTGACATATTCACACCTATGATGTGGTAACTAAGCAGAAGGCATTTCAACAAATTAGAAGCACTGCAAGCTAGACACCATATGAAAGATGCAACCAATATCACTCTACCAAGTTCAAACTGTATGGTGTTTCAACAAATTAGAAGCAGTACATGCTAGAAATCATATGCAAGACACAACCAATATCACAGTGGCGACTTAAAGGTGCCTTATCATAAGTGACTGATGCGGGATATGCAAGAATAGTAGTCTGATGTAGAAACAGGAACACATGTCATATTCACATGCATTATGGGTAAAGTAAGCAGATGCAATTCAACAAAGTTAGAAGCAATACAAGCTAGACATCATATGCAACATGCAACCACATATAATAGTGCCAAGTTAGAGCAAGCACCTGTGATGGTGGAGTAGGGGAGATGTGCTCATCATCTACACAGCTACGTTGACTGTCTAGCCTTGCGTTGTCTTGCGAATCTTGTTGGGAGGATGGCGGAGTAGAATCTGTAGAGAACCTCCATTTCAGTTGCTCGGAAGGACCACCATCATCCAATGCCTTGCCAATTTCCTTCAGCTTTATTGATTTTGCATTGTGAGGTCATACCAACAAGAAAAAGGAATATAATTCGCTCTTCGGAACTCATTCATGCATGATACTGACGAACACTACTCTGATGAAAGGCAAAGTCATGATACGAGGATGGAATATGTACGAAAAAATGGACGGCTTGACATATTCACACCTATGGTGTGGTAACTAAGCAGAAGGCACTTCAACAAATTAGAAACACTGCAAGACACCATATGGAAGGTGCAATCAATATCACTCTGCCAAGTTAAAACTGTCTCATCATAGGTGGCGTTCATCAAACTAGAAGCAATACATGCTAGAAATCATATTCAAGACGCAAACCAATATCACACTGCCAACTTAAAGGTGTCCCATCATAAGTGACTGATGCAGGATACACAAGAAGAGTAGTTTCATGTAAGAACATGGTGTGATAGACATATATAGTATTACCAAAAACAGGAAAGCGTGTCATATTCACATGTATCATGTGTAAGCTAAGCAGATGCAGTTTACACTAATTAGGAGCAATACGAGCTAGACACCATATGCAACATGCAACCAGATATCACACTGCCAAGTTAGAGCAAGAACCTTGGATAGTGGAGTAGGGGGGCAGAGACTTGGACCTTGTAATGCACTATCAGTACAAGGAGAATCGGTACAGATGCTCTGTTTACGTTGCTGCAGAGGACCACCATCATTGCCTTCCTTACTCTTTTCCTTCCTCTTTCTTGATTTTGCCTTGTCAAGTCAAACCCACAAGAAAAAGGAATAAAATTTGCTCTTCAGAACTCATTGATGCATGATGCTGACGAACACTACTTTCATGTAAGGCAGCCGCATGATAGGAGGATGGAATATGTATGAAAAATAGGACGGCGTGACATATTGACATGTATGATGTATAAAGTGTAAACTAAGCACAAGGTGCTTGAACTTGTTAGAATCGATGCAAGCTAGAAACCATATGAAAGATGAAACCAATATCACTCTGCCAAATTAAAAGTGTGCCCTAACAAATGTATTTGACCAAATTAGAAGCAACACATGGCAACAGGCTAGAAATAATATGCAAAATGCAACGAATAAAGGTGACTCATCGTAGGTGATTGATGCAGGATACAGAAGAGAGGTAGTTTCATGTAAGAACAAGGTTAACACATAGATGTAGTGTGTACCAAAAATAGGAAGGCATGTCATATTCACAGGTATAGTGTGTAAACTAAGCAGATGCAATTTACCCTAATTAGAAGCATTACAAGCTAGACACCGTATGCAAGATGCAACCACATATCACACTGCGAAGTTAGAGCAAGCACCTGTGATGGTGGTGTAGGGGAAGTGCGGTCTTCAGGTACAGAGCTACGTTCAATATCTTCATTTAGGCTTGCTGTTTCTTGAGAATCATGTGGAGAGGATGCAATTGCATTCTTTATAAGAGCATTGCGTCTCATATTAACCCACGCGCATGACTGTCTCATCATAAGCGATAGATGCAGGATACACAAGAACAGTAGTTTGATGTAAGAACATGGTGTGATAGGCAGATGTAGTATGTACCAAAAACAGGAAGGCGTGTCATATTCACATGTATAATGTGTAAGCTAAGGAGATGCAATTTAACAAATTAGGAGCATTGATGAGGGATACACAAGAAAAGTAGTTTGATGTAAGAACATGGTTAATAGAAAGACGTAGTATGTACCAAAAACAGGAAGGCATGTCATATTCACAGGTATAATGTGTTAACTAAGCAGATGCAATTTACCCTAATTAGAAGCATTAAAAGGTAGACACCATATGCAACATGCAACCACATATCACACTGCCAAGTAAGAGCAAGCACCTGCGATGGTGGTGTGGGGGAATTGCGATGATCAACTAGAGATCTACGTTGAGTATCTTCATTTAGCCTTGCTATTTGTTGAGAATCATGTGGGGAGGATGACACTGCGCTCTTTAAACGAGTAGGGCGTCTCACAGTAACCAACTCGGGTGACTGTCTCATCATAAGTGATTGACGAGGGATACAAAAGAGCATTAGTTTGATGTACGAACATGGTTAATAGACATATGTAGTATGTATAAAAAACAGGAAGGCATGTCATTATCAAAGGTATAATGTGTAAAGTAAGCAGATGCAATTTAACCAAATTGGAAGCAATACAAGCTAGACACCATATGCAACATGCAACCACATTTGACAGCGCGAAGTTAAAGCAAGCACCTGGGATGGTTGTGTGTGGCAATTGAGATCATCAACAGCAGAGCTACGTTTACTGTCTCCAACTGCTGACACTGCACCCATTAGAGCGCTGAAACGCTTAGTGCTTATCTACGAATTACACTGGAGCGACTTCTGTCTTTTCTTTTCTGCATTCATCAACACTGCGTCAGAGTCTGAAATACCCATGCATAAAAAAATAGTGTGAGTATGGGTGAAGTGTGTGCACAATTAGTACAGTGTAAAGGTAGCAGATAGCAGGTCGGTGAGAAATAAATGACGGGAGACATATGATAGCTCTACAACATGCATGGCACACTAAATTACTACAGGATTCTATGAAAATAATAGTCGACTGAAAGCAAATAGGGCAGTCCATTTTTTATGCACCGTCCGATGTACAAAGAACGGGCAGATCGCCTTCATCTACCTCTAGCCAGTCAGTGTTGACGATCTTCCTCGAAATGCCAGCGACCACCGGCCCAGTATTCCTCCCCTGCCTGCGCCCTCCCCTCGACCTCACCGCACCGCCGTGCTTGGCACCGCCCCCCGGCCATCCATTCAAGCCCCGCCGACCTCCAGATCGGGCACAAGCAGCTCCTGCGCCCCACACCCCTATAATAGACACCGATGCGCCGCTTCCCCGGGGAACAGGCGGACTAGGTGCTCCGCGTGCCTAAGCGGGTGCTGCTTCTTTTAATTGCGGTTCGACTGACCCTGAATTGAAATCCAGGCGGGCTACTGACCTCTAGCAAAGGTGAAATAGTAAAAGGGAGGAAACCTTGTGCATTTAGTATCACGAAGAAGATGCAATAAGAAGGGCTCAACTAGTTTCTTTCGTGGGATGAATACGGTGTGAGCAGAGACATAAGATTTTCACAAATACGGGAAGAGGAGTACCTCTTTCTGCTGGCAGTGCTGTGTCCTCCTTCTGTTTTTCCAACGATCTTCTTGTTGTTCGCCGGAAACCAAAAGTTGTGCAGGATGGTGCAGCCTTGGACGAACCCATGGCCAAGTTGTTGAGTGTGGTGCGGTGGCCGTCTATCGGCGGCGGGGAAGCAGATCCGAGGCGGCGAACGACGACGTAGCAGGAACAGCTCCGGTGCGGTGGACGGTTGCGACAGTGGAGCCGCAACAGTGAGGTGCAGGACGGCATGGTCGGAGTGGTTCTGGTACGGCGCACGTCGGCATCGGCGTCATGGAGGCAGCTCTGCCTTGGCTTCAGCTGCTAAGTCCTTGAGGGCGTTGCGGTTGCGGTTGCGTTGGACGACAACGTCGGGGTATCGGCTCCGGCGTGATGGAGGAGGACGGCGGTGGATTGGCCGCTATGGGGTGGAGGACGGAGGAGGCTGGGGTTTCGCGGCTGGTGGAGAGGGCGTTTTCACGCCCACGGAGTATGAATGGGGAAACGGAGAGAGGCGGGGAACTAAGGGGGAACAATGTTTCGGTTTGAGACGCGCTTGTTTGAAATTTAGGGAAAGTTACAAACTTTGCCCCCATCTAAAATTTCGCACATACTGCGGGTTGGGGGTAGGACAGTCATGTCAAGTGTCCCAAATGTGGGCGGGATAGATTTTGGCCGAGCGCATGGGTGTTTAGGCGCCCACGGTGTATGAATGCTTCTCGGAGGCGGTTGAGACCGCGTCTTGGTGAAGTTACAAACCTACCCCGGTTTAGACCTTTGGACATCGGGCCGATAGGCTACACGGGCCAGAGTCAGGACAGTAATTTCCTACCACCAAACATTAGTCTCGCGCGGTTTCGGGTGACCAAAGGCCTATTTGGCGCTTCGTTCTATATTTGGGAGCAGAAGCATTAACGTTTTCGGTTCTCTTGAATTGAACTTTCAGGATTTGTCAAACTTCACAAAACTTTACTCTTGAAAATCCTAAAGCTACGATTATTTTGGACTGGAAGGGGTACATTTGAATATACATTGTACACGAGTATATATTAAAAAATATGCAACTTACCTCAGTTCATGCATGGTTCCAGATATAATCTCCTTGGTTGCAAAAAAAATAGATATGCGTATGAATATATATAGCATGTTCAAACTCACAACAAAGATTGATGCCCCCTTTTACATCTGATTTACAAATGCCATTATCTCGGGTTCAAATAGATGAATGCACTTCCTATGAATTCGAATCTTCGAAACCCCATTGATGGTAATACGAGGCAAAGTTTTACCGTAGTTCGGATCGGACCCTTGCAGTTGAAGAAAGAGCCTACTCCTGGTACTGTATATTAGTGATAGGGGTGTGTACAAAGTACACGTGAATACCAGACATTGTGCGTGTGTGTATACTATCGACGAACTAGCCCCCAAGCTTGTATAACATACTAGGGGCCTAGGGTTACAAATCATATATAGTCGGCTTATCACCAGTGGGGATAGAGTCCTCCGCGACTCTGGTAGCTCCGTGTTGTACGCCGAGTCCTCCACATGGGTCTTCGTATAACACGTCTCGGTCCAACCTATATGTGGCGCAGGATGGAACCGACCCATGAGTCTTCATGTTGACCCACCATAACTAGAAATGATGTGCCCACCACACCACACAAGCAATCGGCCACTAAGAAAATAAGCATATACAATAGTACAATGGTATCTAGCTCACGATACGTCTCCATATTTTGTTGATGACACTGACGGACTTTGCATTTGATGCATGCTCCGTATATTGTTGACGACACTTACGGTCATTGTATTTGAAGCGAAAGCACGATATGGTCACTGGACTTCAGAATAAGCTCATCATGGTCACCACATACATTTTGTCGTGCTAACCAACATGTGGTTGGATGGTTAGGAGGACAGTGGTTTCTCGAGCCCACCAAGGTTAAAGTCCCGGTGCTCGCATTTATCTTGTGTTAATTTTAGTATTTTCCGGCGATGTACGTTCAGTGGGAGGAGACGTTCCACTCGACTACGAGGCACCTATGGTGACTTCGTAAAATCTCAAGATCATATATGCTGGCCCACTCTCTCGAAGGTGCTCATAGGGGTAGGGTTCGCGTGTGTGCGCTTATAGCGGTGAGTGCTTGCGCGTATATATGAGCCCTTGCGTCTGTACCGTCTTAAACAAATACATGTCATGATTATACGGTCATTGGCTCACCCGTACAACTCCGTATTTTGTTGATGACACAATCAATTGACCAGTCAAACGTTCCACGCGGCGCAACTAGTGTTGCACCATCGGGGCACGTAACCGTGGGGCCCACCTATCAGCCCGTATATGAAAGAAAGAAATGGTAGTTTGAGTCTGTACTGTGTTAATAAAATAGGAGTACATTTTAGGGTGATCATACGGTCACTGGCTCACCATATAGCTCCGTAATTTGTTGATAACACGATCAATTGAACAGTCAAACGGTCCACATTCAGCAGCGCACATTACCATAGGGCCCACCCATCAGTGCGTATATGAAGGATAGAAATGGTAATAAATTAGTGGTCGGTGGGTATTCGAAGTCGTGAGACCTCTGGTTGGCAGTCGCCGGCAGTTGGGGGGCGTTGATTGGGCGGTGTGGTGGGGATCACCAGAGAAAAAGCTCGGCGCGGGGGGGGGGGGGCTAGAGGGATGGCCGGTGCGGCGGCGGACCGGCGGTGGGGAGTGGTTTAGGGGAGGGCAGGCCGGCCTGGTGGCGTGGGCCGGCCGTGGGCGGCGGGGGCTGGCGGTTTGGCCGGTGGTGGCTGGCGGCTCAGGGGGGTGGAGTTTGATGATAAACCGGAGGCCCTTGATTTCGTATCCAACAGCTGGAAAATCTAATGACCAGAGATGAAAAAGTCAGTCAACTGACGTGTAGCCTCACCCCGCACGTACACATGCACGCACGCAAGAAACGCACGCATGCAGGCGTGCAACACTGACACGTACACATAACGTACACACACACGCATGCTGGCGTGCAATACTGACACGTACACATGCACTCACGAACACACGCACGTACGCACCCATGCATGCAACACTGAAACGTACCCTTGCACGCATGCAACACTCGCACGCCTGCATGCACACAGCACACGACGCAAGACACGCGCTCAACCTATACGTGCATGCACCCTTTGTTAAGGACATGGATTGTTACAGGTATTAATCAATCTTATCTGTGATAAGCAGAACATTGATGTTTGCAGCGGTCTTTATGAATCACAATGTATCGAACGCGCTATCAACATAGTAGGCTTATCTACATGAAAAAAACATGACGTCACACTCAATGAACAATCATCGGTTTATGAAATGCCTGCTTCTGACCGCCCTGGCCCACCAAAGGTTCCTCTGCTGTGCGCTACCTGCATTGGGTCACTGACATGCAGGCCATGCACCCAAAGAGCCCACACGTCAGTGGAAGAATGGCACGGTGTCCTAGGTCAGAGTCGAGGGCGCCACTCGCTGCACGCCCGGCTGAACACGCCCCCGTGCCGCATTCAAACGCCTCCATGAAACTCGCCCGTGTGGAAGCCGAGAAACCCACTCTGGACACACGACCGTTCATGACCGGGCCGGCAACACAACGCCGGTTGTAAGCGGCCAGCAAGCGGAGTGTGGAGGGGCCATGGTGGGCAAAATGCCTAATGTCACCTGGCTGGACGGTTCCTTTGCGGAAACCGTAAAAGGGTGGCAATTGGGGTGGTTCTACATCATCGAGCCGCGCGGCACCAACTGGGCGGCGGCCCCCGAGTTCCGATCCGGAGCCCTCGTGCGGCTCACCTCCTAGGAAAAGAAGGGCCTGTCCTGGGGCGATTCTACGGAGCTGACTGGACTCCAGACCTGCATCAAGAGCATGAAGGACAAGAACATCAAGCTTGTCAACGTGATCCAGGTCATGCTCATTCGCCGGATTCTGCCCTGCCAAAGGTGGGCATTCAATCTGTGGGAGTTCGTCCCGGCCGAACACCAGACGCTTCAGAAGCTCTATAACATGACGCACAAGGGCGCATGGAAGGTCTTGTTCAAGGCCTCCGAAGTACCCCCTCCCACATCCGAGGACCGCGGGCTTCACGCCGCGCGGCCTCCTAATCAGGTGAGTACTCAGACTATCACCGAATTTAGTCCTCCCCAATATATTCATGGGGGAGCCTTAAGCAGTTATGCAAATTTGTTCAGGATTACGTGGAGACAGCGGAGCAGATTTACTGTCCGGCTCCGCTGCCAGAAGGCCCAGCTGATGCTCTCCTGACGGAGATGCTGGTCCCGGCACCGTACGAGGTGCCGGAGAAGAAGGCCGGAAAGAAGGCCCCGGGGACCCGAAAGGGTCTCAGGCGCAAGGTTGCGCCAGCAGCCTCGTCCGAAGACGGCAAGACACACTCCTCCCATGAAGGGGAGGAGGAAGAAGAAGAAGATGCCCCATCCGGGAAGGATGAGGGGCTTGAGGAGGCGGACCAGGGGGCCCGAAAAGGCCCTCAGCGCAAGGCTGTCATACCCACGTCGTCTGACGACGACGAGACGGATTCCTCCCGCGGAGGCGGGGGGAAGCAAGAAGAAATCTGCCTCCTCGCACTGGGGAGGAGAAAAAGAGAAAGGCCGCCCCGGAAGGGGAGGCTGGGACGTCCAAGAAGGGAAAGGTGTCCCTTCTGAACTATTCCGCCACGGCCGCTCTCAGCGAGGAGGAGTGGCTACCCAGGGGGAAGCCCCCAGTGCGATCGTAAGTGCCCGCACTCCATCATTACTTTACTTCATAGGTTTTGTATTTATAATGCCGAACAATGTAGTCCGGCCAAAGGTCATCGTGAGGTATCCTCCTCCGGATCCCTGAGCGATTCGGAGATGGAATCGCTCCCGACGGCCACTACTTCCCAGCCCACGGATAACACGAAGGTGTTGTCCCAAAGGCTCCCAGAGCGGGGGAGGTGACTCTGGAGATGCCCCAAGGCGGGATTCCAGGTGTCGGACACGCGGGGTTCAAGATCCCCGCGGATCGTGTTGATGAGAGCCACAGTAGGTCTCCGCCGAACACAGTTTCAGAACCTTCAACGGTTCCGGGCTCCGGCAGCCAGCCCCTCGTCAAGGAGGGCGAGCCGTCTGCGTCGAAGACTTCCGTTTTGCATGAGGCGCCGGATTGTCTGAGGGAAGCGCTTCTCTGCGCTTCCATGGATGAAGAGCACCGTACTCTTATGAGTACGGTGATTCAGAAGGTTTCATCCGCCAAGAGCGGACTAACCGAAGCCTGCACCAGCCTACTAACAGGCTTTGAGGTAAGTAATAAGAATGTATAAGATTACCACCCGATAGGTAGTAGCCCCTGATACTCTGTTTGGTGTTCGGAAGGAAAAACCAAATGGAGGGTCAATTATAAACCGCAGGAGTCTAATAATGAATATTCATATGAATAAGCAGGCTATGCTGCTTGCCGCTGCCGCCTGCACAGCCAAGGTTGCCGAACTAAAGCGGGACCTGCAGCAGGCGCAGGGAGAGCTCGCCCTCACTAAGAGGTAGCTCAAAGAGAACCAAGGTAAGTAATTCCCCGCTCTTATGTATTTAAGTATAAACAAAATAGGATAGTCTAACGCCAAAAGCGTCGTGACTGTGTGACAGGGACCACCTCCGAAGTGGCGTCCCTGAAGAAAGCGCTGTCCGAGGCCGAAAACAAAGCGGCCTTGGAATGCGAGGAGCGCGAAAAGCAAAATGCTAGGGTGGACGAGGTACAGCAAGAGCTCCAGGACCTCGGCAAGAAGTACGAGTCCATGGAGCATGATCTGAAGAAAAAAGAGACCGAGCTTGCGAAGGCCCTTGTGAGTATAAAGGATGCCATGGCCGAAGCCGAGAAGGCACAACAGGAAATCCAGGAGGCCAAAAAGATAGCAGTGGGTAAGAAATTCTTTATGCAAAGCAAACATGTGGAGGAGGCGTTTCTTTTACTTACTCGAATTCGGAGCTCTCCAGGGGCATTCACAGATCTGCCACGCAGCGTGTCCGACGCTGCGGAGTTCTACCGTGCCCAGGAGGGGAGCTCAACGGAGAAGCTATTCTGGTCCCAGTATGCTGGGGCCGAACAGCCGACGCCTCTGAGTGACCAACTGAAGCAGTTGGTAGAACTCCACAGGGCGGCCGAAGTAGCTATGAAAGATTTCATAGTCCGGCTATGGCCTGGTGAGCCCATGCCCACTAGCTACTTTGGCCTGACCAAGCGGATGGTGAATGCCTGTCCGCGGCTTGAAGTCATCAAGCGATCTGTTTGCATTGAGGGTGCCCGCCGGGCCTTTGCCCGCGTGAAGGTGCATTGGGGCAAGCTGGATGCTGAGAAGCTGGTGAAGGACGGTCCACCAGAGGGCAAGGAGCATCGCCATCCTGAGATGTATTATGATGGCGTTATGAAGGGTGCTCGTCTCGTGGCCGATGAATGTACCAAGGACACCATTTTAGAATGAATTCACTTCTGTCATTGTTGTAATTTGAAGACGAAGTTACTTTTGTGCTATGTAGCACTTTTGTTATTTAAAATATTACCTTCTATGCGGCTGTTTATAAAATTCTGAAAGTAGGCCAGTCGTCGGCTTCCGCCCCCACGTAACTAGTACTGGGGTGTTCGTGGAAAACCCGGACACTCTTTATCCAAATGTTTGGTCCCTTAAGGAGGTGTCCGGTGCAGCGAACAAGGCACTCGGACTATTGCGGCTTTATAACTTTCACTTAGCCATAGAAGTCTACAATTTTAAATTTCGACGAAGCCCCTAGAATCCGGAAGGCCGAATTGGGGCACTATACACGCCTAGATCGGACAACACCGATTTATCGCCTAAAGCGGAAAATCTTTAAGGATTTTAAGACCTCTCGAACAGCGACCAGCTCTCGCCACATCATGCCGGTCAGTTTCGGCTTTCTCTACTGAGGTGCTCGTCCGGAAGAACCGGAACACAATCGCAGTAGTTCTCCCTGCGCTACCTTAGCCGATATAACGGAACGTAAGGTACCAAAACAAGGGAGCCGGGCTAACCGACTGTAGACCCAAGACATGATTGGGAGTTGCTGCATATAGTGCTATAAGTTCGGGGTGCCGCACTGTTGAAAGTGTTCGGACTTTAATTGCCATATTACGGGGCGCCATGAGGAGCCCCTGGTAAACAGACCGTATCAAGATGTACGGGTGCAATATCAGATAAACATTTATAAGAAAAAATGCTCAAATAAAAATAGTAAGCTGACGCTATATGTGATCTCCCATTGATGAATAATACGTTTAAGCGTATGTTTACAATGGATGCATTAAGCGGAGATAAATAGGACTATGTGACATGTCCTATCAAGGGGCAGGCTGTATGCAGATAGATAAAGCAGGTATAACGATCGTAAATAGATGCCACCTGGGTATTTCCTTCTGTGTGCAACGCCTGTTGCCTCCTTGATTGTCTTTCCTATATAAGTCCGGCGATCCGGCTCTTCTGAGGATGCTGCACTAGACCGATGTCCTGAAAGGTAAAAAGGAAAGATTATGAAGGTACTTGGCGGTTACCCGCACTATTGACTGAGTCATTATTGCGCCTCCGCCTATGCCCATGGTATCTTGAGCGCGTAATTATGTACGCGTGGCACGAATGCTGCTTTGATGGGGCTTGAGCGGAGGCCGGACTGCTAATCACGCTCTTGGCGTTCCTGATGATCCTATCGCAGGGTGCCCCGGACGCGCTTGACGGTGCTTGGGGTTGTCGTCGCCGGATTGATGGCCTGGCGGAAGAGGCCGCATTGTACTTCTGCGGCGAGGGTTGCAGTATGCTCTTCTGTACGGAGAGAGCGGTCCATGTTTCCGTTGACTGTTATGACCCCGCGCGGACCTGGCATCTTGAGCTTGAGGTATGCATAATGTGGTACCGCATTCAATGTAGCGAATGCGGTTCGTCCGAGCAGTGCGTGATAACCACTACAAAAAGGGACGATATCGAAGATTAACTCTTCGCTCTGGAAATTATCCGGGGATCCGAAGACCACTTCCAGTGTTATAGAGCCCGTGCAGCGGGCCTCTACTCCAGGGATTACACCTTTAAAGGTGGTTTTGGTGGGCTTGATCCTTGAAGGATCAATGCCCATTTTGCGCACTGTGTCCTGATAAAGCAGGTTCAGGCTACTGCCGCCGTCCATGAGGACTCGCATGAGGTGGAATCCGTCGATGATTGGGTCTAAGACCAATGCGGCTGAGCCGCCGTGCCGGATGCTAGTGGGATGATCCCTACAATCAAAGGTGATCGGACAAGCTGACCATGGGTTGAACTTGGGGGCGACTGGCTCCATCGTGTAGACGTCCCGTAGTGCCCTCTTCCGTTCCCGCTTGGGGATGTGAGTGGCGTAGATCATGTTGACCGTTCTCACCTGGGGGGGAATTTCTTTTGACCCCCCGTATTCGGACGCCGGGGCTCTTCGTCATCGTCGCTGTGCAGCCCCTTGTCCTTGTTTTCGGCGTTTATTTTGCCGGCCTGTTTGAACACCCAGCAGTCTCTATTGGTGTGGTTGGCTGGCTTGTCCGGGGTGCCATGAATTTGGCATGAGCGCTCTAGTATGCGGTCCAGACTAGACGGTCCTTGGTTGTTCCTTTTGAACGGCTTCTTCCGCTGACCGGACTTAGATCCGCTGAATCCGGCGTTTACTGTCGTGTCTTCAGTGTTGTCGCCGTTGTTCCGTCATTTATGTCTATTGCGTCGTGGCTTGCCGTTGTTGTCGCGGACATCCGAAGTGCCGGGATGTGGCGTGGTGCCGCTGCGAGCTAACCAGCTGTCCTCGCCCACGCAAAAGCGGGTCATTAGTGTTGTGAGGGCTTCCATGGACTTGGGTTTTCCTGGCCGAGGTGTCGAGCAAGCCACTCGTCACAGATATTATGCTTAAAAGCCGCCAGGGCTTCGGCGTCCGGACAGTCGACTATTTTGTTCTTTTTAGTTAGGAACTGAGTCCAGAATTTCCTGGCTGACTCTCCGGGCTGTTGAATGATGTGGCTCAGGTCATCAGCGTCCGGTGGTCGCACATATGTGCCCTGGAAGTTGAGGAATGCATTTTCCAGGTTTTCCCAACTTCCAATGGAATTTGCTGGCAGGCTCTTTAGCTAGTGTCGGGCTGGTCCTTTGAGCTTAAGGGGAAGATACTTGATGGCGTGTAGGTCATCTCCACGGGCCATGTGAATGTGGAGAAAGAAATCCTCGATCCATACTGCGGGGTCTGTTGTGCCATCGTATGATTCGATGTTTACGGGTTTGAACCCTTCTGGGAATTCATGATCCATCACCTCGTCGGTGAAGCAAAGTGGGTGTGCGGCACCTCTGTGTCGGGCTATGTGGTTACCCAGTTCGGATTGGTCTGGGTTGCTGCGTTCGGCCCGGCCAAACTTGTTGATAGTGTATCCGGCGTGACGGGCATCGTCACCTGCTGGGGCCCCGCGATCCGTAGATCGATCTTGGCTGTCCTGCTTTGTTTTCCAGATTATCTCGCAGTTCTTGCCTGTTGCCCCGAGCCGTAGAGTATCGGCGTGGGGGTGCTGGCTGGTATTCGGGCTGATATCCCGTTTTATCCCGGCCACGGCGTGGCCGGTCAGCCGTTTGGTGCTCGATTCCGTTTTCCTCGGCTGCCAGGACTTCGGTCCATCTGTCTTTGAGCAAGTCTTGATCAACTTGGAGTTGTTGCTGCTTCTTCTTCAGGCTCCTCGCAGTGGCTATAAGCCGACGCTTCAAGCGCTCCTGCTCCACGGGATCCTTGGGCACGCCGAACTCGTCGTCACCGAGGCTAATCTCGTCTTCGGAGGGGGGTATGTAATTGTCCTCCTCCGAGTATCCGTCCATCGCCTGTTCCTTTGCGCTGACCTGCTAATCTTCCTGTTCGGCCTGCTCGAAGGCGGGCTTTTCAGGGTTATATTCTTCTTCGGCGCCATCCGGATTGCTTTCATCTTCGGGGCCGGTATTGTTGTGGCGGGACTTGGAGCGGCGCCGACGACGCCCATGCTTTGCTTTTCTCCCCGAGGGGTTATCCTCCGTTGCCTCGTCGCCATTGGTTTCCTTCGGAGTGTCCACCATATATATATCATATGATGACGTGGCCGTCCACCGTCCTGTGAGCGGTGGCTCCTGTAATTCTCCTGCATCGTCGTCCATACCGTCGATGTCTTCGGAGTCAAAGTTAAGCACGTCGGTTAAATCATCGACCGTGGCAATGAAGTGGGTGGTGGGTGGGCAACGAATTCCGTCGTCGCCTGCTTCCCACTCTAGCCGGGCATAGTTCAGCCCAGAGCCTCCTGACAAAGAGAAAGACTTTAATGAATTCAGCATGTCGCCAAAGGGCGAGTGCTGGAAGATGTCCGCAGCGGTGAATTCCATTACCGGAGCCCAACCAGGCTCGGTGGGCTCGGGAACGCGCGGACTGGAACCTCCAACCGGATAAGAATCCGGGGGTCCGGAGTCACAGGCTTCCTCAGAAGCGAGGCCCGTGTTTGGCTCCACCGCCGATGAGGGTACGGCCTGCGGGGCGGGGTCCATCCCTCCGTCCCTAGGCAACGCAGTCTGCTCCGGATTTAAGTCCAGGGCTACTGCCGGGGTGATATCCCGAGTGTTGTCCGTCAGCAGGTCTAGGCCATGCTCGTCGTGACTGTCCGGCGCTCCTGGAGCGGGCCCTAATCCATCGAAGATCAAGTCTCCATGGATATCCGCCATGTAGTTCAGGTTTCCGAACCTGATTTGATGGCCAGGGGCGTAGCTGTCGATCTGCTCCAGATGGCCAAGAGAATTGGCCCGCAGTGCGAAGCCGCCGAACACGAAGATCTGTCCGGGGAGAAAAGTCTCACCCTGGACTGTGTTGTTGATGATGGTTGAAGGAGCCATCGAGCCTTACGGTGATGACACAAAGGAACTCTCAATGAAAGCACCAATGTCGGTGTCAAAACTGGCGGATCTCGGGTAGGGGGTCCCGATCTGTGCGTCAAGGCCGATGGTAACAGGAAACAAGGGACACAATGTTTACCCAGGTTCGGGCCCTCTCGATGGAGGTAAAACCCTACTTCTTGCTTGATTAATATTGAAGATATGGGTAGTACAAGAGTAGATCTACCACGAGATCGTAGAGGCTAAACCCTAAGAGCTAGCCTATGATGGTGTGATTCTAATTGTGATCGGCCTTCTAAGGACCAACCTCTCCGGTTTATATAGACACCGGAGAGGGCTAGGTTTTACATGGAGTCGGTTACAAGGAAGGAAACATAATATCCGGATCGCCAAGCTTGCCTTCCACGCCAAGGAGAGTCCCATCCGGACACGGGCCGAAGTCTTGAGTCTTGTATCTTCACGCTTCAATAGTCCAGACGTTGTATACAGTCCGGCTGTCCGGATACCCCCTTATCCAGGACTCCCTCACCGGCCATGGTGAAGTAGTGGCCGGTGATGAACTCGAACCGGTGCCGGCCACCATCATCTTTGGCACCAGCCAATGATATCAGTTGGGCAGTGCGGAAGCGAGCCGTCCTTTGCGCTGAAGCATATACCTCCGAGGCTCCCGGCAGTCCGGTGATCGTGCTGCCGGACATGAGGAACACAAATCGATCGACGGGCGACCATTTAGGCCAGGTATTATATACCTGTGCTGTCCGGAACTAGCACCGCGTAGTTCATTTGAATGTAATGAAATCCGTCATGTTTGTATGAAAATCCGGTATTTTATATGATTTCCGTCGTTGTTCATATGAAATATCAGTTTGTCTACGTGTTTGCGTGAATTTCGTCCGATTGGTTGAGTTGTTGTCATAATGTGTGCGGCTACGGTAGGATGGCGTAATTTGCGGGTCGCCGGTCGGTCTGTGGGCGGCTCGGGCGGCGTTGTGGGAGAAAAAAACACAGCTCGTGCGAGCTCGTCTCCAACGTGCACGCTGGAGGATGCATGACAGCATGAGCACCCAAGCCATTCCTCGTTCATCGGTGGCAAAGGCACCGGTGGACAAAAGGGTCGCCAATATTTTGGCTACCCCGGGCAAGATCCAAACAGCCCCATCCAACAGATTCAAATCCCTCGTTCGCTGTGGAATTTTGCCATGTGTTGTTTTCATGGACTAGCAAGGTGCCCGTGCATTGCACGGAACATCAAGATGCATTTTTTTACAAACTCCCTCATGCATGCAAGGGATAATTAATGTCCTCCTTTGCTAGTACCACGAGGTAAACACCATTAATATTGCATCGATTAGTGTTAGTGGCCTTGTATATCTGCAAATTGTAATTTTGATAGTGGCCCCTTGTATATAAAAATGGAGGGAGAAAGATGAGAGATAAGGTGAGGAGGAGTGGGGCGTGGTGGTGACTGGTGGTCGGAATGGGCGGAGGCATGGGGATGGATGGCGCATTATGTCTAGGTTTGTATCTCTCTCACACACACCCACTTAGGTGGGGGACGTGCACGAAGAGAAGAGGTGCACGCATGGCGCACGTACTCCCGTCTCTTTCCCAACCACACCCGTGCGGGTACACGGTGGAGCCCATTTCTGTACGAAAAGGCAGCCCACGTGGTAATTTGACACATGTACTGGTTGTCCACTTGGTGGAGGGAGGATCTTCTACCACGGGTGAACAAACAAATTGCGACTTGACGTGTTATGTTAAAAAAAGCGGCAAACCATGTGGGGCCTACCTTAGAGGCAAGGCTCTATACAGTGGAGTACTTTTGATGTGTCCCGTCAACTCGCAGAACGAGGAGAAGCTTGCTTAGTATGTCGTCTCCCCCGCCCACGGGCACGGTGGCTCGCAGGATGAGGTGAAGCTTGCTTACGAGTAGTAGTAGTAGTAGTAGTCCTACTACTGTACGCCTTACGCCCGCTCCCTCGCCCACGCGCGCGGTGGCTTGCAGCACGAGGAGAAAATTTTACTACTCCCTCCGTTTACTCCTCGTCCCTACTACGTACCTTGGTTAGTACTCCCTCCATTTACTTATACAAGGCCACTATAAAAAAAATACATTTTGCATCTATACAAGGCCACAAATAGTAATCGAGACAAAAGTTACTACTCCATCCTTTCTAGTTTATGGCTAAATTTGAAAATCTCTCCAACCAAGGTAGACAGTGAGTGGTCGAATTAATTTTGTAGTTTGCACAAGTAATTAGTACGCTCGTTTTTCTCAAGAAGTTATGTTTACCGAGGCATTAATTAGAACGAATGCATGAATGACCACTAAATTTCCATGAACTTCTACATGCATTGGTTAGTTTCCTCTTGACACTGCTTTCGTCGGGTGATCTAACGCACCTCGAAATCCAACATGTAATGGTACTACTACTAGTATAGTAGAATTGAGACTTATCAAACAGAAAAACGAATGTTTTTTAGATGAGCCCTATAAACCCTAGTGGGTACGTACTCCGTAAAAACAGATTTTTCCAAAACTAAGTCGCTCCCTTTCATGAATTCTGTAGTATACTCCTCCGTCGACGCTCCCTTTCATGAATTATGTACTTTTTGTCGCCGACATGTGGGACATATAGCAACCGGGTCGACGTGTCAAGCACCAAATAATAGTGCAGAACAGCAGGGGGGACGCACCCCACTCGTACCGGCCCAGTAGTAGTAATGAGCAATGAGACGTCAAATCACAATGCCGCACCTTCCCAGACGGACGAAGCAACCATTATTTCACACTTCGGTTCGCCATCATCTCAAACCACGTAGTATTGCTTCTGCCTCAAGAGGGACACGCGCATCGCCTTGGTACATCATGACACATGGGACCGCATGACAGGCCATGCTCCCCCGCCGATCGCTCGGTAAAATCACCTCATTTTTACTATACTTCCTCCGTATCGGTTTACTACATGGCATGCACGTCGTTCTAGGTTAAGAATTTAACTGGCTATATATGTGATGAAAAGTACCCTAGCCTTTTAAAAAATGTATACTTTTGTACAGTAGTACTATCGATGGATTGCGCCATGGAGCAAAAATTGAAATTAAAAAAAAGGTGGTACATATAGAGAGCGCTCGTCGCCAAATTATGCATATAGTACTATTAAAAAAGCTAGTACGTGCTTAATTGGGGTGCTAAATTCTATTAAAGAAATACTAGTAGTATATACATACTGAAGAGTTAAAGTAACGAGAAGAAACATAACATAGTTCTGCTGGGGGCTCAGCACAACACACCCATCAAATTAAACTAAGCACACCTGAAATTAAACTATGCAACTAATCCGGTAGACACTGCATTAGAACCACCATGAGCAACGATACTGACACCTTACTCACTCGGAGTCCTCGTCCACGTCCTCGACTTCGTCCTTGTCCCTCTTCCTCTTGGTCGATACTTCTTTGCTTGAACCGCACACTTGGCTCTTGCTCTTCATCCAACCCTTGTAGATATAGAAACAAAGGTAGCCATCCATTGCAGCGTAGTGGATGTGGTCTATATCTAGTACATTCCGCTGCCATGCATGATGATGAAACGTGTATGGAGGTTTCTCCAGTTTACCGTATGAAGGATGAACCATGGCTCCTGCCAGGGTCAGCATTGAAGGATGACGAGAGGGCACCAGCCGATTCTTCTGGAGGTCGAAGGTGTTGCCTACAACGAGGCCTATCCGACCCAGGACTTCTTTGTCGTTACCAAAGTCTACAGTAACGAATTTGACTAGGTTGCCCTCGAGGAAGTCCTTAAAATCCTGGCATTCAATGTCGGCATGGCATATGTGGTAGACCAAGCATAAGTCATGCACGCAAACCTGGATCACGGCGGGCTTCTTCCTCTCTTCGTCCTTTAGATCCTTCTCTCGTCTCAGGACTGTGGTGTACTCAACATCTAGCCCAGCGACCCACTCATCATCTGAGTCTTCAAACATGCGTCTGAAGCGAGAAAGGCATCCTTTCACCGTCACGGCAGAACGGGTGTAGATGACGTCTAACTCATCGCCGGTGATGGTTCTAACCTTGTACTCACCGCCGATCGTGGAGATTTGGGACGCCATGGATGTGGGAGGAGGGTTAGGATTAGTGGAACTGCCGTAATGTGAATGGACGGGACGACTAGGAGCGAACCGCCGTAGTATTGAAGGGCGTGCCGGGACGAGTAGGAGCGAACTGCCAGCGTGCGAACGACAGGGTAGTGGCTTTCCATTCTCCCATGATACGGGCTTCCGAGAGCCCTTGGATCTGAGATCGAATGGTTGCACGGCGTGATTCTAGACCTATGGGTGAATATCCTATCCTGGAGGGTTATTCTGCGAATTTTCAGCAACTTAGCATGCGACCGTTTGATCTCAGATCCAAGGGCTGCCAGCAGCCCGTATCATGGTCGCGCCTACCACGACCGTCGCGTCGCTCGCGTGGTCGCGCCCTTGGAGATTTAACACAGTGCGTTAGGCTATCTGATGTTGGCATGTCATACATAGTCATCACTTAGTCACTCATACTACAACAAGGTTGGCTATAAGGTTGGCTATAAGTGTATTTTTTTTTACTTCTCTCTATCTCTTTCTTCGTACTCCCTCCGTCCCATAATATAAGAACGTTTTTGACACTAGTGTAGTGCCAAAAACGTTCTTATATTATGGGACACATGGAGTACTAGTATTTATTGCATTTGCCAAGGAGTGACCTTTTCCAATGAAATGGTGTGCTTATTAGTTTTTTGTTGCTAAGTTTGCTTCATTTAATTATCTATAGACTCAAAATTGTCTTTTCACCTAGGTACATGCGCTTAGCACAGTTTCTTCCTTGGGTCACCAAACTAGTCTCTCTCTTCTTGATTAACTTGCCACATCAGACTTTATGCCTATGTGGCAAGCTTAGCACCTGTAGGAGCAAGTAAGTACAATAGTGCGCTTTACATAGCATTTTTGCATATGTGGAGGAAAGAGAGGCAAGAAAAAAGTGGAGAAGTGGGTTCTCATGCAAGAGCCAGCCTCTACTACATGGTGGAGCATTGGGAGAGGCACCTGTATGGAGGTGGTCAGGAATCGGGAGACTCACGCCGGTCGTAGCGCCGCAGTTAAAATGATAATGGCAAGTCAAATCATGGGGCCCCACCTGTCCAGCAGTAACTCGCTGTCAAATCACCCAGCCCTATGTTTGCAGCAGCCTACTCCCTCGTCTTCTCGCGTCCCTGTCGAACCGACTAGACGGAACTGCCCCGCCTACCGCGAAGGAAAAGCCCCGCCCTCGACTTTTAAATACAACTACATCCTCTTAAGAATCCAATGATATACTTTTTGTGACATAGTAACTCATATTTAGTTAGTCAAATAGATGACCTAGAACTACGTGCAGGCCCTATAAACCGAGACGCCTAAAAATAAAAAACGAGACGGAGAGGGTAGTTCAGCACGTATCTTTTTAGATCAATATAGTCGGGATTCACCAAGGAGCAAAACCAAGTGGTAGGCTGCTCATGTCGTGTTGGTGTAGCAACTCAAGCAGGGTCAGTCCACACACGAAATGGCGACACACTTAACATGACCCCTTTGGCTGACATGTGGCTCATCCACCATCTTGTTCCACGTGCGATGCACCAAATTACAGTTCGGAGCAGCGGTTGGAATTGGAGGCACCCCGGTCGTAGCGCCGCAGTAGTAGAAAATGAGCGATGAGGGGTCAAATCACAAAGCCCCACCTTTTCCGCATTAAGCTGGACGGACGAAGCAACCATCATTTCACTCTAGGGCGCAAGAGCATAAAGAAAAGAGAAAACAATGATGCGTGCGGCAGCTACCTAGGGCACCCTAGGGTAGGGGTCTCCACTACAGATCCTTTTTTTTGGAAAGCGCCTCCACTACAAATCGGCTTCTCCCTCGTCCTCTTGAAGAAAACCGATGATGAGTGCGGCGGTAGGGTTTGTAGGAGTACTATGGCGTGCGGGGCCACGTCATAGTAAACGGGTTCGAGTCGACCCCTAAAATATGTGTGGGCCGCTGGGATTTACGGGAACGAGGCAGCATTTTGGGTTCAGGGACCAGTGGAGATATAGTACGTACAAAAAATTGTGGACGTAGGTTCGACCGAAAGGCAATGATGCATGGGCCCTACATTTTGATATACCCGGGGCCGCATGAAATTTGCTACTCTACTCAAAAATAGTAAGGTACACATGTATTGAACGCATGAGATTTCGAAACCAAATTATGAATAAATACACACTATAGCATGTAAAGCTTTGAGTCATCTATGCATGATGTAGATGTTCGTTTAGTTCTTATAGTTCATCTCATTCAAAATCAATTAGTTTTATAAAAATGTTAAGATTCATGGGGTTGTGCATTGTAAATCATAAAGTAAAAACAAATAATGGCAATTCATTTAGAAAAAAATAATCAATTATGATACAGAAGATTCTAGAACAAAGGAGAAGTGCTTGTGTTTTGAGGTTTGTGCATTATGCTTAAGTTCAACCATGGAGTCTTCTAAATTGTACGTGTGGCAGATCTGGTGGAATGTTGATGATATCCAATGGCCAGTAGTGCTCGGATTTGCCTATCTCTACACTGTCCGATTAGCTTCATCCAGCGACCATCTTTCTAAGTTATTGGCACACTATATAGTTCTTGTGTCATAGTTGCATGTGTTGGAAAAAAGCTACTAGTGGGTTGTACTATCTATTTAGGAATAGAAGATGTATACATGGAAGTTGTAGGGAAAGAGATGACATGGAGCATCTCAATTCCTATGAGTAGGGATTGGAAAAGAGATGTCATTTGGTTCACATCATAGGAACTTTTCTATTGAATCTAGAGATGACATGTATCTCAATTCCTATGAGGAGGGACTAGAAAAGAGATGTAATTTGGTTCATATCATAGGAACTTTTCTATTGAATATACGCTAATTTTTATTTTCCTTTGAAATTAAGGGAGTATAGGAATCCATTCATATGAACCAAGTGGCTCTAAAGCTATAGAAATGATATCATGTTTATTTCCTTTGAAATGTGGAGTATATGAATCTATTCCTATGAACCAATTGGCTCTAAAGGAAAAAATCCTATAAAAATCATATCATATAGAGTTCCTATGATATTCCTCGACACTAAAGGATGGTTGAAATTGCTGCAGGTGATACGATGGTCTTTCTTTGTAGACTCCTCACCCATCTTTATAGTTACCTCTCGAAGATGAATGAAATGATATATACAGGTTATTCTACATGTGCAATTTGGTACACGAAAACTCGGTAATAGTTTGCGAGGTTTGAATTTTCAATAAAGCTATATGCACTGCATTTCGGAACGGATGGAGCATACGGCAGTTGCTAACACTCATGTGGAAGATTTGTGTGTAGGAGGAGTGGCTGTTCTGTTAAATGACATGGCAAAACTGACACTGTGGGATGCCGATCTAACGGTTCTTACGGCGTTCGTCAGGAAAAGGCTTGTGGCGAACGTTTGTCGGATAATGATTTACGGACACATGCATTGCATTGATACGTGCCCCCCTCTCTCTCACGCACACGCACCCTCACGAGTCACGACTCTCCCGAGTCCTCTCGCAGACTTGCACGTCGCACCCACCGTCTATCTGCAGGTAGACGTCACGCACATCTGTGCTCTTCACACCCTACCCTCAGAACTTCTAAAAAACAAAAGACATCGCGCACATTTTATTTTAGCTCACACGTCACACACTTATACTATTACTCTTGCGGCGAACGTTCTTTGGGCATAGTATATTGTACTCTCATGAAGAGAAGCGGTGCACGCACGCACTAGTTCTCTCACACCCACTCGCGGGTACATGTAGGAGCGCATTTTTCTAAAGCTGGTACAACAAAATCACTCCACCATATATAAAAGCAGGAGCCTTAGCGCTTGCTTTACTAGGGTTCCTCTCGTTCACTCTCTCATGCTCTCCAGATCTAAGCAAGACATAGGTGGCCACACTCTCTCTCAGCTCACGGCTGGTCACAAATCCGGCCGGACAACCTCGACCGGGGCAGGGGTGTAGGTGCATCGTTCACGCTGTCGTCGGCAGTGAGGGAGGAGACCAACGGCTGCCCGCGTGTCCCGATCGGCGGCCGTGCCGTTCTCTCCGAGAGAGCGCCGGCTCGGGAGGGCCTCCGACCCCTTCTTCCTCCCTATGGTATTGTGGCCAAGATGCGGCCTCCCGACGCCATCTTTGCCACATGCCGACGACCCTCAGGTATATATTCCTTCGAAACCTGCCTTGCTCTTCTGCCCAGGCTCCCTTCGTGTGGATCCTTTTCTACTTCCGTCCGCTGTTCCAAAGCCACCTAGACTTCTACTATTATTAGAGGTAAAGCTAGTTCATACAGTCGACTCTAAGCGTTGGTTCAAACAGGGAAGAAAGTGGGAAAGCTGTAGCATGAATCTAGGACTTGGTTCTAAGAGGAAACGGGGGAAAGTAGTAGATACCTGCTGTCCCTACGCACATATCGCTACCATTAATGTAAAATCACATGAAGCATTAAGCAATGCCACCTAATGTCACTATAAGTAATGGTCTAGTGCCGTCGATAAATTGAAGCAATGCCACCACCATTTTATTAAGTGCTTCCATCTTGCTTTATTTCCCATGAATTGTGTTTCTGCAGTTACACCTAAATCTCACACCGCTAACATTGCTTCATCCCAGTGGAACTGCACAAATTTGATTGCCCATTTACTGACCATGTGCTACTCTCATGACAGTAATACTAATGCTATTGTTCTGCATGTTAATCTAGTGGCATTGTTGATGTGATGTGATGCTACTTACTTAAGGACTCTTCATATTGTCAATCTAGTGCCAATTATAACACAATAGATGTTGTTGTTAATCATATGCCACTGCAAATATCTGTCACTGTTTAAATAACCGTATTTCGTATTTGCGCAAACAGGGATGTCTGTCTCCATATCGTTTCGGGATGTCTGTCTCTGTATCGTTTCTATCCGTGCAATCAAAAGCACACACCTCAGTTTTAGTACAACTGCGCAAAATGAGATGGCTATCCCTCGTTGCCGTCGTCTAACCTCCCGTCTTCAAGGTATCCCTACATTGGTAGTAACTAAGGTAGAATAACCAACGCAATCTAAAAGAAGCTGATTCGTATGTTTTACTTCCTGATTGCAGTGCAGGGACGAGCGAAAACAACTGCATCCTAGTCCGGAATGCACTTTCTACCAGTTCATCCATGGACTGAGGACTAGCTGGCACAGCTGCACGGCCTTTTTTGGACAGGTGCGCGGACAAGAGGCATTGTGGTCTGCTTATTTCTGCAAATAGCGGTGCTTAAATTTAGTGGAATGCACAAGAATTTCACCTGGTCAGTACACTACATGGTTCAGTTCAGCATTCCAGCTGAGACCACAATTATAATTGGTTATTCTGGAATGAGAGAACCTAACCCTGGATGGTGGCAACAAGAAAAAACCAGAGTGAACTCCAGGAAATTTAAGCCTGCCGGGAGGCCCTTTGCTCAGAGAAGCCTTGCTTGTTTTTTCCTGATTTGTAAACCTTCTCACAACTTTGTCTTTTGCTGTGAACTAGTATATGTTTGTTATGTTCTATGAATCATTGAGATGTATAAAATTGCTTAACTTATGCTTTTCAAGTTTTTTAGGAAGACGAGTTTAATGTGAGTGTTCCACATGAGCGCTGGACTAGCGTGTGAACGTTTGGAATTTATTACATTGTGGCCTCAGTTAACTGCATGAACCACTATAACAAGATACATAGTTGCTTATATGTCAGACAGCAGATTGTTGATTGTTAGCTGGTCGATAGCCTAGTGTTGAAGCGAGCTGAGCCAATGTGACGTGTTTTGCACAACTGCTTACAAGTGGGGTAGCACCAACAGTGTTTACAAGTACTTATGTATACGTCGGCGCACAGTTCTCGAACGAGTGCTCTATTTCATCAAAACACACACTGCTCGAATGATAAACAATGACAACTTATGTCTTACCATGCCATATTCATGAAAAAACTAGTGAGGACACATCTATTTCGGCAACAATTATGATGGTTCTCACATGATTCACGGGCACACAAAAGTAGCAGCAGTTCCCATAGACGGATTCAAACAGAGTACTAGCCCCAGAGGGGTCGATAACATGCAAGGTTTGGATAATTAGACACAATCCAAACTACTATTAAACACTAGCTGGGGCAACTATTTCATGCCTCGATCTAATTAGGGCTGGACACAAGACGGACCTTGCCATGAACATCATCGAGGACGTCCCGCAGCAGCTTAATCCTGTGAACCTTCATGAAGACAACCTTGTGGCCTTGCCACTGATAAACTTGTTTGTGGAGGCATGCCACGTCATCTTCCTGCGTAAGCTTGACAAGAATAGTATGCCTCACAAACGAAGGAGTAGCTTTGAACTTCTTGTGCTTTAGTACACCCTCGACAACACGCCTGACAACAGTGAGGCTGGAATACAACTCTTCATTGGTATAACCGCAAATGGCTTCCAAGATCCAACAGCCTAAGAACTCTGTTTTCCCAGTGCGTATATTCAGGTCATCCGCCTCATAGCGAGTGACATCTACAACCACACAATCCTTGTCTACATCAGGGCTCTAATTGAAATAGAAACAAATTCTGAATTACTTTTCAGTATAAGAAACACAAGTTATTTAAACCACTATGTATAGCATGGCATCGAAGCTAATAAAATTGTCCTTGATTCTAGTTATTCATCGTTGCAAATAACCATCCTCTCTGCGCCTAAACTGGAGACCTTAGGTGTAATACATGATCTCTGTGCTCATTTCAATATGGTGTTTGGCTCCACGGTTCTTCAGGTACTTTATATTATCATCTACACTTGTAACCATAAGCTGCATTTTAAATTTCTGCGCATAAGTTATATATCATCTTGGAGTACACATTTTGTACTAATACTATGTTCTATGCTCAATGAAGAGTTTCTCCATGGATGGCCTATCAATGGTGCTGGATTCTGTCAAGATCTTATATATCCAAATGAATAGTTTTGATCTAAACAAGATTATTGGCTTGCTGCAATGCTTTCCATGTCTGGAGAAGTTGTATATAAAGGTGATAATTTCATGCACATTGGAAGCCCGCATATAGTGTACTAGAATTAACCATTCATCTGTTGCTCTTTCGACACTCTTCTTTTAGACCTTAACTGTTTTCAATCTTCATGTCTATTTAGGCAACAAGACGGGGTAAGAAAGTTATAACCAATCGGTGGATTCGTAAGCATCGGGATTTTCTCACTTCTCATGAGATTCGATTGAAGACAATAACGCTAGAATGATATGTAGCCAACCGTGCAAACACTAGATTTGTCACATTCTTCCTGCTGAATGCAAGGTTACTATTGTCCATCAGGCTTAAGTTTATCAGCAGCATGGTTTTGACGGATGGGTATGTCGAAGAGCAAAAAAAGGAGTTTTAGGTGGGCAAAAGAGCTTCTGAACGTGCCGGGCTTCTATTTACAACATATTGTGGTCATAATCCAATAAATTTTACGACCCAGGATGTTCATTCTATGGACCTGACCGATCCATTTGACTGTGACTGCCGAAAACAGTGCTGGAGTTAGATGTTGTTGCCCTTTTCAATCTGGGTTTTTTTGTAAACCTGATGAACAATTAACCCTCGTGCTTTTGTAAAGTTTATAAGCTGGAGTTAGATGTTCCTGCCCTTTTCAACTCGCCTGTGACTGTCATATTTTCTTTGAAACAAGGCAAATGGCTTGCCATTCGTTTAATTTAGAGTGAAATATTGTAACAATTCCCAACCAAGGGAAATAACATCACTCTCGCCGGTTGCTTGAGTTCACTGTGCATTACAGAAGCCAAGTGATTAGCCCCCACCAGCACCCACAAACTTATTTCGAACTAGCACATCAAATGGGCTGTAAATTTTCATAGGAAAGGCTGCATGACCGTGACAGATTTGGATTCTGACATTTGGGACCCGCGAGGAAATAGCCTATCCAAGGTGGTGTCGACTTACTAGCCAGTCAACAAACGATTCTGCCTATCAGCCGTTGGATTGACATCCAACATCTGTCGTGTATCTTCTATCTCTTGTCTTCTTCTTCCTCTAGCCGCCCAAACCAAACCACCCCGTCGGCTGCGCCTGCTCCCGCCTCCCATGGCTGGTTGCGCCTCCGCCGCCCTATCGTACGTACCCTCCAACGTTGGCCAGTCCCTCCTTCTATTCCCCCACACGTCCTGTTATTCTCCGGCGACGTTAGCCCCAACACGCACCCGCGCCCGAACAAGTCAACCCTCGTACTCCCCTCCGCCTGCGACTGGACCGGCGCATCTTCCACGGCTCCTGTTCGTTCCGTCCGAGGCCTCGCTGTCGTCCTCCGCCTTGCGGCCTTGGTTCGCTCGCCGTGCGCGGTGCGCCGCCCTCTTGCGTTGTCAACGTCGTCAACAACCGAGAGGAACAAGGAGACGGCTGTACGTGGAGAGGATGACATTAGGGACCCACCAGCATCATGGCAGTACGCAAGGAAGTGCCTCTATATTACAAGCCCAAAAATATGGTTCCTCCTAATGGTTGGACATCTGGGGCTCACGCCATTGTCAACGTAGTCAATAAACGAGAGAATTACACTACGAGCGGCTGACACCAGGGACCAGCAGGTCGCGCAGTTTTTTTTGAGGAACAAGCAGTTGTTATTTATACTAGTTTTAGCGATGGATCAGGGTAACAATGGGGCTGTGCGGGGGCTGTGGCCCATCTAGCCAGGGTTTTATTTATGTTTACCACATCATGAGCCCAATTGTGTTTTTTTCTTGCTGAAAATGGCTAGCCCAGTTCTATTTTTTTTTAAGAAATACCCGAACAAGGCCTACATGCTTTATCGGCCCTGCTGGCCTGCAAATCTTTCAAGACGAGGAGAGTTTCATTCGGTTTGCCCAGAAATGGGTTGTACATTTTTAAAACACATCAAACCGGGAATTAGTTTCAATTTTTTTTCATTACAAGATTTTAAATTCCATTGATTTTTATGCGTGGAAAATTATTTGGATTTTATATTTATATAAATTATTTTTCAAAATAGTTTGAATGTGAATCGATATTTCTAGATTAAAAATAGTTGACCGCCCCGAAATATGCAAAATTTCGTATAGTTTTTAACCATGGCCACAATATGGGGTGTAATGCTAACAAAAAGAAGATGGGCTCCAAAAATTTTTTTTAGAATTAGCAAATGGGCTATACATTATTAGAAATAATGGCAGATGGGTTGTATGTTGTTTTCCGCAGATTTGAGGCTGACTTGTGCGCCTACTACAGGTTGACGCGTATGCTTTCATAAAAAAAGGTTGACGCACATGCAACGCCGTGTCAGCTTAGTCAACACACGAGAGCAGTGAATGTTGAATGTCCATCCAACGGCTGTCGTGCTTCTTCAATCTCTGCTCTTCATGCTCCAGCCGCTCAAACAAGCGCCGGCGGGACTGCCTGCTCCCTCCTCCCGCGGCCGGCTATGATGCCGCGCAGGCCTCACGGCCCCACCGTACTCCCATCGCTGGCCTAGCCATCCCTCTACTCAGCCACACATGATGTTATTCTCCGGGGACGGCAGACGAACCAGTAAACCCTCGTACTCCTCCGTGTGGGAAACAACTACCGAGTCTTCCCTGCCTCCGTGTCATTCCCTTCCTAGGCCTCGCCGTCGTCCACCGCCCTGGTGCTCTCGGCGCGGCCTGGTGAACGTGGTCAACGACCGACATGCATCTGAAGTGGACTGTACTTGGAGAGGCCGGCAGCTGGGTCCAAGGCCGCACGCAAGGAAATGCCTCCTTATTACGCGCAAAATAATGATTCCTCCACCTGACAGCTAGGACCCACAGGAAGGGCCTCTGTATTTCGCGAAAAAAACGTTCCCCCCACTGATAGGTCGGACCCACCAGCTATATCTTCGCACGCAAGGAAGTGCCTCCTTATTACGCCCAAAAAAATGAATACCCCCTGCTAGCTGGGACCCACCATATTGTTGGGCTGACTTGTGGGCCTACTAAGTTGACGGGGACGGAGGGCTTTGTCAACTTAGTCAATACTCCAGTGATCGTATGATGTCTATCCAACGGCCATAGTGCTTCTTCAACCTCTGGTCTTCTTGCTCCAGCCGCCCAAAGCAGCGCCGGTCGTGCCGCCTGCTCCTACCTCCCATGGCCTGCTGTGCTACCGCGGAGGCCTCACCGCCCCCATACTACTCCCACCACTGGCCAGGCCATCCCTCACTCACCCACACCCCCTTTTATTCTGCGGTGATGGCAGCCTAGCACCGCAGCCGAACCAATGAATGCTCGTACTGCTCTCCGCATGGGAATCCACTGCCGCGTCTTCCCCAGCTCCGCGTCGTCCCCTTCCTAGGCCTCGCCGTCGTCCACCGCCGTGGTGCTCTCGGCGCGGCGTAGTCAATGTGGTCAACGACCGACTTCCATCGAAAGAGTACTGTACGTGGAGAGGCTGACAGTTGGGTCCACGGCAGTCGCAAGGAAGTGCCTCCTTATTACACGGAAAATAATTATTCCTCCACCTGACAGCGGGGACCCACCGGACGGGCCACCAGTATTTTGCGAAAAAAAGTTTCCCCTGACTGCTGGGACCCACCGGACGGGCCACCATATTTCGCAAAAAAAACGTTCCCCCCGCTGTCAGCTCGGACCCACCGAAAGTGCCTCCTTATTACGCACAAAAAAGTGAATACTCCCCCAGCTAGCTGGGACCCACCTTGGTGGGAGGCTGACTTGTGGGCCTACTAAGTTGACGGGGACGAAGGGCTTTGTCAACTTAGTCAATATGAACGATTCTAGCTCCAGCGACCGTACGATGTCCATCCAATGGCAGTAGTGCTTCTTCAACCTCTGGCCTTCTTGCTCCAGCCGCCCAAAGCAGCGCCGGTCGTGCCGCATGCTCCTGCCTCCCGTGGCCGGCTGTGCTGCCACGGAGGCCTCACCGCCCCCTACTATTCCCATCGCTCTCCAGGCCCTGCGGCGACGGCAGCTCACACTGCAGCCGAACCAGTGGACCCTCGTACTCCTCTCCGCGCGGGCTTCCACTGCCGCGTCTTCCCCGGCTCCGCGTTGTCCCCTTCCTAGGCCTCGCCGTCGTCCACCGCCGTGTTGCTCTCCGCGCGGCATGGTCAACGTGGTCAAGGAAGGACTTACATCGGAAGAGTATTGTACGTGGAGAGGCTTACAGCTGGGTCCACGGCCACAGCCCAGTTTTTTTGTGATTTGCCAAGTATGTCGGTTCGTCAGGCCTGTTGGGCTGCAAATCTTTCAAGACAAGGAGAGCTTTCATTCGGCTGGCCGAGAAAATGGCCCATCAGTAATGAGAAATGGGTTGTACATTTTTAAAACACGTCAAACCGACAATTAGTTTCAAATATCTTTTTTCATTTCGAGATTTTAAATTACATGAATTTTTATGCGTGGAGAATTTGTTGGATTTTATATTGATATACATTTATTTTTAAAATCAGTTTGAATGTGAGTCGAAATTTCGGGATTAAAAGCAGTTCGGGCCGCACCGAAATATGCAAAATTTCGTATAATTTTTTAGCCGTGGACATAATATGGGCTGTAATGCTAACAAAAAGAATATGGGCTCCAAAAAAACCATAAGATTAGCAAATGGGTTGTAAATTATTAGAAATTAAGGCAGATGGGCTGTATGTTGTTTTCCACAGATTTGAGGCTTTCCTAAAAAAAGGTTGATGCACAAGCAGTGACTGTTGGATGTCCATCCAACAGCCGTCGTGCTTCTTCAATCTATGCTCTTCCTGCTCCAGCCGCTCAAACAAGCGCCGGCGGGACTGCCTGCTCCCTCCTCCCCGCGGCCGGCTATGCTGCCGCGCAGGCCTCACCGCCCCATTGTACTCCCATCGCTGGCCTAGCCATCCCTCTACTCACCCACACCTGCTGTTATTCTCCGGCGACGGCAGACGAACCTGTAAACCCTCGTACAGTCGTACTCCCCTCCACGTGGGAAACAACTGCCGAGTCTTCCCTGCCTCCGTGTCATTCCCTTCCTAGGCCTCGCTGTCGTCCACCGCCCTGGTGCTCTTGGCGCGTCCTGGTCAACGTGGTCAACGACCGACATGCATCTGAAGTGGACTGTACGTGGAGAGGCCGACAGCTGGGTCCACGACCGCACGCAAGGAAATGCCTCCTTATTACGCGGAAAATAATGATTCCTCCACCTGACATCAGGGACCCACCGAAAGGGCCTCTGTATTTCGCAAAAAAAACGTTACCTCCGCTGACAGCTCGGACCCACCAGCTATATCTTCGCACGCAAGGAAGTGCCTCCTTATTACGCACAAAAAAATGAATACTCCCCCTGTTAGCTGGGACCCAGTATAGTGGCAGGCTGACTTGTGGGCCTACTAAGTTGACGGGGACGGAGGGCTTTGTCAACTTAGTCAATATGCAGGATTCTAGCTCTAGTGATCGTACGATGTCCATCCAACGGCCGTAGTGCTTCTTCAACCTCTGGTCTTCTTGCTCCAGCCGCCCAAACCAGCGCCGGTTGTGCCTCGTGCTCCTGCCTCCCATGGCCGGCTGCGATGTGGCGGAGGCCTCACCGCCCCCTACTACTCCCACCGCTGGCCAGGCCATCCCTCTACTCACCCACACCCCCTGTTATTCTGCGGCGACGGCAGCCTCACACCACAGCCGAACCAGTGAACCCTCGTACTCCTCTTCGCGTGGGCATCCACTGCTGCGTCTTCCCCGGCTCCGCGTCGTCCCTTCCTAGGCGTCGCCGTCGTCCACTGCCGTGGTGCTCTCGGTGCGGCGTCGTCAATGTGGTCAACAACCGACTTCCATCGGAAGAGTACTGTACGTGGCGAGGCTGACAGCTGGGCCCACGGCAGCCGCAAGGAAGTGCCTCCTTATTACGCGCAAAATAATTATTCCTCCACCTGACAGCGGGGACCCACCGGTCGGGCCACCGTATTTCGCGAAAAAACGTTTCCCCCCTGACTGCTGGGACCCACCAGCTACACCTTCGCACGCAAGGAAGTGCGTCCGGGCAAAAAACACAAAACGATTCGCCCCCCTGACTGCTGGGACCCACCAGCTACATCTTCGGACGCAAGGAAGTGCCTGACAGTCGGGACCCACCTGGTCGAAGCGTACGTAGCGTTATCATTCTGGTCGCGAACGTGTACGTACATATATACTGGTGGATGTAGAGGCGTGCACGTGTCGTAGTAGAGGCGCGCACGTAGCATGTACACGTACGTACAGCGGCCAGGCTGCAAGAAATAAAATACGGCCACGTATGTGTACATACGGGCGGGGTCTTGAATGCCTACTCGCGCATACGTATGGCCAGGGCTCGTGTACATGGCTGGGTCGGAACGGAGAAACAGCGTCGTCCTCGTGTTCATGGGGAGGCAACGGAATGCGTCGTGTTCATGGGGAGGCAACAGAATGCGTCGTGTTCATCGGGAGGCAACGGAACCGTGGGAGCCAACCGGCTGGGTCAGAACGGAATGCGTCGTCGTGTTCATCGGAAGGGCTTGGACGGAACAGGCGATGGAAACGAGGCCTGGTGTATCGCAGAATGGAGGAAACGGCCTTGTCTTCGACCGGCCACGTTCGAAACGGGATCCTGTTCATCGCGAGGGGTCTGGCGTACCGCAAAACGGAGGAAACGGACCTCCTACGGTCGAAACGGGGGTCCTGTTGATCGGGAGGGGTGTGGCGTACCGCAAAACGGACGAAACGGACTTGTGTTGGAGCGCTACGGTCGAAACGGGGGTCCTGTTGATCGGGAGGGGTGTGGCGTACCGCAAAACGGATGAAACGGACTTGTGTTGGAGCGCTACGGTCGAAACGGGGGTCATGTTGATCGGGAGGGGTGTGGCGTACCGCAAAACGGATGAAACGGACTTGTGTTGGAGTGCTACGGTCGAAACGGGGGTCCTGTTCATCGGGAGGGGTGTGGCGTACCGCAAAACGGGACTCCACGGGATACTGTTCATCTCCATCGTCGACCTCCTCCAGCCTCCATGGGCTCCTGTTCATCCAGCCTCCACTGCGTGCTACTCCACCTGCTACTGTTCAACCACCCCTCCACGGGCACCCCTCCACCGTCTACTATTCATCCAGCCCTCCACGGGGTCGTCCTGTTCATCCAGCCCTCCACACCACGGGGTCCTGTTCATCCAGAGGCAACGCCACCGCTCACTGTTCATCCAACCCCCCCCCCCCGCCCCGCAACGCTCACTGTTCATCCAGTGAGGAAGCATCGATCGGCTTCAGTTAGCAGCAGTAGCGAAGGAATCGCTCGATCGGGTTCAGTTAACAGCCATCGATTGATCGCTCGGGTTCAGTAACGCGTAGCCTGCAGTGCAATCGCTCGGGTTCAGTTAGAGCCCAACGCCTTGCTCGGGTTCAGTTAGAGCCAACGCCTCGCACACATGCGCGTACGTGTACGAGAGAAACGCGCATCGCTCGGCCCCCGACCTCCCACCGTTACCGGGAACTCCCCGAAATTTTCCTCGCCCTCGCTTCTACACGGTTTTTTCCGTCATGGACGGCCCAAAGAATGTCATGCAGCTACGTCTCCGGCCCGCCCAGGACGAAAAGCCCATTTTCTGTCATGGTTTTTTGTCATAGAAGTAGGAGCCCATCACATCTATGATGATACCGGGTTTTGTCACAATTATCGTCATAGAAGTGTCATATGTATGACAGAAAAAAGTTTCGTTCGGCCCAAAATGTCACGGATGTGTCTTTTTTTTGTAGTGTTGGAGTCTAGGAAAGAGCATGGCAGCCCATAACACCATGGGACGCATTGGGGAAGTTTACCACAAGGATCTCAAGGATACTATTTACCAGATTTGTGGGCGCCAAGATGAGCAATGGGAGATGATCAGCACCAGGAAGGACAGATCAATTGCAGCATTCATCCAGGAGTTAAACCAACACATTCGTCGCCAGGAGAACCAGATGTGTGCTGGCATGATAGATCTGAAGAAGGCTATGACCAAGATCAGGGAGCTGGAAGAAGAACTCAAGTCTACACGCTATGGATATGAGGAGGAAATTGCGACACTCGTAGAGAAGAATGATGATCTGAAGAAGAAGCTAAAAGTATTCATGGGATTTCCCGCGACTGGAGGAGAAGACGGAGATTGCACTTGCCCGAGAACTACATCATCATCGATGACATCGACTCGGACCCAGACGATAGCGATGATGACTTTGTTGATGAAGCTGGAGCAGATATCATGGAGTCTTCTACCGATCAATTTTTCTAGTCGATCACCATAACAGTAGTAGTATTCCCCCATGTATATAGTATAGTCCAAGCACTTTTGTAACGATAGTTAGATTGTTGTATGCCCTTGTTTGATTGATTGAAGTGATATTGATTGTGTTTGTCTCATGTGCATGTGGGTAGTGTTTTTTCTCTATAGACCTCATTCTATTCTGTATTCTCATCTTTTCTAAACCCTCAGATGCCTTTGAGACCTGACAATGGATTTGCTTTTCCACCGGAGCTCACTCAGTTGATCCAGCAGCAGAATGCATTGATGCAGATGCTAGTCCAGAATCAGAATCAGGGGAACAACAACAACAACAACAACAACAACAACAACAACAACAACAACCCACCACCACCACCACTTGTTGATCACTTAGCCCGTTTCTTGAGGCTGAATCCGCCGGTGTTCTCTAGTAGCACCGAGCCGATAGTTGCAGATGATTGGCTCCGCAAGATGGGAAGGGAGTTGACCACTGCAGGATGCACAGATGCGGAGAAGGTGCGTTTTGCCGCACATCAGCTTGATGGATCCGCAGCATCATGGTGGGAGAATTTCACAGCCACTTATCCTATCGACACTGTCACATGGGACCAGTTTCAGCAGGCTTTCCATACTGCTCATGTTTCAGCAGGAGCTATGGCCATATAGAAGCGTGAGTTTCGCAACTTGCGCCAAGGAGGACGTACTATTGGCCAGTATGTGGATGACTTTAGTAAGCTAGCACGTTATGCCCCAGATGACGTTGCTACCGATGCAGCTAAATAGGAGAAGTTTCTGGAAGGACTGAATGATGAGCTGAGCATGCAGTTGATGGTGGCAACCTTCAACAACTACCAAGAGTTGGTAGATAGAGCTCTCATGATTGAAGGGAAGCAGCAGCAGATTGATAGCCGCAAGAGGAAGTATGGACAAGGGAAATACAATTCCAGAGCTGAGCAGAAACCTCGTTTTACCCCGAACTCGGGAGGACCTTTTCAGCATACCCATGGAGGAGGGAGTTCGCACAACCATAGTGGCCCCAAGAATGGCAATGGGAATGGAGGAAGCAACGGACAGAATCATACCAACCCATCAACACCAGCCAAGAGGGATCTAAGCCACATTACATGTTTCAAATGCCAGAAGACTGGACATTATGCCACTGAATGTCCTGAAGCTAAGAATGGAAACGGTAATGGAAGCTCTGGGAAGAAGCCTAACCCTTTCAACAAGGGACAGGTGAACCACGTTAGCGTGGAGGAGGTTGAAGCCCAGCCAGATGCAGTAATAGGTAAGTTTTTGGTTAAGTCATTTACTGCAATCGTTCTTTTTGATACTGGTGCATCGCATTCATACATATCAAGGGGATTTGTGGATAAGTATAAACTGCCAACCCAAGCCCTTAGGTCACCCATGTTAGTAACCTCGCCAGGAGCAGAGTATATGGCTAGTCTATGGTGTGATCGGTTACCATTAAGAATTGGTAACTACGTGTTTCCCTCAGACCTAATAGTATTGGAATAGCAAGGATTGGATGTGATATTAGGCATGGATTGGTTATCAAAGTACGGAGGGAACATTGAATGCGCCAGTAAGTCAATTTTGCTTACCACCCCAGAAGGAAGAAGGATCAAGTATGTATCCCGGCATGTGCCGAAGAGGACTCAAGTAAATTCCTTATCAGGAGTTGTACAGGAGGAAGTACCAGTGGTGAAGGATTTTCCTGGCGTATTTCCAGAAGAGTTGCCAGGCATGCCACCAGATAGAGACATTGAGTTTTTGATTGAGCTTTTGCCAGGCACAGGGCCGATATCTAAGAGACCGTACAGGATGCCCGCAAAATATTTGGAGGAAATTAAGAAGCAGATTAAGGAGTTACTGGATAAAGGCTATATTCGCCCAAGTTCGTCACCTTGGGGATCGCCAGTGCTTCTAGTGGAGAAGAAGGACGGATCATTGAGAATGGTTGTTGATTATCGAGGATTGAATGAAGTGACAATCAAGAATAAGTACCCACTGCCGATGATCAATGACTTGTTTGACCAATTGCAAGGAGCTAAGGTATTTTCCAAGATCGACCTGCGATCAGGATACCACCAGCTGAAGATTCGAGAGCAGGATATACCTAAGACAGCTTTTACCACCAGGTACGGGCTCTATGAGTATACCGTTATGTCATTTGGTCTGACTAATGCACCTGCCTATTTCATGAACATGATGAACAAGGTGTTTATGGAGTTTCTGGATAAGTTCATCGTGGTGTTCATTGATGACATTTTCGTCTACTCGAAGAATGAAGAGGAGCATAAGGAGCATTTGCGTTTGGTACTCGGGAAGCTCAGAGAACATCAGCTATATGCCAAATTCAGCAAGTGTGAGTTTTGGTTGAAGGAAGTTGGATTCCTCGGACATGTTATATCCGGAGAAGGAATAGCAGTAGACCCCACCAAGGTTGTCACTGTGACAAATTGGGAAGCCCCCACATCAGTTGGAGAGATCCGGAGTTTTCTTGGACTCGCAGGATATTACCGGAGGTTCATTGAGAATTTCTCAAAGATTGCCAAACCCATGACGGAGTTGTTGAAGAAGGACACCAAATTCAAATGGACTGAGGAATGTGAGTCCAGTTTCCAGGAGTTGAAGAAACGTTTGGTTACATCACCGGTGTTGATTCTGCCAGATCAGCGCAAGGATTATGAAGTGCATTGTGACGCTTCCCGTCGAGGACTTGGAGCAGTGCTTATGCAGGAGGGAAGAGTTGTTTTGTATGCCTCACGACATCTTAAAACCCATGAGTTGAATTATGCTACCCATGATTTGGAGTTAGCAGCCGTAGTGCATGCATTGAAGACATGGAGACATTTTCTCATCGGAAACCATTGTGAGGTGTACACGGATCACAAGAGTTTGAAGTACATCTTCACACAGAAGGAGTTGAATTTCAGGCAAAGGAGATGGTTAGAGCTCATTAAGGATTATGATATGAGATTGCATTATCACCCCGGAAAGGCTAATGTAGTAGCCGATGCGTTGAGCCGCAAGAGCCGGGTCAACACACTCAGGACCGGAGAGTTACCAAAGGAGCTAGCCGAGGATCTTCGCGAGCTATGTTTGGAGATAGTTCCGAGAGTCTATGTAGCAGCATTGAAGATTCAGTCTACTTTGATGGATAAGATCAGAGAAGCTCAAAAGACGGACAAGGATATTGCCGAGATAAAGGAGAAGATGAGCAAAGGAAAAGCTAAGGGATTTCGTGAGGATGAGCACGATACCTTATGGTTTGAGGACCGCGTTTATGTGCCTAATGACCCGGAGATCAGGAAGTTGATTCTGCAAGAGGCTCATGATTCACCGTATTCGATTCACCCAGCAAATACCAAGATGTATCTGGATTTGAAGGACACTTTCTGGTGGACCGGAATGAAGAAGGATATTGCGGAGTATGTAGCAGTTTGTGATGTATGTCAGAGAGTGAAAGCAGAGCATCAGAAGCCAGCAGGATTACTACAGCCATTGCCGATACCCGAATGGAAGTGGGATAAGCTAGGCATGGATTTTATCATGGGATTGCCCAGGACTCGTCCAGGCTATGACTCGATATGGGTTGTAGTCGATCGTTTGATGAAGGTAGCTCATCCCATCACAGTGAAGACCACTTACACAAGTGCTAAGTTGGCAAAGATATGCATGACCAGGATCGTATGTCTGCATGGAGTTCCGAGGACCATTGTATCAGATAGAGGAACCCAGTTTACCTCAAAGTTCTGGAATCAGTTGCACAAAACTTTGGGTACCAGGCTAGAGTTCAGCACAGCCTTTCATCCGCAGACAGATGGACAGACCGAGAGAGTCAATCAGATTTTGGAAGACATGCTAAGAGCTTGTGCGCTAGATTATGGATCTAGTTGGGACGACAATTTGCCATATGCAGAGTTCTCTTACAACAACAGTTACCAATCTAGCTTGAAGATGGCCCCTTTCGAAGCTCTGTACGGAAGGAGGTGCAGGACACCGTTGTTGTGGGATGAAGTTGGAGACCGTCAGTTGTTTGGACCAGATTTGATTAAAGAGTCTGAAGAGAAGGTGAAGTTAATTCGCGATAGACTCAAGGTAGCCCAGTCCAGGCAGAAGAGCTATGCAGATTCTAAACACAAGGAGACAGTATACAAAGTCGGAGACAGAGTTTATCTTCGTGTGTCCCCACTTCGAGGAGTTAAGCGTTTTGGAGTTAAGGGAAAGTTAGCGCCACGTTTTGTGGGGCCATACAAAGTTTTGGAGCGTATGGGAGAAGTTGCTTACAAGTTGGAGTTGCCCGAAGGATTGTCGGGAGTTCATGATGTGTTCCACGTTTCCCAGTTGAAGAAGTGCCACGCAGAGATGGCTGACATACCGCTGAGAGATACAGTGCCACTGGAAGCGATTCAGTTGGATATTGATTTGACTTACGAGGAGAAACCAGTCAAGATTCTCGAATATGCCAGCCGAGTCACCCGCAGCAAGGTTATCAAGTTTTGCAAAGTTCAGTGGAGCCACCATACCGAGGATGAAGCCACCTGGGAGCGAGAAGAAGATCTACTGAAGGACCACCCTCACCTATTTTCTAGCCAACCCGAATCTCGAGGGCGAGATTCATCTTAAGGGGGGTAGGTTTGTAACATCCCAAATTTTCAATTTGGAATGTTATACATTAGATCATCATTGCATATCATATTTTATTGCATTTTGTTTTGATCCTAGGAATTCTACGGAACTCAAGGACCCACGGAGAGAGTTGGGGATTTCGTTATTTTCTTATTTGAGTTTTTCTCAAAATTTGAAAAGAGGATCAATTGATTTTAATTATTTTATCTTCGAATATTTCTATTATAAAAATAAGAGAGAGGGAATAAAATGACTCTCCCAAAATAAAGAAATATTGAGGATTTAATAATAGAATCAAATAATATTTTATTTCGGAGTTTTATCGCTATTTTATTTGAATTAGGAAAAAATGTGTGTTTTTTCAAAATTGCATTTAGGGCCCAAATAAATGTTCATCTTGTCCGGCTTATTTTTAGAGGACGACGAAAATTTATTTCGGTATTTTTGGAGTCCGTTTAGTATTTCTTTTATTTGTTTTTCTGTGCGAAATTAATTTAAAAAAATGAACCGACCTACCGGGTCGTGTCCGTCCCGGACTCCTGGCCCAGCCGGCCTTATAAGCCGGGAGGCCCGAACCGCCAGCCCCCCCCCCCCGAAACCCTAGCCCCGCCCCCGATCCGCCGACCGCCGCCGCCGCCAGCCGCCGCCCCCGAGCCACCCGCGCCGGCGCCAAGTCCCGCCGCCGCCGTCGGAGCCCCGCGCCGGAGCCGCCGCCGCCGCGTTCCGCCGCCCCGCCGCCGGAGCCGCCACCCGCCGCCGCCGCCGTCGAGGTAGCCGCGGGAGTTCGCCGTCGCCGCCGGCGATTTTCTTTAGAAAACCGAAACCGCCCGGTTTTTTTTAAGAACTGTGGTTTATTTTTTTAGATCGGTTTAGTTTTTTTCGGTTTATTTATTTTGCGGACATTCGTCCATACGTTCGTTTTAACGGACGGTTTTCATCGTTTAGCCGCAGACAGCGAACGTTCGTTAGTTAGCCTGTTCGTCCATTTTTCTTTTTCTCGGATTTTCTGCGATTATTTCCGATCGCGATTTCTGATCCGATCTTCGTTTTAGTATAACTTTTCGCTCGTTTATCAGAATCAGGCGATTCAAGCGCCTAGAGTTTCGTCTTGAAACCCTCTTTCCACGTAACCAACTTAGACAAGTTTTTGCTCCTGTAAAATTTGACTTAGGTCCAGATTAGTAAACAAAGCTTGTTTCTTTCGCCGTTTGACTTTCGTTGCTTCGTTTGATTTGATTCTTTTTGCAAACCGGAGTTCTGAAGTTGAACTTTCTGGTTAGATCTTGTTTGAGTTTTACCCGTGCATTAGATGAGTGCTTATTATATGCTTGTTTGTTTGTGATAGAGTACCTGGAGTGCGCCGCTTGCTACTACGAGTCTCTAGGTTTCACGGATCATCAGCAAGGCAAGTAACACTTTGAGCATACCTCTTTATTACCTAGTTTTATTGCATTAGATCAATCCTCAAAACAATTGCATGATTATCATCTGATTAATATGCGGGTTTGGGAAGTAGTTGAGGTAGAACCTATTACCTGTTTTATTATCAAACCTTTGGGAGTTACTTCTACGTTTGTTTATATTGCTATGCTATGCTAGTAGACGTGGATTGGGTGAGTGTATCCATGACAGATGTGAGATTGATTAAATAATGGTTTACTTAAGGTGGCAACTTTAATTCACATCTGGGTGGACTGAGGCACCTGGGAACCCAGTGTTGCCTGTATTTTTGGAAATCCCGGGGTACCGTGTGATTATCCTATGGACCGCCACCCAGGCTCAAAGGGATCATGAGATTATTCATGCTAGAAACTTCCATGTGCAGCCGCAAGCTACTATGGGCTCTAGCATAGTTGAGTATGTTGTGTGACCTCTTTCAGTGGTAGACTAGCAGATGTAGGGGATGTAGGTTGGTATTGTTTACCCAGAGTAAAGAGCTAACGCTTTTGAAAGACTGTGTCTCGGTCATCCGTTTCTCAAACACCTTGTAGTGCGAGAAATCAAACAGAGGAGATCGAGTCTTGCGGGGAGAAGTGCACAAACCTCTGCAGAGTGTATAAACTAATCATGGTTAGCCGTGTCCCCGGTTATGGACGTTTTGAGTATCTAGTACCTGGATTATCATGTGAATCTCATCATGTTACTTAATTTGATTTTATTGGGTTAATGATGATGCTTAATTGGGATTGAGTTGGAGGAACCTTCTCAATGTTTAACAACCACCATGATAGTTAAATAAAATTTATTCCTTTGCAGTAGGGAAAAATTGGCTTTATGCAAAACTGTAACCATAGAGCTTTACACCAGCCATATATGCATGTAGTGATAGCATTATTCTGTTCATTACTCTCTATGTGTTACATTGCCAGCATAATCCATGTGCTGACCCATTTTCGGGCAGCAACGTTCGTGTTGCAGACTTTTCAGACGACGAGTAAGGTGCCTTAGGTCGTGATCTTATACTCAGTGATGCCGTTGGAGTTGATGGACTCGCTTATCTTCCAAGCCTTCCGCTGTTATCGTTATTTAGATGGCCTTAAGACATATTTATTGTAATAAGTTCTCTTTTGAGACATTCGATGTAATAAGTGTGTGATTGCTACTCTGTTATAAATCCTTCGAGTATTGTGCGTGTCAGCATTACCGATCCAGGGATGACACTGATGCACAAAGATCAGACTCTTTGAGGTCTGGTCGCTACAAGATCCATGTGAAGTAGCTCGAGTGGCCTCCTTGTGGTCATGATGTTCTTCACGGGATGCCCTCCTCCGACCTGTTTACCTGCTTGACAAGCGCTGCAAAGTCTATCCTTATCAAATATGACATCGTTAACTCCAAGGATATGATTTCCTTTAATAAGCTTATCAAGGTTTCACATGCCAACATGACCTAACCGTCTATGCCACAACCAACCTTTAGAGGATTTAGAAATTAAGCAAGTTCTAGGTTGGGCCTTTTTAGTGAAGTCAACATTGTAAAGATCACCTCTACGTATACCGGTAAAGACCATTTTATGATTATCTCTACGAAACACTTGGCAATCTACTTCAGTTAATAGGACATTGAAATCGAAATCAGCAAGTCTAGATACTGAAAGTAAATTGTATCCAAGAGCTTCAACGAGCATGACATTTTGTACGGAGCTATCATGTGAGATGGCCACCTTACCGAGGCCAACCACCTTACCCTTTGAGTTATCCCCAAAAGTGACATACTTTCGAGGGTCGTCGTTTTCAGCAAGCTCACGAAACATATCTTTATCTCCGGTCATGTGATCGGTACATCCACTATCAAGAACCCATTACTTTCCTCCTGCCATGTATCCCCGAAGATTTGCCATAAGACCAAAGTGTCTCATTGCATCATCAAGATCAAAGTCACTATCATCATCCTCATCATAGTATCCATGTTCAACATCATCATGTGATGGATCAATTCCTAGAGAGGGTGATTCATTAGAATGAGTTTGACAATGATCTTCTTTATGAATTTTAATAGCTTCGGAAATAATATCACTAATAATTCCAACATCTCCTTTGGCACACATAAGATTTGTAAGCTCAAATAGACAATCACCAAACTTAGGGATCATTGGAATTCATCTTACTCAAGGCAATAGACTTATGAAGAATTTCATCTAGATTTTTCAAGGAATAATTCGAAAAACGTTCCTCAAGAAATTTCCATAAAGTGTAGGCACACTCAAGAGTAGGCAAACGTCCAATCAAGTTTCTAGGCAAACCTCTAGTGATAAGATTAACAGTTCTAAGATTGCGAATCATGTCAATTGACTCATCAAGGGTAGGATGCATAGGATCATTATGAGGTGCACAAGGACTAGTAATGTACTTGTTCAAATGATATTCATTGAAAATCACAAGCATCTCATTTTTCCACTCATGAAAGTACTCTCCATCAAGTATAGGCACTCTATGTCTAAGACTCCGCAAAGTAGACTCATTCATCTTCCTCCAATGGTGTTTAAACCAAAGCAATGGAGACCAAAGCTCTAATACCAATTGAAAGGATCGAGAAGAGGTGTCTAGAGGGGGTGAATAGACACAAAGCAAGAAAAGTTGCAGTTTTTAATTTCTTTAAGTTGAAGTGGAGTTTTGGCACAAGTTTAACATTCACAATACATATCAAGCAAGCATGCAAAGAGTATATGAGCAGCGGAAAGTAAAGCATGCAATTTGCAAGAATGTAAAGGGATGGGATTGAAGTGTGCAAACGCAATTTGGAGACACAGAGATTTTTGAGCCGTGATTCCGATAGGTGGTGCTATCGTACATCCATGTTGATGGAGACTTCAACCCACGAAGGGTAACGGTAGCGCAAGTTCACGGAGGGCTACACCCACGAAGGGTCCACGAAGAAGCAACCTTGTCTATCCCACCATGGCCGTCGCCCACGAAGGACTTGCCTCACTAGGGGTAGATCTTCACGAAGTAGGCAATCTCCTTGCCCTTACAAACTCCTTGGTTCAACTCCACAATCTTGACGGAGGCTCCCAAGTGACACCTAGCCAATCTAGGAGACACCACTCTCCAAGAAGTAACAACTGGTGTGTTGATGATGAACTCCTTGCTCTTGTGCTTCAAATGATAGTCTCCCCAACACTCAATTCTCTCTCATAGGATTTGGATTTGGTGGAAAGAAGATTTGAGTGGAAAGCAACTTGGGGAAGGCTAGAGATCAAGATTTATGTGGTAGGAATGGAGTATCTTGGTCTCAACACATGAGTAGGTGGTTCTCTCTCAGAAAATGAATGCTGGAAGTGTAGGCACGTTCTGATGGCTCTCTCCACTAATGAAGAGTGGGTGGAGCGGTATATATAGCCTGCACACAAAATCTAACCGTTACACATAATTTACCAAACTCGGTGGGACCGAATCGTGAAACTCGGTCGGACCGATTCTGGAAATAATGTGACCGTTAGGATTTTTGATGGGACCGACATGTCATCTCGGTGGGACCGATACGGTTAGGGTTAGGGCATAACTTAATCTCAGTGAGACCAATTACACAAACTCGGTGAGACTGATTTTGGTAATAGACACACAGAGGGTTGGTCAGGCAAACTCGATGGGACCGATTCGCTCATCTCGGTTAGACCGAAATGTTATGAAGAGGAACCGAGAGTTTGCATTGTAATCTCGGTAGGACCGATTACACAAACTCGGTGAGACCGATTTTGGTAATGGACATACACAGAGAGATTACAATCCCATCTCGGTGAGACCGAGATCCCTATCGGTGAGACCGAAAAGACTAGGGTTTTGAGGCAGTGGCTATGTCATGAGAACTCGGTGGTGCCGGATGGAAAGATTCGGTAGGGCCGAGTTTGACTTTTGGTTTGGGATATATGTGGATGTGAGAAAGTGGTTGAGGGCTTTGGAGCTTATCACTAAGCACTTTGAGCAAGCAAGCCATTAAGCAACACCTCATCCCCTCTTGATAGTATTGGCTTTTCCTATAGACTCAATGTGATCTTGGATCACTAAAAGTAAAATGTAGAATCTTGTGCTTTGAGCTTGAGCCAATCCTTTGTCCTCAACAACTTAAAGGGGTTCCACATCCTCTAGTCCATGCCACTCCATTGTTGAACTTATCTGAAACATACTAGGTAAAAGCATTAGTCCAACAAGAGATATGTTGACATTAATTACCGAAATCACCCAGGGAGCACTTGTGCTTTCACATCATCCTGCACCGAGGGAGAAGGCGAGTCGGGTGCGGCGTTAACACGCAGCAAGGCGATCGCGCGAGGTGAAGGCGCCACCGATGGGCCGAGCGAGGCGACTGCTGGGGCCGCCGATGGGTCGTGCGAAGGGGCAGCCGACCGTGCAGGGGACGTGCATGTCCCATCCATGTCGATCACCGGGGAGGGCGGCGCGTCGGCCGCGTGTGGATGTGGAGCAACAGACGGGTTGGGCGTGCGTCGGGCGGGGGGCGTGCATGCACCATGCACGTCGGTCCCCTGGGATGGAGGCACGTCAGCCGCGGTATCCTGCACAGAAGGAGCATGGCCTGGAATGGGCGAGTCAGTAGTCAAATAGGACAGGTCATATTTGCGCAGATGGTCACCCGTAGTCGGTTTATTGGAAGGAAAAGAGAGAACATCAGCCAAGGAGGAGACATCTACGGTGACCCCAGGGGTGGCGTAGCTAAAAACAGACTCGTCGAAAACAACATCACGAGAGATGTATATGCGTCCCGTGGAACGATCGAGACACATGTATCCCTTATGCATCGGACTATGACGTGGCCAAGGCACCCAGCCCATAGGAGGAGATCTGGATGCGCCAACGGTCATGTGTACCTTGGCTGTGTCATGGTGATCGCAACACCAAATTTTTCCACGCACAAGCTGCCATGAGAAGACGCATTAACAAGATAGATGGGCTCACGTGTGTGGACGCCTCTATCTGTCAAACGTTGGACGAGGATTGAAGTAAGTCCAAAAGTTTTTTCAATCATTGTACACATCTCAGGGATTCAACTCTCTGGATGAGCTTATTGATTTTGTTCCACCCCGGGTGATGGAGCAAATGAACGCACACATTGATATGCCGTACACAGCTCAAGAGGTGAAAACAGCACTATTCCAAATGGCGCCATCGAAAGCTCCGGGAGTGGATGGTTTTACCACGGGGTTCTTCCAGAGACACTGGTCTCTTCTCAAGGATGATATTATCCTGGCGGTCTTGGGGTTCCTGAATGGAGGCGAGCTGCCGGAGGGTATGAACGACACGTCCATCACTCTCATCCCAAAGGTACAACACCCGCAACGCATGAACCAGTACAGACCTATTTCCCTTTGTTCTGTCCAGTACAAAATTGCAGCAAAGTGCATCGTCAACAGAACAAGAGGCTTTCTAGATGATATCGTGAGTGAGGAGCAAAGCACCTTTGTGCCGGGGCGACTCATCACTCATAATGTGTTCATTGCACATGAGAGCATACATGTAATGAAGAGAAGGAAAATGGGGAAGAACTCTGTGTGTGCAGTCAAACTTGACATAATGAAGGCATATGACCGTGTAGAATGGGATTATCTTGAAGGGATTATGTCAAAGCTGGGCTTCAGTGTCTCTTTTATCCGGCTGATTATGAAATGTGTCACATCAGTCCCATTCTAATTTCGTGTGAACGGTGAGCTCTTGCCATACTTCACCCCATCTAGGGGCTTGCGGCAAGGCTGCCCCGCTTCACCTTACCTATTCCTGCTCTGTGCAGAAGGCTTCACAACCTTACTCAACAGGTTAGGAGGCGCCAATGTAGACAGAGGGATCCGTGTCAGTATTCACTCTCCATGGATCAACCACCTGCTTTTTGCAGATGACAGCCTGATACGTCTCCAACGTATCTATAATTTTTGATTGTTCCATGCTATTATATTACCTGTTTTGGATGTTTACGGGCTTTATTTTACACATTTATATCATTTTTGGGACTAACCTACTAACCGGAGGCCCAACCCGTATTGTTCTTTTTTTGCCTATTTCAGTATCTCGAAGAAAAGGAATATCAAACGGAGTCCAAACGGAATGAAACCTTTGGGAGCGTGATTTTTGGAACGAACGTGATCCAGATGACTTGGAGTGCAAGCCAAGAAGCAGTTGAGGCGGCCACGAGGGTGGAGGGCGCGCCCACTGCTATAGGGCGCGCCCCCCTGTCTCGTGGGCCCCTCGGGCGGCCACCGACCTACTTCTTCCTCCTATATATACCCACGTACCCCGAAAACATCCAGGGAGCCAACGAAAAATAATTTCCACCACCGTAACCTTCTGTATCCGTGAGATCCCATCTTGGAGCCTTCGCCGGCGCTCCGCCGGAGGGGGAATCGACCATGGAGGGCTTCTACATCAACACCATAGCCCCTCCGGTGAGTTGTGAGTAGTTTACCACAGATCATTGGGTCCATCGTTATTAGCTAGATGGCTTCTTCTCTCTTTTTGGATCTCAATACCATGTTCTCCCCCTCTCTTGTGGAGATCTATTTGATGTAACTCTTTTTGCGGTGTGTTTGTCGAGATCCGATGAATTGTGGGTTTATGATCAAGTTTATCTATGAGAAATATTTGAATCTCCTCTGAATTCTTTTATGTATGATTGAGTTATCTTTGCAAGTCTCTTCGAATTATCAGTTTGGTTTGGCCTACTAGATTGATCTTTCTTGCAATGGGAGAAGTGCTTAGCTTTGGGTTCAATCTTGCGGTGTCCTTACCCAGTGACAATAGGGGTTGCAAGGCACGTATTGTATTGTTGCCATCAAGGATAAAAAGGTGGGGTTTATATCATATTGCTTGAGTTTATCCCTCTACATCATGTCATCTTTCTTAATGCGTTACTCTGTTCTTATGAACCTAATACTCTAGACGCATGCTGGATAGCGGTCGATGTGTGGAGTAATAGTAGTAGATGCAGGCAGGAGTCGGTCTACTTGTCGCGGACGTGATGCCTATATACATGATCATGCCTAGATAATCTCATAATTATTCGCTTTTCTATCAATTGCTCGACAGTAATTTGTTCACCCACCGTAATACTTATGCTATCTTGAGAGAAGCCACTAGTGAAACGTATGGCCCCCGGGTCTATCTTTTATCATATAAGCTTTCAATCTACTTTTATTTGCATCTTTACTTTTCCTATCTATATTATAAAATACCAAAAATATATTTATCTTATCATACTATCTCTATCAGATCTCACTTTCGCAAGTGGTCGTGAAGGGATTGACAACCCCTTTATTGTGTTGGTTGCGAGTTCTTTGTTTGTTTGTGTAGGTGCGGGACTTTTGAGGAGCCTCCTACTGGATTGATACCTTGGTTCTCAAAAACTGAGGGAAATACTTACGCTACTATTGCTGCATCACCCTTTCCTCTTCAAGGAAAACCAACGCAAGCTCAAGACGTAGCAAGAAGGATTTCTGGCGCCGTTGCCGGGGAGGTCTTCGCTCAAGTCAAGACATACCAAGTACCTATCACAAACTCATCTCCCTCGCATTTACATTATTTGTCATTTGCCTCTCGTTTTCCTCTCCCCCACTTCACCTTTGCCGTTTTATTCGCCCCTCTTCCGTTCGATCTTGTGTCTCCATGTGCCTTCCTTTTTCTTGCATCTTTTCTTGCTAGAAGTTTATGGATCCTGATCCACTTGCTAATCTTTTTAAGAGATCCATTTATGTTGAACCAACTGCTAGTGAGTCGAGTGTACTAGATTATCTTTATGAGGTTTTGCTTGAAATTCGTGAATCTAAAAATTGTAATGAAGTACTTTATGAAGTGATTCACGATAGATCTTTGAATAAAAAGCATGATTGCAATGATTTTACTATAAATTCTCTTGATGTCAATTGTGCTAATAATATGCAAAACCCTAAGCTTGGGGATGCTACTTTTGCTATGTCTACTACTTGTTGCAATGATCATGATTGGGGTGATTCTTCTTATGATCTTGAAAATTTACTTAAGCCCCATGATGAATATGAGACTGATAATAGTGTTTACAATAATATTGAAAGTGGGTTTGGAAGAGTGTCAACTTTAGATCCCACATATTTGGACACTGTTCAATCTTATGAAGTTTTTGATAAAAGTGGGTTTGGAGAGGTCATGACTTTAGTTAATGTTAATCCCACTATCTTGGAAGAGTGTCAACTTTGCATGCATGTGGATTGTGTTGAGAATATGTTATGTGATAGCTATTTTGTTGAATTTGCCTATGATCATACATGTAATTATTATGAGAGAGGAAAATATGGTCGTAGAAATTTTTATCTTACTAAATTACCTCTCGTCATGTTGAGATTGCTATCGTCTCTTTCTTCTTCCTTGCATATGCTAGTTTTTGCTTGCCGTGCAAATTTGTTTGCTTATAATATGCCTATGCATAGGAAGTATGTTAGACTTAGATGTGTTTGTCACGTGTTTCATGATGCTCTTTTTGCGCTTCAATTCTTGTCTTTCTTGTGAGCATCATTAAAATTATCAATGCCTAGCTAGGGGCGTTAAACGATAGCGCTAGTTGGGAGGCAACCCAATTTTATTTTTGTTTTTTGTTTTTGTTTCTGTTTAGTAATAAATTTTGCATATACCTTCTGTTTAGATGTGTTTTTATGTTTTAATTAGAGTTTGTGCCAAGTAGAACCTATAGGATAACCTACGATGATAGTTAATTTGATTCTGCTGAAAAACAGAAACTTTGCACGCACGAAATTAGTTTTCTTAAATCACAGAAACGTGCTTTTGCGTTGATTCTTTTTGCTGCAGATCACTAGACAAATTGCCCAGGACTTCCTATTTTGGTAGGATTTTTAGAGTTCCTGAAGTTTGCGTTAGTTACAGATTGCTACAGACTGTTCTGTTTTTGACAGATTCTGTTTTTCGTGTGTTGTTTGCTTATTCTAATGCATCTATGGCTAGTATTAAGTGGTATGAACCATAGAGAACTTGAAATACAGTAGGTTTAACACCAATATAAATAAATAATGAGTTCATTACAGTACCTTATGTTGTGGTTTTGCTTTCTTTTACTAACAAAGCTTATGAGATTTCCTGTTGAGTTTTGTGTTGTGAAGTTTTCAAGATTTGGGTAAAGATTTGATGGACTATGGAATAAGGAGTGGCAAGAGCCTAAGCTTGGGGATGCCCATGGCTCGCCAAGATATTCAATAGTAGCCAAAACCCTAAGCTTGGGGATGCCCCCGGAAGGCATCCCCTCTTTCGTCTTTGTTCATTGGTAACTTTACTTGGAGCTATATTTTTATTCGCCACATGATATGTGTTTTGCTTGGAGCGTCGTGTATGATATTAGTATTTTCTTTTTAGTTTTCCACAATCATCCTTGATGTACACACCTTTTGGAAGAACCTTACTTGATTGGAATTTATTAGAATACTCTATGTGCTTCACTTATATCTTTTGAGCTAGATAGTTTTTGCTCTAGTGCTTCACTTATATCTTTTAGAGCACGGCGGTGACTTAATTTTGTACAAATTTCTAGTCTCTCATGCTTCACTTATATTATTTTGAGAGTCTTTTAGAACGGCATGGTATTTGCTATGGTTATAAAATTGGTCCTAGAATGGTAGGCATCCAAGTTGGGTATAATAAAAATTAGCATAGGAAGTGAATTGGATGCTATGATCAATTTGATACTTGATAATTGTTTTGAGATATGGAGGTAGTGATATTAAAGTCATGCTAGTTGGGTGATTATGAATTTAAAGAATGCTTGTGTTGAAGTTAGCAAGTCCCGTAGCATGCACGTATGGTTAAAGTTGTGTAACAAATTTGAAACATGAAGTGTCCTTGGATTGTGCATCCTTATGAGTGGCGGTCGGGGACGAGCGATGGTCTTTTCCTACCAATCTATCCCTCTAGGAGCATGCGCGTAGTGCGTGGTTTCTGATGACTTCTAAATTTTTGCAATAAGTATATGAGTTCTTTTGACTAATGTTGAGTCCATGGATTATACGCACTTTTACCTTTCCATCATTGCTAGCCTCTTCGGTACCGTGCATTGCCCTTTCTCACCTTGAGAGTTGGTGCAAACTTCGCCGGTGCATCCAAACCCTGTGATATGATACACTCTATCACAAATAAACCTCCTTATATCTTCCTCAAAACATCCACCATACCTACCTATTATGGCATTTCCATAGCCATTCCGAGGTATATTGCCATGCAACTTTCCACCGTTCCGTTTATCATCATGACACGCATTACTTTTGTCATATTGCCATTGCATGATCATGTAGTTGACATCGTATTTGTGGCAAAGCCACCATGCATAATTTTTCATACATGTCACTCTTGATTCATTGCCCATCCCGGTACACCGCCGGAGGCATTCATATAGAGTCATATCTTGTTCTAGTTTCGAGTTGTTATTCATGTGTTGTAAATCAATAAAAGTGTGATGATCATCATTATTAGAGCATTGTCCCCAAAAAGAAAAAAAGAAAGGCCAAAAAGAAAAGAAAAAAGGCCAAAGAAAAAAAAGAAAGGCCAAAAGAAAAAGGAAAGGCCCAAAAAAGAAAAAGAAAAAAAAAGAAATTAAATAAAAGGGGGCAATGTTACTATCTCTTTTTCCACACTTGTGCTTCAAAGTAGCACCATGTTCTTCATGTAGAGAGTCTCATATGTTGTCACTTTCATATACTAGTGGGAATTTTTCATTATAGAACTTGGCTTGTATATTCCTACGATGGGCTTCCTCAAAATTCCCTAGGTCTTCGTGAGCAAGCAAGTTGGATGCACACCCACTTAGTTTCTTTTGTTGAGCTTTCATTCATTTATAGCTCTAGTGCATCCGTTGCATGGCAATCCCTACTCCTCATGTTGACATCAATTGATGGGCATCTCCATAGCCCGTTGATTATCCTCGTCAATGTGAGACTTTCTCCTTTTTTGTCTTCTCCACACAATCCCCATCAATATATTCTATTCCACCCATACTGCTATATCCATGGCTCACGCTCATGTATTGCGTGAAAGTTGAAAAAGTTTGAGATTATTTAAGTACGAAACAATTGCTTGGCTTGTCATCGGGGGTGTAGAATTTGGGAACATTTTTGTGTGACGGAAATGAAGCATCGCCTAACTATATGATTTTGTAGGGATGAACTTTCTTTAGCCATGTTATTTTGAGAAGACATGATTTCTTTGATTAGTATGCTTGAAGTATTACTATTTCTTATGTCAATATGAACTTTTATTTTGAATCATTTGGATCTGAACATTCATGCCACAATAAAGAAAATTACATTGAGAAATATGCTAGGTAGCATTCCACATCAAAAATTCTGTTTTTATCATTTACCTACTCGAGGACGAGCAGGAATTAAGCTTGGGGATGCTTGATATGTCTCCAACGTATCTATAATTTTTTATTGTTCCATGCTATTATATTACCTGTTTTGGATGTTTATGGGCTTTATTTTACACATTTATATCATTTTTGGGACTAACCTACTAACCGGAGGCCCAGCCTGTATTGTTGTTTCTTGCCTATTTCAGTATCTCGAAGAAAAGGAATATCAAACGGAGTCCAAACGGAATGAAACCTTCGGGAGCGTGATTTTTGGAACGAACGTGATCCAGAGGACTTGGAGTGCAAGCCAAGAAGCAGCCGAGGTGGCCACGAGGGTGGAGGACGCGCCCACCCCTACAGGGCACGCCCCCCTGTCTCGTGGGCCCCTCGGGCAGCCACGAACCTACTTCTTCCTCCTATATATACCCACGTACCCCGAAAACATCCAGGGAGCCAACGAAAAACAATTTCCACCACCGTAACCTTCTGTATCCGCGAGATCCCATCTTGGAGCCTTCGTCGGTGCTCCTCTGGAGGGGGAATCGACCCCGGAGGGCTTCTACATCAACACCATAGCCACTCCGATGAGTTGTGAGTAGTTTACCACAGACATTCGGGTCCATAGTTATTAGCTAGATGGCTTCTTCTCTCTTTTTGGATCTCAATACCATGTTCTCCCCCTCTCTCGTGGAGATCTATTTGATGTAACTCTTTTTCGGTGTGTTTGTCGAGATCCGATGAATTGTGGGTTTATGATCAAGTTTATCTATGAGAAATATTTGAATCTCCTCTGAATTCTTTTATGTATGATTGAGTTATCTTTGCAAGTCTCTTTGAATTATCAGTTTGGTTTGGCCTACTAGATTGATCTTTCTTGCAATGGGAGAAGTGCGCTTTGGGTTCAATCTTGCGGTGTCCTTACCCAGTGACAATAGAGGTTGCAAGGCACGTATTGTATTGTTGCCATCGAGGATAAAAAGGTGGGGTTTATATCATATTGCTTGAGTTTATCCCTCTACATCATGTCATCTTTCTTAATGCGTTACTCTGTTCTTATGAACTTAATACTCTAGATGCATGCTGGATAGTGGTCGATGTTTGGAGTAATAGTAGTAGATGCAGGCAGGAGTCGGTCTACTTGTCACGGACGTGATGCCTATATACATGATCATGCTTAGATAATCTCATAATTATTCGCTTTTCTATCAATTGCTCGACAGTAATTTGTTCACCCACCGTAATACTTATGCTATCTTGAGAGAAGCCACTAGTGAAACCTATGGCCCCCGGGTCTATCTTTTATCATATAAGCTTTCAATCTACTTTTATTTGCATCTTTACTTTTCCTATCTATATTATAAAATACCAAAAATATATTTATCTTATCATACTATCTCTATCAGATCTCACTTTCGCAAGTGGTCGTGAAGGGATTGACAACCCCTTTATTGCGTTGGTTGCGAGTTCTTTGTTTGTTTGTGTAGGTGCGTGGGACTTTTGAGGAGCCTCCTACTGGATTGATACCTTGGTTCTCAAAAACTGAGGGAAATACTTACGCTACTATTGCTGCATCACCCTTTCCTCTTCAAGGAAAACCAACGCAAGCTCAAGACGTAGCACAGCCTCATTTTCATGCAATCTAAGGTGGAGAATGCTCTCAGACTTAACAATATTCTGAAGGTTTATGGCGAGTGCTCGGGACAATGCGTGAATAAGGAAAAGAGCTCCATTCTTTTCAGTCCGAACACACCGGAACCTGTCAGAGCAGCATTGAAAGGAACCCCAGGTATATCGGTCGAGGCCTTCAACGAGAGATATTTGTGCTTACCGACTGCGGTTGGGCGTATCACATCGGGCACCTTTGATTATATTGGTGAACGAGTGAGGTCCAGAATGAATGGAGGAACCGAACATTTGGTTTCGTGTGCAGCAAGAGAGATGTTGGTAAATTCAGTGGCCCAATCTATACCGACATTCACAATGAGCTGCTTCAAACTGACCAAGAAAATTTACAAAGGAATATCCTCGCTAATGGCGAAGTACTGGTGGAGCAGCTCCATCGATAGGCGTTCCATGCACTGGACAGACTGGAAATCCCTCTCAGTCCCAAAGTGCAAGGGAGGAATGGGTTTCCGAGATTTGGATGAAGGAAATATGCCCTAGAGGCAATAATAAAGTTATTCTTTATTTCCTTAATTCATGATAAATGTTTATTATTCATGCTAGAATTCTATTAGCTGGAAACTTAGTACATGTGTGAATACATAGACAAAACATATAGTCCCTAGTATGCCTCAAGCTACTTGACTAGCTCGTTAATCAAAGATGGTTATGTTTCCTAAGCATAGGCATGTGTTGTCATTTGATGAACCGGATCACATCATTAGGAGAATGATGTGATGGACATGACCCATCCGTTAGTTTAGCATTATGATCGTAACAGTTTCTTTGCTACTGCTTTCTTCATGACTTATACAAGTTCCTCAGACTATGAGATTATGCAACTCCCGAATACCGGAGGAACACTTCGTGTGCTACCAAACGTCACAACGTAAATGGGTGATTATAAAGGTGCTCTACAGGTGTCTCCGAAGGTGTTTGTTGATTTGGCATAGATCAAGATTAGGATTTGTCACTCCGTGTTTCAGAGAGCTATCTCTGGGCCCTCTCGGTAATACTCATCACTATAAGCCTTGCAAGCATTGTAACTAATGAGTTAGTTGTGGGATGAAGTATTACGAAACGAGTAAAGAGACTTGGCAGTAACGAGATTGAACTAGGTATGATGATACCGACGATCGAGTCTCGGGCAAGTAACATACCGGTGACAAAGGGAACAACGTATGTTGTTATGCGGTTTGACTGATAAAGATCTTCGTAGAATATGTAGGAACCAATACGAGCATCCAGGTTCCGCTATTGGCTATTGACTGGAGACGTGTCTCGGTCATCTCTGCATACTTCTCGAACCCGTAGGGTCCGCACGCTTAACGTTCGACGACGATTGGTATTATGAGTTTATGTGATATGATGTACCGAAGGTTGTTCGGAGTCCCGGATGTGATCACACACATGATGAGGAGTCTTGAAATGGTCGAGACAGAAAGATTGATATATTTGACGACTATATTCGGACACCAGAAGCGTTTCGGAGAAGTTTCGGATAAAACCGGAGTGCTGAAGGGTTATCGGAACCCTCGGGGGAACTAATGGGTCTCGATGGGCCTTAGTGGAGAGAGAGGGGGCGGCCAGGGCTAGGCCGCGTGCCCCTCCCCCTTGAGTCTGAATAGGACAAGGAAGGAGGGGGCGGCGCCCCCCTTTCCTTCCCCCTCTCCCTCTCCTTCCTTCCCCCTCTCTCCCTTTAGGTGGAAACCTACTAGGACTTGGAGTCCTAGTAGGATTCCCCTCTTGGGGGCGCGCCAAGGAGGGCCGGCTGGCCTCCCCTCTCCTCCTTTATATACGGGGAGGGGGGTACCCCATAGACACACAAGTTGATCAAGTTGATCTTTTAGCCGTGTGCGGTGCTCCCCTCCACAGATTTCCACCTCAGTCATATCATCGTAGTGCTTAGGCGAAGCCCTACGCCGGTAACTTCATCATCACCGTCACTACGCCGTTGTGCTGATGAAACTCTCCCTCCACCTCACTTGGATCTAGAGTTCGTGGGACGTCACCGAGCTGAACGTGTGCAGACCGCGGAGGTGCCGTGCCTTCGGTGCTAGGATCGGTCGGATCGTAAAGACGTACGACTACATCAACCGCGTTGTCATAATGCTTCCGCTTTCGGTCTACAAGGGTACGTAGACAACACTCTCCCCTCTCGTTGCTATGCATCACCTAGATAGATCTTGCGTGATCGTAGGAATTTTTTTTGAAATTACTACGTTCCCCAACAGTGGCATCCGAGCCAGGTCTATGCGTAGATGTTATATGCACGAGTAGAAAACAAAGAGTTGTGGGCGATAATAGTCATACTGCTTACCAGCATGTCATACTTTGATTCGGCGGTATTGTTGGATGAAGCGGCTCAGACCAACATTACGCGTACGCTTACGCGAGACTGGTTGTACCGACGTGCTACGCACACAGGTGGCTAGTGAGTGTCTGTTTCTCCAACTTTAGTTGAATCGAGTGTGGCTATGTCCGGTCCTTGTTGAAGGTTAAAACAGCACACTTGACGAAAAATAGTTATGGTTTTTGATGCGTAAGTAAGAACGGTTCTTGCTAAGCTCGTAGCAGCCACGTAAAACTTGCAACAACAAAGTAGAGGACGTCTAACTTGGTTTTGCAGGGCATGTTGTGATGTGATATGGTCAAGACGTGATGATATATAAATTGTTGTATGAGATGATCATGTTTTGTAAAAGTTATCGGCAACTGGCAGGAGCCATATGGTTGTCGCTTTATTGTATGAAATGCAATCGCCATGTAATTGCTTTACTTTATCACTAAGCGGTAGCGATAGTCGTAGAAGCAATAGTTGGCGATGGTGATCATGACAGTGCTTTGGAGATGGAGATCAAAGGCACAAGATGATGATGGCCATATCATATCACTTATATTGATTGCATGTGATGTTTATCCTTTATGCATCTTATTTTGCTTAGTTAGCATTATAAGATGATCTCTCACTAAATTTCAAGGTATAAGTGTTCTCCCTGAGTATGCACCATTGCGACAGTTCGTCGTGTCGAGACACCACGTAATGATTTGGTGTGATAAGCTCTATGTTCACATACAGGAGCAATTGGTAGCCCCCAAGGGCCGGCTCATTATGATGTGATGAGTCGGGTCTTCAATAAGGCTAGTAAAAATGACTTTGCATTAGCCCCCAAGTGTCATGGTGCATGCTTGCAGCGACATGAGACTTGCATATTTGATGTAATCTCAACTTAAATAATGTAGCCCCCAAATGTCGGGTCGTAAGTCTGCAGCGACTCGGGACTATTCCTTCCATTGTAGAATAAATCATATCCATCGATAAAATAATATCTATTGCGTTAAAGCGACTTTGAAAACCTCAATCATAATACTGGTTATTGATAACCATAATAAAAATCCAGCCATGTTGGCTATTACAGATGTGAATAATATAACCCAATGATTGATAAGCGCATGATTTCAATGGCGCAATCCAAATATATAATAGCGACTTATAGTCGAAAGCCAGGCCGGGTTAATAAACACCGGATGTTACCTTATCTCATATTGGCGACTTATAGTAAAAAACCAAGCCGGGTTAATAAACACCGGATAAATTATACTCATAAAGCATTATAAACCTAAAAAAGGCAAGAAGGATTTAAATAGTCATAATTGTGGTATTGCACCGATCAAGAGGGTTTAAGATTTGGTTCGAATACGACCAAAGCCCCCAAGTGATTTCCCTGGTGGCCTTATGCCTATCAAGAGGTGTAGCTATGGTTCGAATACGACCACGCCCCCAAGTGATTTCCCTGGTATTTCCCTGCTGGCTTTATGCCTATCAAGAGGTGTAGCTATGGTTCGAATACGACTAAGCCCCCAAGTGATTTCCCTGGTATTTCCCTGGTGGCCTTATGCCTATCAAGAGGTGTAGCTATGGTTCGAATACGACCAAGCCCCCAAGTGATATTGTGAGCTGTGCTCAAGGGGCACCTATGTTTGAGTTGTGCTTTTGCAACAGACTCTCTTTGGTCTCTTTAATTTTTCCTGAGAACTCGAACTTGCGAGAGATTATTCTTTTGAACCGGAAATGCTTAAACCGGATATTGAGAGCTTCAAAACTTTGTGGGAGACAGCTTTCCCTTGAGCCGGATTTCAAACCGGAATCCTTCTTTTTAAGCCGGAAATTCTCTGACGGCCTTTAAATTTGCACCAATATGGCGGTTTAGGGTCCTGCATTAGATAACTTTTGCAAGCCGGAGTAATTACTTATTTAAAGAAAGCAATATATAATATAAAAATATACTGGATAGATTTCACCTGATATGTTAGGCCAGCAATTATCCACCGCGGGGTTGATGATCACCCTGGTGAAGCTGAAATCAATCATGGCTGAGTTCGGCCGTGGCAGCAGGCAAATGAGTCAGCCATGGCATTGTAAGTCGGTGTGGACGGGTAAGTTGTTCTCCTCGTTGCAAGCCGGTGCGGACGCGTGAACCGGCCGTCCGTTCATCGGGTAATATGACACGGAGGAAAACGCCGTTGTAGAACGTGCCAGTGCATGCTCTATCCCCTCAATATAACAATAATTTTACCTGTATATAAAAACACCAATAGGGCAGTGTAATGGTGCTCAGAGGAATAAAAATGTACTGATAAAATATATAGAAAGGATAGCACCTGGTATTTTTTATCGGATGATACTGATGGCGCAAACCAAGTTTAGATAACTAGACCGACCAGGCATCAAGATTTATGCTTATTGCCGCTGTCCGTTGGACAACTCAATGCAGGCGAACATTTGGCGCGGCCTCCGATTTGTTGATTGAACCATATACAATAATTTTACCCGGGTCCGCCGGATAACCTGATGTGTCCATGCAAACCAGACTCCCGGTTTAACAATTCAGTTCGTGTCATCCAGGGATCCAGTGCGTTGCGAGCGCTGGTACAACCTCTGCGTGCTTACTTTACTGCTTTGTCTCTACGATCTTTCTTCGGACAGATTATGCCATTACACACGTAATGACCTCTGGTCTTATCGATCCGGAGATTGCAACTATTCATCGCACGGCAGACAGCCATTGAAAAATTATGACATGTTGGTCAGCGAGTGATCCCAACTCTTGTGGTGTGCAGTAGTAGTTGTGGCTGGCCTGTACGCATCTTCCATTATTTTAACCAGCATCGCATGCTCCTCCTTTGTTTTGATTTGCACCAGGTCATTAGATGCAGCTTGCGCTCAACCCCTTAGTCAGACCACACACATCCTGGTAGGGCCCGCTTGTTGGTAGCTTTATAGCATGTTCTTATCTCCTGCGAGGGCCACTTGTTTGACCGCTATTTCCATGGCAGCCGGCCCGGCAAGTTAGCAGAGGATTTGACGCGGAGGCCGGGTAAACCGCCCGGTGGCTTGGGAGACGAGCACGCGGGAACTGCGACCGGCGGCGGGCTGGAGTCCGCTGGCGAGCGGTGAGTCAAACGGGTCAGCGAGCCCCATCGATGGCCGGTCCACAGAGGCAGATGCGGACGGTGGTTGCATACGAGCATCGAAACAGACAGCTCGCAGGCGGGCCGCGGCTTGTGGCAGGGTGAACCACAACGGCAGCTCCTCGCGGTTCGACAACAGCGCGAGGTAGAACCGTAGCTCGAGACGAGGTGAAGCGGCGCTCAGCTTGCTGCGAGGCAGTGGCGGTTTAGGAAACGCGGCGGAGGAGAAGGAAAACTCCGGCTCGACGCGTGACAGAAGTGGCAGCTCATAGGTCCCTCGGCAAGGCGAAGAGCGAGCAGCTCGCGGCGACTTGAAGCGGTCTGAAAACACGGTGGGCGGCTGTTGCAGCGGAGCAGCGTGCAGCCACGGGCGGCTCGCGACCGCGGATGCGAGGTGGAAGCAGCGCAGAGAAGCGGCAGTTTGCGCTGCTTCCACCTCGCATCCGCGGTCGCTAGTGTGTGGTTGCTCGCTAAGCATTGTTTTCAGATCGCTGTCTACATAACATATTATCTGTCATATGCTTGCAACAACAGGTAAACGAACTGACACATTTGCTCTTTTTGTTCAAATGTTCACACGGGGTCCCAAAAAGAAGTAACACGCGTTCCTACCGTTGCAAGTGTCCCACAATGATATAGTTACTCCGATCAAATGACAACGGCTGGTACATAAGTGAGCACAGGCCATCACACAATCACTCACTGAAAGACTAGTGTATTGATTTTCCATTCTTGTTAGCACACTCTTTGTGACGTCCTCTCTTTTTCAGTATACCAGTTCAATAAAATGACTGTTGAGCTGCATTTGCAGATCAGTGCAGGGCGATGGAAGTAGCAATAGAGAAAGTGATGCCAGACACGACTCACCGTTGATGCAGTTGGTCATTTCATGGGGCTAAAAGCTCCAGAACGAAAACAAAAGCATGGTCGACAAATCACCAGCAGGAGTAAACTTCCGTATGTTGATCGTGGTGCAAAAAGCAAGAAGTACAGACCGACAGCAAATGCACAAGCTGAAAATGGATGCAGGACAAGTAAACAAACTCGCTTCTCCAGTATATGTCGAGAACCAGGGCACAAGATCGAGCACCACATGTCCACAACTGTGGCGTCAAAATGCTCGAAACTGTGGCGTCGGTGGTCACACAAAAAAACACCTGCAGCAAGCCTAGGGTTGTACTCCATGTTGAAAATGCTACCTTAGAGCCAAATGCAATTTGCGGGTGACGTCATTTAGATTCGGTGTTTTTGTTCTGTGTTGTTGAGGGCTCTGTAGCCATTCACTTTAACCGCAAGACTCTCTATTGTAATAATAACTGTCAGTGAAGAAGTAGTACGTGTTGTCTGTGGTCAGCTTGTCACTGTGGTTTGAATGTTTATCATGTACTCCCTCCGTCCCATAATATAAAAACGTTTTTCAAGCTGTGATTAAGACTTGCCTAATGTTGCAGTGTGCGTATGCATGCCCCCTTCTGTATTTCACTGCGTTCTTGTTTGAGAAATCAATCTGGTCTGGTGCCTTGTGTGAGGGGAGATTCAGTTTATTTTATATGTTCCCCACTTACAAATTGCTTGACATCATGTTCCTCTGCACCGCTGGGCAGTAGTAGCAGTAATTCAATACAGGTGAAGCCTTACAGGCGTCGACGCGGCCCCTGCTGTGTGCAATTGGCAGGAATCCTGTTAGTTTGATTTTCAAACCCTTTGAGAGCGATCCGTCAGAGTTAACCTTCTCTTTTTACACCTGCTTAGTTAAAAACAGACTTTCATTAATATTAGTTGCACAAACGAGAGTACATCACACGGCTTAAACTCTATCATTACAAAAGTACGCCATCAGCAACACCCTAGCTGCGCCTACACCATTACATACTTGGCTGCTAACCTATGATACAAATGTCATAATACACCCTAGCACCTTGATTCAGATTTGCTATCTTTTCTGCGGCTGCTATTTCTTGCTCCGATTTAGGGATCTATTGAGGAACAGTGTGCAACTAGGATTTGTTTCTTCGATTTGGGGATGGATTATTATAGACTGAGCCGCCACCAATTGAAGAGTTATAATGAAACTTGTATATTGATAATTGGGGGGAGTACAAGAGATATATAAAGGCCTAAGTCACAAACCGACTTAGCCTGGGTTTCCTAAACCGAGTCACCTTAATCAACTTGTATTACAAGTCTAACATATAATCTAACATCCCCCCGCAGTCTCAACTTGGGGTTCAACAACGTTGAGACTGAAACGAATATCGATAAATGCCGCAGTCCCGAGAGCCTTGGTGAAGATATCAGCAAATTGTGCTGTAGTGGGAACATGAAGAACACGGACTTGCCCCAAAGCAACTTTTTCTCGAACAAAGTGGATGTCAATTTCAATGTGCTTGGTATGCCGGTGCTGCACAGGATTGCTGGATATGTAGATAGCCGAAACATTATCACAATAAACAATAGTTGCTTGATGAATGGGGCGGTGCAGCTCCGAGAGCAATTGACGTAGCCAAACCGTTTCAGCAACAGTATGTGCGACCACCCTATACTCAGCTTCAGCAGACGATCTTGAGACTGTAACCTGTCGCTTTGAAGACCAAGAAACCAAGTTGTTACCAAGAAAAACACAGTATTCGGACGTGGATCGACGAGTGTCTGGGCAACCAGCCCAGTCGGCATCGGAGTATGCTGTCAAAGTAGTAGGAGAGGAAGAATTGATGTGAAGACCATGGTCGAGGGTGCCTTTAAGATAACGAAGAATACGTTTGATATGATTGTGATGAGGAACACGGGGATCATGCATGTAAAGGCAAGCTTGTTGGACAGCATAGGAAAGCTCCGGACGGGTGAGGGTGAGATACTGGAGAGCTCCAGTGAGACTTCGATAAAGCGTGGGATCGGAAAAGGGTTCACCAGCAGAAGAGAGTTTGAAGGTGGTGTCAACGGGTGTGCGAGAAGGTTGGCAATCGTGCATGCCCGCCTTGGAGAGGAGATCAAGAATATATTGACGTTGAGAGAGAAATAATCTGTTAGAATCACGGGTGACAGAGATGCCAAGAAAGTGATGGAGAAGACCAAGATCAGTCATAGAAAATTCATTGTTAAGAAGGGTAATGATATGATTGAGAAAAGATTCGGAAGAGGCTGTAAGAACAATGTCATCAACATATAAAGGCAAATATGAAGTGTGAGAATTTTGGTGAAAGACAAAAAGAGAGGAATCGAAGAGAGAGGGAACAAAACCTAGGGTTTGAATAAAAGTGGAGAATCGTTGAAACCATGCCCGAGGGGCTTGTTTAAGACCATATAGGGATTTTTGAAGAAGACATACATGATTGGGAAGACTAGGATCCTCAAAGCCAAGGGGTTGCAGACAATAAACAGTTTCGTTGAGACTGCCATGGAGAAAGGCATTTTTGACATCAAGTTGATTAATGGGCCAAGAGGAAGAAACAGCAATGCTAAGAACAGTGCGAATAGTACTAGGTTTGACAACAGGTGAAAAGGTTTCATCATAGTCTATGCCATGTTACTGAGAAAAACCACGACAAACCCACCTTGCTTTGTCACGAGCGAGGGAGCCATCGGAGTGAAATTTTTGGCGAAAAACCCATTTACCAGAAACTATGTTTGCACTATGGGGACGAGGAACAAGCTGCCATGTGTTATTTTGAAGCAAAGCTGTAAATTCATCTTTCATGGCGGCAGCCCATTGAGGATCAAGTAGGGCGGCTTTGTAGGATTTGGGAATAGGAGAGATAGAAGATGTAGCAACAAGACTAAGACGATCTTTGGGTTGAAGACGAAAACCGAACTTAGCGCGAGTACGCATGACATGATCGTTTGTGGGAGGGGGAATAGGAACAGTATGTGGGGGTAAACTAGGTGGAGAGGTATGTCGTGGCAGCGTTTTCAGAAAAGTCTGTCGTGGCAGCGTTTTCAGAAAGGTCTGCCGTGGCAGCGTTTTCCGGTATTTCATGTGTCACGGCAGGGGATGGGTTGGGTGTTGGCACGACATTGGCAGAGTTAGGGGTGGCGACAATGGGATTGTAGAGGAGGGGATTTAGCGTGCGAGAGGGAGAAGGAGGAGTGGCCGGTGGTGCAGAATGGGTAGATGATCGAGAAGAGAAGGGAAAGACGGTTTCGTGGAAAGTGACATGACGGGAGATGTGGACACGACCAGTAGTGAGATCAAGACAACGAAATCCTTTATGTTCATTGGAGTATCCGAGAAAAACGCAGGGAAGAGATCGAGGGGCCAATTTGTTGGGAGAGGTGGCGTAGATGTTTGGAAAACATAGACAGCCAAACACACGGAGCTTAGTGTAGTTTGGATGACTAAGAAAAAGAGAGTAAAAGGAGTTGTTTTTGGATTGACAGAAGAGGGTCCGATGTTAAGAAGATAGGTAGTTGTGCGGAGGGCCTCGGCCCAAAACGTGGGTGGCATCGATGAGTGTATAAGGAGAGTACGAATAATATCATTGAGTGTGCGGAGAGAGCGCTCGGCCTTGCCATTTTGAGGAGATGTGTAGGGACAGGAGAAACGAAGAAGAATGCCATGTTGAAGAAATAAGTTTCTATTTTTGAAGTTGTCAAATTCGCGGCCATTATCACATTGAATAAACCGAATTGGTAGAAGAAAGTGGGTAGAAACATATTGTTTAAAGTTAAGAAAAATAGTATGAACATCGGATTTGTTGCGTAGAGGGAAAGTCCAAACAAAATGAGAAAAATCATCTAATATAACAAGATAGTATTGAAAACCCGAAATACTAATATGAGGAGATGTCCATATATCACAATGCAATAGCTCGAAAGGATAAGTACTAGAAGAACTAGAGGAACTAAAGGGAAGGCGCACATGTTTGCCTTGTTGACACGACTGACACATCGAAGGATCGTGATGATCTTTATTACATGGAAGAGCAAATTCACTAAGTAGAGATGATGTGGTGGATGCATTGGGGTGGCCGAGTCGCTGGTGCCAAAGGTGGACGGAGGCCAGCATGGATGTGGGTGGACTTGCAGCAGGAGCTCCATTGATAGAGTAGAGGTCTCCGGAACTATTGAAGCGAGCGATCTCCTCCTTGGTTTGAAGATCCTTCACAGATAAACCAAAGGGATCAAATTCTACTGAGACAAGATTATCATAAGTAAATTTTCGCACGGATATTAAATTTTTGATGAGAGCAGGAGCAAAAAGGACATCTCGAAGTAAAAGAGGTTTTTGAGTGGAGGGTAACTCAGTGTGACCAGTGCTATAGATGGGGATGGTGGAGCCATTGCCGAGAATTATAGAAGAAAAAGGAGAGGAGGTGCAATTTGACAGCATAGTACCCGAATGACATGTGGCTAGAAGCTCCAGAATCAAAGATCCAGTCCATACCTGAGGTTCCTTGAGCAGTGAAGTGGTTCATGGCCTGCAAAAAGGCAGCTTGGTCCCAATGAGGGGTCGATGAAGCCTGTATGGGTGGTGCAGTCGATGGCGGCGGTCCATGCAGCTGGTGCGGCGTGATCAAGGACGACTGCAGCAGGGACTGCGGATGGTAGAGGCCGCTGTTGTCGATGAAGTACGGTTCCGGGGCACTGTAGTAGGGCGTTGGAGCAGCATGGTACGCCTGCACCGGAGGACGGGAGCCCAGTAGGCCAGGAGATCCCGTGTGTGGGCGCATGCCCGGCATCCAGGAGCCGGAATACGCAGGAGGGGCGCCGATCGGAGAGGGAGCAGTCCAAGGCATCGGCCAGGCCTGGACGAGTCCTGTCCAAGGGTCATATGGAGGACGCCATGCTGGGGGCACTGGTGAAGTCGGGGGTCGCGACGGCGACGGCGACGGCGATGGCGACGGCGATGGCGGCCTGTAGATTGGATTTTTGCCTCTGTAGTTCGGACTTGGGCGCCAGCCGGGAGGGGGCTGGACCGGAGTCGACGGCGGCGCGGCAGGTGCAGGAGACGAGGGCCGTGGAGTGGCGATGAATACTTGAGGATGCGACTCCTTGTTGCTGATGGCGCGATCGGCCCATTGAAGCATGGAGCGCACCTCGGAGAAGGAGGGGGCCGGCCGCATCATGGGGATAAACGACGCCTGATTTTCAAAGCGTTCGCCGAGGCCAACGAGGAAAACATTGATGAGTTGCCGGTCGTCGATGGGGTCCCCAAGCTCGCGGAGTTCGTCCACAATGGACTTGAGATGCTGGCAGTAGACGCCGACCTAAGAATCGCCTTGGACGGTGTTGTGGAGCTCAGTGTGGAGGGTGTTGATGCGGGCATCGACGTTGTCCTGGAAGAGTTGACGTAGAGCCACCCAAAGGGCGGCGGCATTGGTGGCGTCGCGGAAGACGAGGTTGAAGATCTCCGTGGAGACACACTGATAAATCCACTGGATGATGGCGAGGTCGTCCTTGACCCATCGATGATCGAAGGGCCGGGCAACAGAGCCGGGGGCAACGTGATCCAGGAGATTGCAGCGGCCGAGGTGAACTTCAAAGAGATGACGCCAATGATAATAGTTGTGCTTTGGAAGATCTAAAGTAATGGGGATGAACGGGCTGACATCTGAGATGGTGTCGGCATAGTTGATGGTGGTGGGTAGGGTTGGAGCTATGGCCAGGGTGGAGGAAGAAAAGGCATCGGTTGCGGTGGAGGCGGCCTTTGCTTTGGCGGCGGCGAGGGCAGCCCGGCGTTCGAAGAAGCCGGGCGGTGGTAGCGGCGGCGGCGTGGGAGGCGTAGCCATGCCCTAGGAACGACTAATCTGATACCATGAAGAATTATAATGAAACTTGTATATTGATAATTGGGGGGAGTACAAGAGATATATAAAGGCCTAAGTCACAAACCGACTTAGCCTGGGTTTCCTAAACCGAGTCACCTTGATCAACTTGTATTACAAGTCTAACATATAATCTAACACCAATGATAGATGAGGAGGTTTTTTTTAATGTTGGCAGGAGAACTGCCAAATTCATTGATGAGAAGAGGCAATACAAGAACACCTCCAAAGGAGGAAAGCATAGCAAAAGGCTAGTGCAAAAAGAATAGAAAAAGGGACCCTGCCAGCACTATCGCAAACCCAAACCCCACTGTCAATCATGCACGGCGTTGGAATCCATCGTCGAGGTCTTCAAGATAACGCCTCCAAGGGGGGAGTGATATTGAGGACAACACCGTCATCCGAGCTGGCGAAGCCAGATCTTAGGTTTTCACCCGAAGAACTCAGCCATGATGTACGAAGAGCAAACGAGCTCCACGACGGTACCTCCAAGAAGGAAAACAACATCAAAAGATATCGTTACCGCCGGCAACAACTGGGTGGATGTAGGATTTTCATCCGGAGCCAAGCCTTCCACCAACCATCCAGGATCTGGGGCCAAACCAGCACCACCGGGCAGAACGAGACCAAGCAAACAGAATCAGACACGGAAATGTCACCACCGCACGCAGAAACTCGGCGAGCCGCACGCCAACCTAACTGGTCCACACAAAACCGCACGCAGAACCTGGGCGAAACCAAGTCGATTCTAGCCATCCTCTGCCTCCGTGCGCAGATCTAGGCGAGATTCGCACCGCAGCGCACAAGAAAGACCGAGGTAGAACCAAAACTGACCAGACCGCACCACCGCGCGCCGGAACAGAGCGAAAACCGGCTCAAAGCTAACGGGCTCGCACCGCTATGCGCAAGCACCGGACACCCGAACTGACTGCACTTCCCGAGCCTCCCCTAGCACCAATGGGCTGAAACGGCGCCCCTTCTCCAAGGAGCCGGGCGTGGACAAGCTCGGCGGGAGGATTCCACCAGCATCCACCGGCACCACCGCAACCACCTCACGCTACGCGAACACCTCCGCGGCCTCCTGGCACGCCTCGCCGCGCAGGTCCGCACACCCACAGGACGACTGGATCTGCCGCTTGCGGATCTCGCGCAGCTGCAGGACCCAGGGGCCCGTACGCGTGGCAGAGTTTTATCCGCAGTAACTTCCTCGCCAGTTGCGCTTCCCCACGACCCGCATTGAATGCGTGACGTGGGAGTCATGCGGGGGACGGCCGCAACACACTTGCGTCACCTCGCGGTGAATAGTAAAGAGGCGGCCCGCGTCTTCCCCATAAAAAAGAGGAAACCGCCAGGGCGCTGCTCATTTACCTTCCGTGCCTTTTCCAATCTTGGAACCGCCGTTCCCCTCTTCTTCTCCAAGTGCGAACCGAAGCTTTCGCCTCTGCTTGCCGCCGCCGCGCCCCCATTGCCCTCGATCCCTCACCCCCTCTCAGCCGCCATGGTGCCCAAGACAAGCAAGAGCAAGGGAGCAGCCAAGGACACCAGGGGGAAGGAGGCGCCGGAGAGCGAGTTGGTGGAGATGCGGACGCAGTACGCCCTCTTCACCTCGACGGTCAACGCACTCACCCTCAAGGAGAAGTTCAGGCCCCTGTGGGGAAGGGAGACATCGGGGCATCCCGCCACGCGCATCATCCCCGCCTCCTGCGCCAAGGCCGGTCCAAATCGATATCCTTTCTTCGTCGACTACTTCTCCTGCGGGCTCTGCCCCCCTTTCTCAGATTTCTTCAATGACATCATGCACACCTACGGCTTCCACCTTATGGACCTTAAGCCGAACGCCGTGGCGTGCATGGCCTTCTTTTCCCACCTTTGCGAGGGCTTCGCCGGAGTGCTCCCCAGCACGGCGCCCTTCCGCCATTACTTCACCCCTCGCATCCAGCCAGGGGGCCATTTTTGGCTGCATTACCTGGATCCCGAGGACCCAGAGCAGGGGCACGTACCCGGAGGGCGCCCAGAAGGAGAGGTGGGACGAGTGGCGGGCCCGGTGGTGCTGGATCGAGGAGGCAGATCCGCAGGAGTTCTGCCGGGTCCGTCGGAGGCCGCCAGTCCGGAGCAAGGACTGGGGCGATGTTGACACCAACGACAAGAAGCTCACGGTTGCCACCACCAGGATCCATCGCCTCACCTCGGCCGGGTTCACCCTCGAGATGATCGGGGCTGACTTCATCCGCCGCCGGATTGCCCCACTGCACAACAAGGGGAGGCCGGCCTGGGATTTCAGGAATGCGGCCGATATCATGAGGCTCCGCCCCGGCCTGAACCACAACTTCACGGTGCTGCAGCATGCCCATCTTTGCCAAAGGCTTTTTGAGCTCAAGGTTGACGAGGTCGGCAGGGTCGAGAGGACCGGCAAGGCCGAGAAGACCGGCAAGGCTGCCAAGGCCGGCAAGTCTCTGAATCCTTCCCCAGTATGCCTCGGGCCTCCTTTTATATGTCAAAGGGGTCGCCACAGTGGCACACAGGAGGTGGAAAGTATCTACAGTGTACAAGTTTATCGCTTGGCACCGTAGGACAAATGCATTTAATGCGCTGCCGACGTGCCCTCTTGCTTTATCGGGGGCGGCAACAGAGCTCGTCCCGTCCGTCGCCGCCTCGCCTTGCTTCGACGTGCGTCCAAGCTGACGAGGCATGCAGCGCCATGCTGGCTGGCTGGTTGCTGAACCGGTGCGGTGATAGGGTCTTCACGAAGATCTGCATGCCACCGCATAGGTGCTTGACTAGTTGACCTAGAAACTGCATGCTGCCACGTAGGCGTTCGCCTAGTTGACCTAGAAGATGCATGCTGCCACGCAGGCGCTCACCTAGTTGGCGGGCTGTCGCGTCGGAATGGCCGCGGGGCAGCGAAACGTTGGTGAGTGCGGGCCTAGCCGTGGCCCCGCAGATGCCCCCGGCAAGGGTCTTGCCGGGGGTCTTCGTCTTCTGGTTCTTATCTAGATTCGCAGGCCTTTGGTCTTCACAAGATCCGCATGCCATCACGCGGGCGCCCCTGACTCTTGGCCCTGACGTTGTCGATGGTGTCAGAGTTCCCAGGTTCAAGGGTGGCGACCTTGCTGGTATTGGGCAAGTCGCCCCGGCAAGGCTCTTGTTGGGGCTACGTAGGCCGCCCCGGCAAGGCTCTTGCCGGGGCTACCACTAGTAGAAAAAGGGCCTTTAGTCCCGGTTCATAAGGGCCTTTAGTCCCGGTTCTGGAACCGGGACTAAAGGGTCGTTACTAAAGCTCCCCCTTTAGTCCCGGTTCTTACACGAACCGGGACACCAACCGGCACTAAAGGAATTTTTATTTTTATTTTTTGAAAAAAAATTTGAACTTTTTTTTTGAATTTCAAATTTCTGAATTATTTTAACCTCTAATCTCTAATCACCCCTCATCACTGCTCAATTTAACCTCTAATCTCTAATCACCCCTCATCATTCCAAATCATCTAACTTTCCGGACGGTCACCCATCCTCTCACTACTCCAGCTTGAGCACGCTTAACTTCCGGGTTCTATTCTCCCTCGTTTCCAAGTCTGCACTTGTTGTTTTCCTGACAATAGTAAGATGTCAATCCTATTAACCCTCAGGAATTTAGCTTGAGCATGAAGTCACACATTTCACTGTTTGAGTTTGAAACTATTGTTCTAAAAAACAATAATTATTTAGTAACACTAATATTTCTTGAATAAGTAGTTTGACCATAGTTTGACCATTGTTTCACCACAGTTTGACCAGATTTGACCAAAATTCAAAAAAACTGAAATAATTATTTAGTAACACTAATATTTCTTGAATAATTAGTTTGACCATTGTTTCACCACAGTTTGACCAGATTTGACCAAAATTCAAAAAAACTGAAATAATTATTTAGTAACACTAATATTCTTGAATAATTATTTAGTAACACTAATACTTCTTGAATAAGTAGTTTGACCATAGTTTGACCAGATTTAACAAAAATTCAAAAAAATAGAATTTTGAGCATAACTTTTTTTCCTTTTAGAATTTGAGGATTCTAAAAGTTTGCAAACAGGCCGTAGGCAATCAAAATCAAATGCGGATTTTCGTGCTGAACATTTTGATATATTATACTTTTTTTCTGACATCGTATGCAAAAGTTATAGCCGTTTTACATTTTCCCTACACTTTTTGCAAAACATGTCCAAATTTAAGTTTTTAAATTTTCCTAACTAGTACATGTAGTAACATAACTACATTTGGAAGGATTTTAATTTTTGAAGTTTTTATCATTTTCTTTTGCTTTTTACAAAACTGAAAAGGTGATGGGGGGTAGAGTTTGAAAATGGGACCTTTAGTACCGGTTGGTGGCTCGAACCGGGACCTTTAGTACCGGTTGGTGCCACCAACCGGTACTAATGGGCATCGCACCCTTTAGTCCCGGTTCGTGGCACCAACCGGGACTAAAGGTCCCATTTGAACTGGGACTAATGCCTGTACAGTGCCCTAGCCGCTCGAACCAGGACTAATGCTCACATTAGTCCTGGTTCGTAATGCAACCGGGATTAATGCTTTTTTCTGGCCGAACCAAAGCCCTGTTTTCTACTAGTGTAAGTAGGCCGCCCTGGCAAGGGCCTTGCCGAGGGAAGTCCATCTTGCCCCTTTGATCTTCATGCCTCTGGTTCGAGTACTGCCTTGGCAGTCTCGTACCTTTGCTTCTTCTGCCTCGCCAAGCATGGTTGCAGGTGAGGCTACGACTGCCCGCGCACAAGTAAAGGGGTACAGAAAGGCCCCTACTTTTGTACGTCGACATCCGGTGAGAAAAGGCGGCTTTTAAGCAGAGGATGTGGGAGTGTTGGCTACATTTGGTTTTCGACTTGGGTGTCTAAATATTCTCACCATACTTGGCTCCCTCTCGGCCTTTGCGTCATTGGCGCAACGAGTCATCTAGTTAACATTCAATGAAGAAAGGTATGTGCTACTTTGAAGGTTTAGGGTTTAGGGTTCATGGCCCAGATCCAACAAGTGTAGCTTTCGAGAGTGTGTACTGAAACCAAGTGTGGTGTTGGTTTCTGTGACTAGACATGAAAAGAGAAGATCGCTTGGAGCAGTCTGCAGGTTGTTGTCTCATTCACCCATGTATGTATATACAACAGTTGTTGTTGGAGATAATTGTATCTATAGTCCTCATACTCGCTGGCGACGTCCAACTCAGTCCTGGAACTTGCGTATTGCTTCAATACGGTCCCGGTACACGAAAATACGTGATTAATAAGGTCCCTGAGGTTGAAATGCAAGTCCTGGCTCTACACGTCACATACGTATCTCGTATTTTTGTAGTGGAGACCACGTCCGCATGCGGCCCATATGTCAGTGGGCCGAGAAATAAAATGGAAAAAAAAACACAAAGGGGGATTCGAACCCACAAGCTCTGCCCAACCACAGCCCAAGCAGGCAACCAGGCCAAGTGCATGATCTTGTTTAACATGGGGATGCACTACATATATTATAAGCATAGTGGTTGGGACCCGTCATTGCGGGCCGCTTGAGAGGGAGTTGCGTGCACGTTTCTCTATCTTGAAGAAAAAGGAAAAAAAAACCTCACCTTCATCCCAAAATATAAAAAAAACTTTCTCGCATCATGTCAGCATCACACTCATCTCAAAAAGGGAAAGAAAAAGGCTAGAAAAAATTTCTGAAAAAGAAAAAGGAAAAAAGTCTCGCCTCCATCTTGCAAAAATAATCTAAGAAAAAATTTCTCACCATGGCCAACCAGCAATTTTGAGATAAGATTTTTAATATATGTTTGTATGCACACATTATAATCTACTCCTTCCGTAAACAAATATAAGAGCGTAAAGATCACTAATAGCCTGAATGTGCATGACAAAGGTTGCACGTACAAAGTATGTGCATGCATCAAAGGTCCCAATTAGTGCTCCTTTTTTCTCTCCAATCAACATGCAACAAGTGCTGTAATCAACATGCAACCTACTACTCCTTTTTCTCCCCAATCAGCATGCACCATGTGGACTGAGATCCCGTGCCCCGCTCAAGGCAGGGCACGCTGTGCCCTGAGGCCCATGATCCACCATCCGCTCCCCATCTGACGGACTGCAGTGAGTCAACCTAAAATTGGACCAGTCCGCTCGATCCTCGCACGCGAGACAGCCTAAACCGCGGGAAATGAAGCGCACAGCGAAGGACTCTCGCGCGGGAACTGCCGTGGAGCTGTGCCGTCGTCACCGCCGTGGGGAAGGACGCCATGGGATCTCCGGCGGCGGCCACTGGATAAACGGCGCCGGCAATCCCCTCTGCCCCATGGCTTCTCATCCCCGTCCCGCTCCGACGAGCTCCGACAAGCCCTCAGCTCCAACGACCGCGTCCGCCCTCCCGCCCCGCTCCGACGAGCCCTCAGCTCCGACGACCGCGTCCCCTCAACCGAGGTTCTCCCCTGCGACCACTCTAGTACAGAGCAGGTTATCCCCTGTCCGTCCTCTGTCCGTCCCCTGTGCGTCCTCTGTATATGTATATTTCGAAACTGAAAATTGTGCTTGCTTGTTAGTTTAGTACTGAAAATTAGCCATGTCATTGGATTGTTACTTCAATACTGAAAATAGTGCTGGAAAATTTCTGGTTGTGTGTTTCTTTACCCTATATTGTCTCCATTGTCATGCATTAATCTGAGGTTTGATTGATGTGTTTATTGTCTTATTTTACAGAATTCCTGCGGATTAGTGTGCTATGCAATTGTGAGTGTTGTGCATTTGCAAGTGTTCTGCAATGGGGGAAATTGACAAGGGGATGCCTCAAATTGGCATGAGGTTTAGAAAACCGGATGAAGCTTGGCTATTTTGGGTTGCATATGGAGGCCGTGTTGGGTTTGATGTGAGGAAGAGAAACAAACATGTAAGCAAGATGGATGGTCAAGTGACTTCATGCAAATTTGTTTGTTCCAATGAGGGTATAAGAAAGAAAGGGATAACAATCGATCATGAGCCAAAGCGTGTTAGAGCTGAAACAAGAACAAATTGCAAAACTCGCATGATTATATCACTCGATCGAGTAGCAATGAATTACGAAGTCACAGATCTTGTGTTGGAACACAATCATTACCTTCAATTGCCACAAACATGTCACTTGATGGCATCACAAAGGAAGATTTCGGAACTACAAGCTTTTGAAATAGAAGCTGCCGAGGATTCTGGAATCATGCCCAAAGCTTGCTTGTCGTCGAGTTGGTGGACCATTTAATCTCGACTACACTTGTCGTGATCAAAAGAATTATTTGCGAAGCAAGCGGCAAAGAGAGTTGGCTTTCGGTCAAGCCGGTAGTATGTTGAAGTATTTTCATGACAAAATGATTGAGAACCCATCTTTCCAATATTCTTTGAAGTTGGATTGTGAGGAAGATATAGCCAACATATTCTGGGCTGATGCTAAAATGGTTCTTGATTATGCACACTTTGGTGATGTTGTCACATTTGATACAACATTTGGCACAAATAAAGAATATGTGCCATTTGGTTTTTTTCTTGGAATCAATCAGTTTAGAGAAACCACCATTTTTGGTGCAGCCTTGCTATTTGATGAAACATGTGACTCATTTACATGGCTTTTTGAGACTTTTCTAGCTACACATAATGGGAGGCAACCTAGAACTATTTATACGGATCAAGATGCGGCAATGGGGAAAGCTATAGAGAAAGTCTTCACGGAATCATATCATAGATTGTGCACCTTTCATATAATGCAAAATGTTGTTAAGCATTTATGTCCATTGAAGGGTGAAGAAAAAGATGAAGAGGAGGATGAAGGCAACGGTGAAGATGAAGAGGAAGAGTCTCATATTCTCACAGATTTTGGTGAATGCATGTATGGCTATGAGGACAAAGTAGAGTTTGAAGAGGCATTTAACAATATGAGAAGTAAAGTGCACAAGCAAACTTGGTTAGATAGTATCTACAAGTTGAAAGAAAAATGGGTTGAATGTTATATGAGAGATGTGTTCGGTTTGGGAGTGAGAAGTACACAACTTAGTGAGAGCTTCAAAAATTCATTGAAAAACCATTTGAAATCAGATTTTCATATTGTTCGGTTCTTGATGCATTTTGAGAGGACAGTGGAGGTAAAAAGAACAACAGAATTGCAATCTGAATTTGATCAAAGGAAGAAGTTGCCAAGAATCCCGATGCACACACGTATGTTGGTGCTAGCAAGCAAAGAATACACTCCAATTATCTTTGAATCTTTTCCAAGTGAATATGAGAGATCCATGGCTGCATGTGCTAGAGTGTTGGATGGAAATAACAAATTTGGGGTTGCTATTGGGAGTTTGCATGGTGATTTAGAATTTGAGGAGGAGCGCATAGTGATTTGTGATCCTTTGACCAAAACAGCTTCATGTAGTTGTGGAATGTTCAGTAGGACAGGAATATTGTGTGGACATGGTCTCAAAGTTCTTGACTTGATGAATATAAAGACATTACCAACACATTATGTCTTAAAGAGATGGACTAGAGAAGCATGCAATGGAAGCATACAAGATAGACAAGGAAGGAATATGGTAGAGAATCCAAAGTTTGAAGCTCAAATTTGGTACAGGGGTGTGTCTCACAAGTTTCACACTATGGCAGCTAAAGTAGCCAACTCTCTTGAGTGTCGTTTGATATTAGAAGATGCACTTGATTGCGTTGGTCCACAACTAGAGGAGAAACTCAATGCAACTATGGATGCTACGAACAAGCCATGTGATGACCAAGAAAATGTTGACCCAAATGTGCAACTAACTAGTGAGTTTCTTAGTGCTGCAAAGCTCAAGAAAAAAGAGGTTCAATCAAAAAACTTGAGGAGAAAGAGAGGTTGGCTTGATAAGTTACTCGGGGGGAAGCGCAAACTAACTAAAGGTGCCTCATCCAAAAAAAGCAGCAAAGGTATGTTCCCATCTATACATGATATATTGTTACCACTAATTTCTAGACTAAATACTGGAATTTTCATGGTAGCAACAAAAGAAAAATGATGGTGCACAGCCTCAAGTAAGAGTGGAGAAGGATGATGGTGTACATCCTCAAGCAAATATCAGTTACACACAACTGTTGATGGCTCCCCCTGGTGGTGTTTATGATGAAGATCCGTTCTAACATGTACAAGCTTGTTAGATAGTATTTTGGACATTTTGACTAGTATTTTGGACAAAGATGACTATAGTATTTTGGATTTTGGGGGCTGACTATAGTCTTTCGTGGCCTAAGTGTGCAAGTAGATTGGCCTAATTTATGTACTTCAAGGATTATGTAAGAACAGATTGTTGTTGCCAAATTTGAGTTACTAATGCTCAAAGTTTGTACATTGTTCAATTCATTTTGATTTTATTTTCTAATTGATTGTATAATGAATGCCTCAGTTCAACTCTTCTTCAGTTCATTTTCGGTACTAAATTCTGCAGATTAAACACTTTATTGATGCTGTCTCTATTTTCATTTTACTGAATTTTGTATCCTGGAGTTGTCCAGTGCTAACTGCTAACTGAATTTGCTGTTGGTGTGTAATACAGACATGTCCTCGCTGCTTCCGTCCAGGGCGCCCGTGGCAGTCCGAGCGGGCGGGCGGGGACTGAGATCCCGTGCCAGAGGTGGGCGGCCGTCGAGGTCGTTTCCTCATGTCCTGGAGGAGCAGCCGGAGCAGCTCGTCTCCCTTCCCCTCGGCGACGGGACCAGCAGCTCGCCTCGCGTCGTCGCGCGTGGAACAGAGGAAGGGGACGCCAGCGAACCATAGACGGCGGCGGCGGACGGTCATCTCTTCCGTCGGCAGTGGCGGCGGGTGCCTCCGCCGCGGACGACCCTCGGGACGCGCGGGTGATTCGGGAGCTACTCCGCTCCATGGGGCTCGGCGAGGGCGAGTACGAGCCGCGCGTCGTGCATCGCGTGCGTGAGAAAGAGGAAGGATCGAGCGACTGGTCCAATTTTAGGTTGACTCGCTGCAGTCCGTCGGATGGGGAGCGGATGGTGGATCGTGGGCCTCAGGGCACAGCGTGCCTGCCTTGAGCGGGGCACGGGATCTCAGTCCGCACCATGTGGCCCAACCAACATGCAGCTTCCTGCCCAACCTCCTGGATCCACGTGGAGACTCCCTTTGCTCTCCCAGCAAGCACCTCTTAATGGGTTTGATATCACTGCCTCTTTAAAAGTATACGTCAATTTTAAAATATTCATGACTTTTTATTTAAAAAAAGTGTTCATCGATTCACAAAATGTTCATGATTAAAAAGTAAAACGTTGTGTCGACAACAAAAGTATAGATGAATTCAAAAATGTTCGTCAATAAAAAATGTTTAGAATTTCAAAAGTTCTTCACAAATTTCAAGAAATATTTGCCTATGCAAAAATAAATAAACTTGTTGACGAGTTCCAAAAAACATGTACGCAGTTTCAAAAAATAGTCACTAACTTGTAAAAAGTTCATGAATTTAGAAAATGTTCGCAACTTCAAAAATATGGTGAACATTTTGGGAGTGCATCTCCTCACATATATATAGGGAGTGCAACTTAGAAAATTCCAAAAACAAATGTTCGCAACATGTACAAAAGACTAAATATATAGGGCATGCATCTCCTCACATATCTCACACACACACACACACACACACACACACTTGGTATTCGTGAATTGATTTTTTTTATGTTCATCGATTCAAAAAATGCACATGATACAAAAGTAAAAGTTTGTGTATACAAAAAATGTCCTTGAATTTATGAAAATATTCAAGAAAATTCTTGGGATTTAGAAAAATGTATTTCATAAATTTTGAAAAAATGTTCACTGATTCAAAAAATATTGATGAATTAAAAAATGTTCATCACAAACAAAATGTTTCTAAATTTCAAAATGTATTCACGAATTAAACAAAATTGTTCGCCTATGCAAAAAAAAACTTGTTGATGAGTTCCAAAAAACATGTACGCCATTTCAAAAAGTATTCGCGAATTTGTAAAAATTTGATGAATTAAGAAAAATTTCGCAACTTCAAAAATATGGTGAACATTTTTCCAATTCGATAATAATTTTTAAATTCGTAAAATGTTCAGCCGAAATTTTAAAAATGTTGACCGATTTGAAAAAAATCATGAATTGAAAAATATTCGAAATTTCAAATTTTCTGTATGCAGTGGACTCGGGGGGGTACGCACCAGGTTGCGTGCGTCAAATAGGAGTCTGCCAAAAAAAATGAACACGTACAAAAAACCAAAACACACAGAAGACAGCTGGGCTGTAGCTATAAAACAAAAGAAAGAGGCCCGTACAGCCCCAAAAAAAACTGTGAATACCTAATTATATTTCCTTTCACTAAAAAAAACCTAAATAGATTTCTTATACTCCCTCCGTTCCTAAATATTTGTCTTTCTAGAGGTTTCAAATGATGACTACATACGGAACAAAATGAGTGAATTTACACTCTAAAATGTGGTGACCATTTGAAACCTCTAGAAAGACAAATATTTAGGAACGGAGGGAGTATAAAGGACTACATGTATAGGGTGTGCATGTCCTCATATATCGCGCGCACACACTTGGTCCGGTGGCTAGCGCGCGCTTCCCCGGCCCACGTGTCGCGGGTTCGTACTACCCGGCCGTGCGCATTTATTTCTTTTATTTCTCAATATCCCACTGACATATGGGTCCAACCTGACGAGCGGGCAAGTGTGACATGGCATACGGCCGAATACACGGTACGTATGCAACGACAAAAAATATACTAGTAGTGACAGTGAGAATGCAATTTTGCCTAAGAAAAGATAATAATGGTCGAGTGCTCCGAGACATAGCAGCCCAGAGGAGGGACGAAACAGAGCATCAAAAACAGAGGAGGAGGAGGAGCTTCTAAGTTCCCCTCTACTCTTACCATTTTGTGATTGATGAATCTGTCTAATCTCGAGTCGAGTGCAAAGGCTCCATGAAATTGAAATGTAAGCACTTGCCACCAACACTCGCAAGAAATATACTAGTAGCCTTGTCTCTTGTGTTGCCTACTTACTGCATTCATTCATTCATGAACCTCTCCGCAAAATGCAGATGCAGATGATTCAGAGACCAAAAACACACAAGTTACAATGCACTACTACTCTTCTCTTGTCTTGTCTTGTCTTTTGTCTGTCTTTCTCAACAACCAACAACCAACCGTTGCACTACTGCTCTCAATAAATCCCTCACTGTGCACAAAGAAATTAGCTAGGCATAGGCAGTAGGCAGTAGGCATCCATCCGTCCACTCCATTGATCATCAGCAAGGGGATTAGGGGCTGTTGATGATCCCCGCCATCATCTTTTTTATCTGCCCAAACACACCAACAACACCTCATTGTTATTATCATCTCTATTATTACCAATGACCACAAACACACACATCTATTCTAAGAAACAAAATACATGCATATCTACAGTAAGTATATGACAGCACATCAGATCAACAGTGATGGAATAGTATTTGTGATGAAACACTAGTAAGTATAAACCAACCAATAAAGTAAAGTGTAGGGTTACTCGGTCAGTTCAGTACCTCCGTCTTATTCATTCCAATAACATCCCTCAGATCATCTATCTGCAAAACCATGCAACAAGGACGACGCACAGCGTAAGTCATCATTAACTTGCCTACTCGTTTCTTCTTACTACTTGTGCCTAAACTTTCTATGTATCGACCTACCCCTTTAAACAGCTCCGGTGAATTCTCACGAAGCTCGATGATGTAATTCGCTCTCTTCTCTCCGATGCCCTGGAAACTCACACCAGGTTAGGTTAGTGAAAACTAAACTAAACTAAACTAAAAACTGAGAGGTAACAATCCAAACCGAGAGCAAACCTTCAAGCTCTTCAATTGCTCCCTGCAATGGACATACAAAACATGCATTAGATAAGCAGACACAGTTCCCAATAACTGATTTGTTATTAGTTAGGATTGTACTCACTTGTTAGCGCTGTTGAGAAAACTCAAGCACTCCTGGACTATGGATTTCTGCGGTAACACAAAAAGCAAGTGTTCATCAAGAAGGTCAATAATGTAGAGGAGATATGTTAAGGATGTGAAAAAAGCAAGGTGTGAGCTTGTAACCTTTATCCCGGTGCTACGAGTCTTGAAAGAACTAGTCGGATAATCTGCTGCTTGCTCAAACTTGAGGTGTATCGCAGGAGTCTTTGGATCTGCTGCTTGCTCAACCTTGAGGTGCATCGCAGGAGTCTTTGGTTCAGGTGCATCTATGCTGGTCCCACACTGGACAGATTCAATGCCCACTTCTTGTGTTGTTTTAACAGCCACTTCCTGTGCCGTCTCAACAGCCACTTCCTCTGCTGTTTCAGCGGCCATTTCGTGTGCTGTTTCAGCAGCCACTTCTTGTGCCGTCTCAGCAGCCACTTCTTGTGCCATCTCAGCAGCCACTTCTTGTGTTGTTTCAACGGCCACTTCTTGTGTCGTTCCAGTGGCAACTTCTCGTGTCATTTCAATGGCCACTTCTTGTCCTGCTTCAACAGCAACTTCTTGTGCTGTTTCAACAGCAACTTCTTGTGTCGCTCCAGTGGCAACTTCTTGTGTCGTCTCCATGCCCACTTCTTGTGTCGTCTCCATGCCCTCTTCTTGTGTCGTTTCAACAGCAGCAACTTCTTGTGTCGTCTCCATGCCCTCTTCTTGTGTCGTTTCCATGGCCACTTCTTCTGTCGTCTCCATGGCCACCACTTGTGTCTTCTCCATGGCCACCTTTTGTGTCTTCTCCATGCCCTCTTCTTGTGTCTTCTCCATGGCTACCTTTTGTGCCATTACGCTCAATGGACGAGCATTAAGAAGCTTCAGTGAGTTTGATATCTCTCTCAGCTTGTCGCTGATCTTTGGAGTGTTCATATGAGTTTTGACTGGAGTCTTCTCGACAAAGGCATCTGGGAGTGACGATTGATTGTCAACTAGGTGTGCACCGAAAGATTTGCCAAGAAAATAATACCAAGAGTTGTGTTTATACCAGGAAGGTTTGAAGAGCAGGTTTCGCCCCAGTCAATGGTACACGAACTCGCTGCATCCAGAGTTGACGATGAATGGTCCTGAATAAAGAGATAAAGATGATGTTTTTCATGATAGACAGAACTACTTAAACAAACAAAAAACCAGATCTCCTTCTTCTGCAAAGGGCTATGTACCTCTTCCTCCATACCACTTGAGACCACCTTCTGCATTTCAGATGATACGGTATCTAGAGCATCGCTTGTTTTATCAAATACCTGTGTAGTACATCCAACATATGGCAACCTTTACTAACAAGGTTCTCAATCTACCTAGTGACACTATACTAGTGGAAAGAAACCAAAGTACCTCATCTGTAGATGGGGCATCGATTGCCATACCACTTGAGACCACCTTCTGTACTTCAGATGGCACAGTATCTAAAGCGTCGTTTGTTTTGTCAATTCCCTGCATATTGTGTCCAGCATATGGCAATCATTATTAGCAAGGTTATCATCTACCTACTGAAACTATACTACCGGAAAGAAACCGATGTGCCTAGTGACAATATATTATGAAAAGAAACAAATGTACCTCATCTACTGATGGAGCATCGATTTCCATGCCTATTTCCATGCCTTGTGACGATTGTATCTCCTGTAGAATGATGCAGCGGAAACAATTTCAATTAAGTAACTGCTAACCAAACAAAGTAACTGAAAGCCAAACAATCATGCACAAGTGCAATCCATGTACTAACCTCGACTTCTGCTACTGTTGCTGGCGCAATGACTGCTGCTTCTTCCTAAAAATTTCATAGATTGGAATTGGTTAGTTAGAAACATTAAAATAGCAACTTCAACACCTGCATACTACTCTGCTTTTGCAATAAGTTATTTACCTTTGCTGAATTGGTGCTTGGGCATAACAAGGCACTGTACATGTACAGAAGACACAAGTTATTTATGAAAGGAAAAATTGGACAAGAAGTTTCCTGGAGTTGATGAATGGTGTGGTACCTTCCACTCGTTGTAGTAGGTTTAGCATCCCTTTGCTTCGTTTTGATAGAAGCAGAAAGCGAGCTTTCAGTTTTCTTTGCTGAGCGCATCATTACTTGAGACCTTTTATACAGAATAAAATAAAAACACACGATTTTAGTCAGGTGCCAAGCTCAAATCCATCACCAGCCTTTTATACAGGATTTATTAATGAACGGTGTTAGTACCTTCCACTCATTGCGGGTTTGGCATCCTTTTGCTTCATCTTGGTTGGAGGAGAGACCGCGCTTTCAGGTTGAGACCTTGTAAGAAATCAAAAACAAAAGTCGGTCACCACGATGTTACTCAAATTCCAAGCTCAAATCGTTCATCAGCCTTATGCAATGAATGGTGTGGTACCTTCCACTCGTTGTAGTAGGTTTAGCATCCTTTGGAGGCATTTTGATAGGAGTAGACAGCGAGCTTTCAAGGTTTTTTGCTGAATGCATGATCGGTTGAGGCCTTGTAAGAAATTAAAAGCAAACATTATCAACACAATATAAATCAATTGCAAAGCTCAAATCCTCTAGCAGCCTTCTGAAATGAATTGTGTGGTACCTTCCACTCATTGTGGGTGTAGCAGCCTTTTGGGTAATTTTGATAGGAGTTGGGAGCGAGTTTTCCGATTTTTTTGCTGGATGCATGGTTGGTTGAGACCTTATAAGAAATCAAAAACAAAAGTTAGTAACCACGATGTTAGTCAAGTGCCACGCTCAAATCCATTCTCGGCCAGGTCAGAATGCTACCTCTTATTGGCAACGGGAGTTCGAGCTGCTTTTACTGCGCTCATATTCCACTGGGGCCGATCCTGCTTCTCTACCACGGGATTCGGTTGGTGTGTAGAAGAAAGAATCGGCCTTGAGGAGCTTTTAGCTACCGCAGACAAGTTGACATCTGCCCTTTTGAAACTTGTAACACTCGCAGATCTGCGGCATTGTTCATTAGCCACTTGAGTGGCCACTTGACTCGAGCGAGCGGCCAGGCTGAGAGTAGAAACCGCATCTTGGCAGGAAACTTCTTCCTGCATCAACCATGAAGTGATAAACGAAGTTTGAAATCGAATACATTATGACTGATGCGCATTAACATCAATTCCAACAGGTAGGTAAGCTAGTAATAATTATGACTGATACGCATTAATAATTATGACTGATAAAAGAGTACACGCATAGCAAACAGTCACAAGTAATGATAGCTTAACATATTTTGGACCACATGTTCTGTTTACTTACTAGCACCTACGAATTTATCAGATCTGAACGTACAAAGATTGCACCCTAAACCCTAATCCCCTACTGGCCAAGAAGGTGCTGTTATATAAATTAACTAAAATTATGATGCCCAGCTTTATTTTTCTAGCAGCTTGAATATTTTTCTAGCAACTTGAACATTTTGCCATACATACATATTGAGCTCTGCAAGGTTGGTAGTCAAGGAACAAAAGTATTGCGACCTAATAAGGAGTAACAAAGTTTAATTAACCTCTTCATCTAATTCATGTCAGCTTCTGGGAGTGCTTACAAAGAGCTAGAACTTGCATTGCAGTACTAGGCTGGCATACAGATTTATCTTCTTTCATGCCTCTTGCAATGAACAAAACAACACCACACGAGATGAAGATGCCGAGTATAGCTTACCAAGCAGGCGATCACCACGGCCCCGCTCATCTTGCACAGAGAGTCCTGCAGAATGCGAGTAACTTTGCTCTGCCTGTAGGGCACAAAGCTCTGGTTGCTGTTCAGCGCCTGCACGACATTCATCAAGGTGTACATGGACTTGTTGCCGCTCGACAGAGCGGCCACTCCACCGCCGGTCTTCTGCTTGGGGTCCACATAGTCTGACAACAAGAAGCAAACATAATAAGGCAGATGCCACATAGTAATAGCATCAGCGAACCAGTGCTCTGCTCGATGAGGTGCACGAAGGAGAGGAGCACAAACCTGTCAGGCTGAGAAAGTTGATCTTGGCCACAGCACGCTCTTTGCCATCCTGGTCAGAGTTAGATATGTGAATGATGAGGCCTTGGTGCCCTCTGGTTGATAGCTGGGCTGAAGAAGCTTTAGCGGGTTGCGACTGGGTAGAAAAGGGTTTAGTGGGTTGCTGCTGGGTAGAAGAAGCTTTAGTGGGCTGCTGCTTGTCCTGGTTTTCATCGAAACAACCCAGCTGCGCGAAATCCTCAATGGACTTTACATCAACCTGCAAAGGAAAAACAATTGTAATTGAAATCGCCACTCAGCTTGATGGTTAAGTTGGGTGGGATGTAAAAACAATTGTATAAGTGTTAGTGCCAAACATCCGTAAAGCAATTCTTCTTCTAATTGTATTTTTGTTGGTATTCTCTGTTTGAAACAATTTATTAAAAAGAGGCTGCATTGCATTGCATTGTGAGAGCAGAGGACTAGTAGTACCTTGGAGAGGCCCTTGAGATGGGTCTTGCCCTGGGCATCCTCCAGCACCAGGACCTCCTGCTCCTTGGGCTCCAGCAGATCCAAGACGTGGGTGTCCTGCACCACCTGGTAGGACGACACCCTGACGGCCCCGCCGATGGACGCCGCGAACCGGAGGATCTCCTCCATGGCGATGGTGACCAGGCCCGGCTGCTCCTGCGACCCCTGAGACAGAGACAGAGCAGGAACAATGTGACATTCGAAATTACAGATGCATCTGATGCCGCATATGGTCTCTCTGAAATAGCAAGAATGGTGCGCGCGTCGCGTGCGTACCTTGAAGAGGTTGTCCTTGGCGGCGGCGGCGCCGCAGGCCACGACGCATGCGTTGCCGGTGGTGGCGGTCTGGGCCTGGTTGTGCAGGTGGTTGGCGAGGATGGGCTGCAGCTCGTGGAGGAAGACGTGGTGGTTGGTCTCCTCCTGCAGGTAGCACCAGTCGAGCCTGTGCTCCTCCTTGCGCTGCCCGGCGGCGACCCTCCTGCAAGCACGCGCGAGGAGAGGAGGGGGAAAAAAAGTTGAGTTCTTGGATCCATCTTTCTTTCAGTAGGGATGGAATTAATGGCAGCACGAAATGGAAAGTGGTGAAGGAATCCTTGAATTACCCTTGGGACGAAGACGAGGGGGTTGGAGCTGCGGCGGCGGAGACGGGGGTGAAGGAGAGGACGGCGCCGGCGCCGGGCCCGGAGGCGCGGGGGCGGCGGCCGCGCGAGGCGGCGACCTGGAACAGCGAGGTCCCCGCGGCAGGAGCTGGCGCTGTCGTGGTGGCGGCAGAAGAAGGGGGGCAGATCCTGGCGACGACCCTGACGGCGCCGTCCCCTCCGGGCAGCGCCGGCGCAACCGATGGGACCGCCTCCTCCTCCATGGAAACCAGATCTGAGACGCTCAACACCAGCTGCCGCCTCGCGTGCACCTTCGGGGGGAGAGAGCGGCAGATGGGGAGCTCCGGGCGGAATCAATGGCGAATCTTTCTTGTAGAGAGAGAGAGAGAGCCGTTGCGGGGTGGAGAGAGAGATGGAGAATTCGAAATGGCAGATGGAGATGGAGATGGGGAGCACATCCGTCCACAAGAAAGAGAGACGATGGATGGGGAGCGTCGCTACCCGGGCCGGGCCGGGCCTCCATGCCCAGCCCAGTCACACTAGCCCATCCAGGCCCGGCCCAGCAAAAACACAGGCCACAAGCCCACCACACACAGCGTGGTAGCACCCCACCACGCCACATTTCTCCTCCCTCTTTCCTCCCTTCCTCGGCCGCCGCCGCTGCCCGACGACCGACCGACCGGCGATGGATCCGGTGGAAGAGACGCCGGAGGTGGTGATGGGCTTGTACGGGGGCCCGGCGCGCCGTGTCGAGAGCGGAGCATCAGAGACGATGCTCCTGTGGGGCCTGGGCCAGCCGGCGTCCCACCGCCCCAACGCCTTCGCGCGGCAGGGCTTGCCGGCCTTCCCCATCGACGCGTGCGGCCGCCGCCTGACGCTCCACCAGCAGCCGTCCTCCTTCCGTGGCGCCTCGGGGGTCACGGGCGCCGTCGTCTGGGACAGCGCCGTCGTGCTCGCCAAGTTCCTCGAGCACGCGGCCGACGGCGGCCTGCTGCCGGTGCGCGGCGCGCGCGCAGTGGACCTCGGCGCCGGGTGCGGGCTGGTGTCCGTCGTGGCCGCGCTGCTCGGCGCGCGGGTTGTGGCGACGGACCTGCCCGACCGCGTCCGGCTGCTCCGCAAGAACCTCGAGGAGAACGTCCCTGTCGGGGGTGGCGCGGGCGGGTCGGCGGCGGTGGCGGAGCTGGTGTGGGGCGACGAGTACGAGCTGGACCCGGAGCTGCTGCTCTGGC